>NC_090932.1:498719625-499026255 GCF_040938575.1 Ambystoma mexicanum
TTTACATGACATTTGTAAAAAGCAATATTCAAAAAATACATATTAGTCCCAATCAACTTCATACCAAGTATATTTTATATTTTATAAACTTCATAGGATGTAATCTGTCATCTAAGTGACAATCATATGAGTCTTTTTCAAAAGGATTCAACCATTTAAATTGTGAACATAAGTCAAACAAGTTGCTAATACTGATTAGTTTAACATCAGATTAAATTCCTAAAGAATCATCAAAATACCATTATCCAATTTGTAGATATGAAAACATCAACATCGAACTGAACATCTAAACATCAATCATTTTGTTTTGTTTTGACCCATGTTGTTAATTTGGTCAACATGATATAAGGGCATTTCTGCATCAAGAGTAAAAATTACCTATGGCATTATTTCAATCAGTCGGGAGTCATCTGTAGTGCTTCTTAGAAATGGAGGGCCGCTGGCCTTCTGCAAACGTGACCTAAATGTATAGAGGTTCTAATAATTCAGTATGCATCACCTGGATTGGTGGTGGAAATAGCAAAAATAAGGGCCTTTAAAAGGCAGACACTTGCCAACTAATGAACTTTGCTTAGTTGAGGACAGGTATCAGGGGATCCTTCCCTATGGAAAAGGATTTCAAGGCCATAGTGTCCAGTGAAAGTTGGATTCGAAAAACAGGGCAATTCAACACAAAATGCCCGAGGAGATCTGTAAGAACCCCAAAGAGGAATTGGAAATGAGAAAAAAGTAGGCAAAGAAGGAACTAGGAAAGCCCAAGAGCCCGGAACTACTTACTTCAAAAAAAGATCTTTCATATCTTTGAAAAGATGGTCGATCAAAACTTAGTCAGGAAAGTCGTTTCGGTAGGATTTGCAAAAGTCCCAGTAATATAGAAAGGGTGAGACACATCTTCACCGAATGTCCGAAATGAGCTGTACATGGTACGTCTTGGCCACCTGGTACATAACTATGAGACAATTCTGAATGAAGATTTCTGGGTCTATTGTTTGAAAACAAATTCTACATCAATGCATATTGCCTTGTACCAAATCTGGTTAAATATTAAGAAATATTTCGAGTAGAAGCACCATGACATCTGAAACAAAAGGGAAAATTTCTTGAAATTCATTTATTTTTGATGAAATTGTTTGTATTATTTAGAAGAATTTTAGATTTTACGATATATAACTAGTTGATTGATTGTCTGAATGTATGGAGTAAGAAGGAAGACAAATCTTAATTGAAATTTTATTTAACTGTATTTCATCTTATTTTGTTTTGCTTTGTTGATGAATGGAAATTTTGTATATTATTTAGATTTTGATATATGCGGTATTTGAATTTGGAAGTAACGTGATTTGGATTGGTATTTGTAGTAGGCATGAATTGTATGTGTTTTATTAAGGTTTATGACTAGTAAGGTTTATGTTTGCCATGTAAAAATGTTGAAATGTTGAAGCATATAATGTATTATTTGTGAATTATATGTGAATTGTAAATAGATACACAAAAAGTGCTATGAACTAAAACATATAATAAATATTATTTTTATTATTATTATCATTTGCACAATCGTTAATTTTTGCTGTCAATTGACTTTCACTTGATAGGTTCTTTGAAACTAATCTCATGTGTCCTGCCTGCATTAAAACAATACTTAGGGTTTAGTTTAGCGCTGCCTTCTAGACCATGTGTGGCCCAGGATAGATATTGTGTGAAGTATGCAGTGCAAGTAGAGAAACATATTCATCACATTATGAATCTATTATGCACCTCTTAAAAGACTGTCAGAACCATGATTACAAATAACTTTCTTGTATCCATGTCGCTGGTTATTACTATTACATTTTTTCCATTTTCTGCCTGACTTAATGGCCTGTATATAATTTGTACACATATACAGAACGACATCAGTACCACGTTGACTCATTATCATTATCCTGAGCTTATACAGCAGAAGAGGGGCAGATTTGACAAAATAATTGGTCTATATTAAAGTCTGGTATTTCTCTGCTCTTGATGAACATAGTTTGGGGGAAAGAGAGGCTGTCCGGCCACCAGATCAATTTGCACTTGAACTATTATAAATTGACATTGTGCAAATGTTGAACAACAATGTCAAATGTCTCTGCAGACCTGCCATCGAAATAAACCGATGTCCTCCTACTAAGTTCATTTTGTACAATTGCCAAAACAAAACCTCCCAGAGCCGCCTTATGATGATAAACACTGAAACTGATATCTGAAAACAACTAATTGAGGAACAATCCAGCAGAACCTTCCTTTGCTCATCCCACACACTTGACTGTCCAAATTCTCCATCAAGAAAGCCCATAACACAGGACACTCTGTACTTCAGCAAATCCAGCAACCATACCCATACCTTGGGCACAGTGTGCCTACTTTTTCTGTTGCACCTTTAACTCTGGAAACACTTAGAAATATTGCAGACACCAACATTGCAAATGCACGCCTGGACACCTTTCTGGCTTCTGACACCATCAACCACAAAAACTCCCTAACAAAACATGGGCATTAGACTGAGAAAAGAGCACTATAGTGAAGGACAGCTTTCCTCTCAAATGGGAGTAGTATCAATTGTGGAGCACTTCAAGTATCCAGTCAGTCACTGCTACGTTTCAATATCTACATGGAGCTCCACACCCCTTTCATGGAAATCATAAACTTAGGCCTCTCCTGGTACAAATCTGTAGACAATGTTCAAATAAAAAACAAACTTATCCAACCATCAACCTAAATAAATCGGATTTTGACAACTCCCTTTCACATTGTGGACTCATCCATGGTAATAAATCAATGGAAAGTGCAACTCACTAAAATGCAATGTTTGATATGGAGTTCCAGAATAGCCCATCACAATTACTCGATGAAAAGCAATAGGAACCTGCCTCAGCCAACAGGCACAACACATTATTGGATTCCTCATGACCGGCATCATCAACCACAGTCCTCCAGTTAAAGCTACAGTGCCATTCTGTGTGATCCCACAAAGCCACGGCAGTCATCTTCATAGTACTCTCATGACCAGCTTATAACCCCATGCTATACCTATGCTTACCTGCAAAGCCATGCACAAAAAGTGAAAACAGTGGTAAGATGTACTCCTTCTATTCCAAGACTAGATAGATGGGCACACATCAGCCTGCCTTATGGACACTATACTGGCTCCTATTCAAATGCAGAATCCAATTGAAGGCATTCTATGTCCGACTAAATCTCCTCACCATTCTCTTCCAAAAGAATTCCACAAGAGGCCCCACAATTGGTGGCAGTGACGACTGTTTGTAGACATTTAACAGGATTCCATGAAATAACTACACCAGATTAGTGGATGAGCCTAATGAGCCATGGTTCAAAAGTACCAGGTGCAATGGAGCTGGATGATGGTGACTCTCAGCGACCTTATACAATTAATGTCCAAGACTGATGGGAAACTCAGTGGTGGTGAGACTACTTTATTTACTAGACGTGTGTGCTCTGGGAGTGCAATAAAATAGGAAAATATTTTTTTGGGCATGGAGCTTGCATACAAATGTTATGTTAAAGGATATTTGTACCGCACACTATCACCACCAGAGTGGTTCCCTGGTGCTCTGGCGGCTCTAAAAAGTGAGTTAGTGGGCATGAGCTGGAAAAATGCAAGAAAGCAATGATGTTCTGTTGGCAGTCTCAACCCGGTAACTCAGTTGGCCGGACTAGGCATTGTGTACTGTTGTGCGAGTCTATGTGTGGTTTGTTTTGTTGTTGCACTGTAGTGAATTTGTGTGGATTGTTGTGTTGATAGGCTTGTGATTGTTTTTGGTTATAGTTTGAGAGGTGTATGCAGAGCAGTGAAATTGTTAGTGGATTGATTAATTGGCATAGCTAACATTCACATTTCTATCTAGATGCGACTCCTACTGTCTAAGATTCCATCTAAGTGTGGCACATGCTAACAATCATATTTCTATCAGTGCGTGGCACATGCCAACATCTGACTTTTTTAACGGAGTGTGGGGCATGCCAACCTTGATATTTCTATCTAGATGTGATGCAGCCTAGTGTCTAGGATTCCATCTAAGTTAGGCACATGCTGACATTCACGATCCTAACTAGGTGCGGTGCAGGCTAATGTCTAAGATTCCATCTAGGTGTGACACATGCTAACAATCACATTGCTATCTAGGCGTGGCACATGCCGACCTCCACATCTCAATCCAGGTGTGTCACCTACCACCATCCAACATCCCATTTAGAGGTGTCGCAGGATTCGCAGTATCATCTAAGTGTTGCACATGCAGACATTCCCTATCCTAACTAGGTGTGGTGTAGGGTAATGTCTAAGATTCCATCTAGGTGTAACACATGCTAACAATCACATTCCTATCTAGGCATGGTGCACGCTGACATCCACAGCTCAATCCAGGTGTGGCACCTGCCGCCATCCACAATCCCATGCATGGCCAATGTTCACAATTCCACCCATGTGTGGGCCATGCAAGCATTTTCAGTATCATCTAAGTGTGGTACATGCTGATATTCACGATCCTAACTCGGTGTGGCACAGGCTAATGTCTAAGATTACGTCTAGGTGTTACGCATGCCAACAATCACATTTCTATCTAAGTGTGGCACATGCTAACAATCACAATTCTATCAAGATGCATCGCAGCCCAGTGTCTAAGAGTCCATCCAAGTGTGGCACATGCTGATATTCACGATCCTAACTAGAAGCAACTCTGGCTAATGTTCACAATTCCAACTCAGTGTGGCACATGCTATCTTTCACAATATCAATGCTAAGCACATCTAGATTTGAGAGTGTGGGAGGGAGGGAGGCAGTGGAAATAATCACAGTGTTTTAGATCAGTTTGCTAAGCGTCTAGGATTCGAGGGTAGAGTAATTGTTCTACTCCCAACCTAGGCCGCTCCTACCATACTGGTCCTAGTAGTTGCTGGTTGATGGCTGGCTTCACTGGCTTCCCCTGCTGACATCTTCAGACAAAATCTGGAGCTACCTTTGTTGGAGCCGCCCTTTGCCTTGGGGCCCTTTGCCGCAGGGGCTGCCGGGCATGGGGCTGCCCTGGGTAGGTCAGTTAAGACCAGGGCAGCCAGCCAATCAGAGCATTGGTGCAGGCTGGGAGGTGGGAGAGCTCGTGGAAACTGGAAGAGGGAGCGGGGTCAGGAAACAGGAAACACTGGGGCACAAGGGCCTCGAGGCACATTGATTTTAAAAAAAATGCACAAAGAAAGGGTCGGAGCAGCAAAGCTCCTTACACGCGCTCACCTGGTCTCGGGTTAGTAAAGAGACGAGCGAGTCTACAGCGGGTTGGTAGAGCCAGTGAACAACAAGGGAAGCTCCAATCAGAGCACAGGGTGGACTGGCAAGCGGTAGGGCTTGTGGAAACCAGAAGAGGGAGCAGGGTCGGGAAACAAGAAACACAGTGGCACAAGGGCCTGGGGGCATGGTGATTTAAAACTAAAATGCACAAAGAAAGGGTGGGAGCAGCAAAGCTCCTTACAAGCGCTCACCTGGTCTCGGATTAGTAAAACAAGCAAGATAACTGACAAATTCTTTACTAAATACATCTGAAAACAATAAATCATGTACATTATATGCAGTTTATTTATTACGCAATACATTAAATGAATTCTCACAAGAAGTAAATACCCCATTTCCTCTCTAACAACTCTCCCTCAGTCAACAAACCTTGACAGCCCACACCTCCCAGTAGAAATAAGCATTTCCTCATCTTCCTGCTCTTCCTCAATGTTCTCCTGTAGGCCATCCATCTTCTCCAGCTATACAAGCCATAGCTGGAATGTCAGGCTATCCGGGCACACGAACACACCATGCCTCTCAACTGGCAAACTATTCAAGACCCACAGGTGAAGAAAAGGGGCAGACCCCTGGGAATTATGCCTTGCCTGTATATGAGGATTCGACCTATTCTTCTCTGCTGGAGAAACGATGCCTACCCAAAAGTATTGGTGCATTTGCAATGTAAATCCTGTTCACACACCCTTGCACAGTGGCTCAGCTCCAAAGACTGCTCATCAGACTGTACTCACATAAAACAACTTACTCTGCATGCTCTTCCTCCGAGTACAACTTTTGTCAAAACTTCCCACCAATGCAGAACTCAAATTGAGGAATTACATCCCTGCTGAAAAGTCAAAATAATCCATCAAGCACTTGCAGGCTCTTCGGAACGCTAAATGTGGCTTCCTACTCAAGTGCAGAACTCCATGTCATCTTTTCAAGACATCCACATCAACTGAATGTAAATACAGCAAATCTGAAAATCTGGTATGATTATTGTTCTAGAGGACCAGAGTTGGAGACCTGTGCCCGACAAGATCTTTCAGAGCCCAGGAATCCCTCTTGACACCCCAAGAGACATACCAAGCAATGCACCAGGCAGGGCAAGGCAGGTAGATACTAAAGGTACTATTTTTATTTCAGTTCTCAAGCAAGCTTCCCGGTATTGCACAGTTTGTGGTGGGAATTCAAAACCCAAATGTCAACATGTTAACAAATATTTGCATGCAGTGACCACAGAATAGTCACCGGACTCTTTTTGCATAGTGTTCCCTGGACCATATCCCTCAGAAGCCCTTTCAACATCTCAAAATTCACCATCCCTGTTCACTTTGCAAATTCAAAACCTTATACAACATATTCTAACACTCTTGATACAACGAGCCCCTCAGCTAAAATGTCTGCAGAACATAGGAGACACTGATAATCTATTTGTAGTCATGCTACCAGCCTAGCGTGAGATTATAATAGTGGTGGAGGGATGGTGGTTGTGCGGAGAGAAGTGGCTAAGCCAGGGAAGTTGTGGGGGATGGGTTGTGGGTGGTGTTAAGTGGTGTCCAGTCAAATGGTCGAAAACAAAGGATCGAATGACCATTTGATCGACAGTCGAGTGGTCGAAAAAAAGGTCAAATGTTTTTTAATTTATTTATTTATATATATTTTTTAGTTTGGGTTGGTAGAAAGATGTTTTTAATAAAGAAAACAGCGGGTTGTGGGGGGAACCCCCCCATAATAAAAAAAAAATAGAATCAACCCTTTTTTTCGATCATTTTGCTGTCGATCAAAAGGCATTCAATTAAAGGGAACATAATATAATATAAATCATTTTCCATGCAGACAATTACCGTATTAACAGAGGATCCATCCGGTTACAAATCCAATAAGGAATAAAAACATAACATAATAAGAGATTAGGTGTGTGCGGTGGAAAACCAACCATAGATAACATAATTTGTTAAACCAACTAAAAGGATCAACTGACTAAATATTTACCGTTGAACCTTGTCCAAGGGAAACTATACAGAAAAAAGATAAATTAACAAGAATTATCTATTGTCATGTGCATTAAAAGCAACCAATTATCCCACCTTGAATATAAAATGAAAATTGTGATTACCTTAATATTACTTGCAATTGCAATGACCATTAATTAATTACTGCAAGAATCCACATCCAAAAGGGGAAATGTAGCGCGTAGATAACAACAACCAACCAAATCAGGACGAGTCACGTATCCATTGCCAATATTAATTTGGACAATTATCAAAAAGAAAGAGAGGAAACAGGCTCTTAGTTAAATACAATCAATTGATTGCAACATAGGAATCATATCGAAAGAGCACACAAACTGCTTACCAGCCTTCCGGCAACAACAATGTACAAAAAGAGAGCGCACGCGCGCAATGCTTCTCGTGTAATTAAATAGAGAACTGGATCGCATAGGCAACAACAAGACAAGGAATCCCACGGCGGCCATGTTAGGTGAGGAAAAGAGCCGGTTGTTAATTAGATCAATTCTCAGGTTATATGTAACATCTAAAGAACCCGCGCAATTAAAAATTGACGCGGTTGTGTTTAAATACTTGTAAATAAGGGGAAATGTAATATATTATTGACTACCGAAAAATTATAAATCCAGGTTATGTGTGAACCACACAATCTGTCGGTGCTATACACCAAATATCCACTTGCAACTCATAATACAGTCGAAAAATAATAAAGTTGAAAAGTAACAATGCATAAAACGCACTTGTTGAGCTGATGATGAAGAGATAAATCTTGGCGGTGTATAAAAATCTGTTACCACAGGTTATGTATTCAGCCGCACACACCCATTAATAATCACAAAACTATACAAACAATTAGACATTCAAGATAGAAATTAAGTAATAAAAAGAACACGGTAAACAGGTGTAGCTACCTAAGTATCGCTGGCACCAAACCAACTATAAATATAAAGTTAAATCATAAGAACACATGAAATTCATGATCGGAATTAAGTCCACAATTTACTAATCTGTGTTTACAAATAAGTCTAGCCTCTAATTGTCTAAGTCTAAGTTCCATATTACCACCTCTTTTTAATGGACGTATTTGAGATAACCCAATAAATTTAAAATCCTTAGAGTCATCCAGCTGATGTAAAGTCTGCCAATGTAATGCCAGTGGATATTTGGCATCCTGTTTATGCAAAGAAGCCAAATGCTCTCGAATACGCATTTTAAGTGGTCTAATGGTGCTCCCTACATAAAATAAACCGCAAACACATATAATGCAATACACCACAAATTTTGTGTTGCAGTTAATGAATGAATTGATAACATGTTTGCCTGTTGTACCAAAGTCAAATGCCTCAGATTCAAATGCATGTGAGCAAATGTTGCAACTCCCACATTTGTGAAACCCATTCACGCGACCTTGATCTAACCATGTTCTAACAGTAGGTACTGGTGCCATGAAAGAGGGGCATAAAAGATTTTTAAGAGTAGGAGCTCTACTAAAAACTATCGTTGGATTAGGTTCCAATAGTTTGGTGAGATCCTTGTCTAAGTGGAGTAAGTGCCAATGACGTTTTAGTATAGCATACACCTCATTGCTATCACTAGTGTACCTAGTAATCAACCTGATTTTATTAAAACGCGTATTAGCTGAGTTCGTTCGGATTTTAGGTTTAAGTAAATCAGCCCTCTTCATACTGGACACTTCGCGTTCAACCTTAGTAAGAAGATTAGGTTGATAACCCCGTTGTACAAACTGGTCACGGATAAACAATTTTTCCGCATCAAAATCTGCAGTCAGAGAGCAATTACGTTTTGCTCTAATATATTCACCTTTCGGAATGTTGTTAATAACAGACCGTATATGAGAACTAGATGAATGTAAAACTGCATTAACCGAGGTGGGTTTGCGAAAAGTTTTAGTAATAAAACCAATAGGGGACTTGGAAATATTCAGGTCAAGAAAATCTACAGAATCATTTGAAACATAGTGCACAAATTGCAAACCCCAATTATTGGCATTTAAAAATTTTACAAATTCATTTAATTCAACCACATTGCCCGTCCAAATCATAAAAACGTCATCAATATATCTTTTCCAAAGATATATCAACGGTGAAAAGACATTATTATGAAACACATATTGTTCTTCAAATTGGTGCATGAATATATTCGCTACAGAAGGAGCAAAGCTGGCTCCCATTGCAATACCAATCAGTTGTTGATAATATGTATCATTGAAAAGGAAAACATTATTTTGCAGAGCACAAAGAAGAAATTCTTTGATCATTTCAATATGAAGGTGGTATGATGCTGATTTGTGTCGGAAAATATAAGAAATGCTAGCAATTGCTTTATGATGATCAATAGAAGTATATAATGATTTAACATCAAGTGTGACCAATAATAATACAGGAGTACAAGGCAATTGTGCAAGAATCTCAAGAATGTGCATAGTATCTCGTAAATATGTGGGTGTAGAGTGGACCAAAGGTGCAATACATTCATTAACATACACTGATATAGGTTCCAAGATACCACCCTGGCCACTAATAATAGGTCTACCTTCAGGTATCCTATCAAATGACTTATGAATCTTGGGAAGAAAGTAAGCAGTTGGCATTGTGGGTTTATCAGAAACCAAAAAGCATTTTTCCACATCTGTAATGATACCTATTTTATACCATTTGTCAATTAAAGAATGAACTTTATTTCGTATTTGAGCAATAGGATTGTTTTTCAAAATAGCATAACAGCCTGGTGAGTTCAAATGGTCAAGTGCCATGGAAATGTAGTCTACTTTGTCCATAATCACAACGTTGCCGCCTTTGTCAGCCTCCTTAATTACCAGCGAATCATTAGATACTAATTTATTCAGGGCGGAACGCTGTGCTACTGACAGATTAGAATTTGTGAATTTGGAACGAAAAGAACAGCGATCAACTAATGTGTGAATATCATTGGTCACAACCCGATGAAACGTGTCTATAACATTATCATCTGAAAAAGTTGGAGTAAATTTAGATTTATTTGCAAATTCTTTAATTGTCAAATTACGATGCTGAATATCTAGTTCATGCATCGTATCAAGAAGATTAGATTCACTATCAGATATTGACTCATCAATAGACATGAGTATATGTGTGCTCATCATTGTTTGTAATGAAATTTCAGATAGTGCAGCGACAGGTGTCGTAGGGGAATATTGTTTAACCTGTGTAGCAAAAAACTTCTTGAGCTTAAGCTTCCTGATAAATTTAAATAGATCAATTTGAACCTGCACGATATCCTTGATGCAAGATGGAGCAAATGATAATCCTTTATTAAGCAATGAGTGTTCTTCTGGAGAGAGCTGATATTGACTTAAATTGTGAATTAAATTTATCTGAACTGATTCTGATCGGTTTGATTCTGTATTGATTTCTGATAAGAGGCTCTGGTTAGACGCTGGCCTAGTGGAGCGGCATTGGCGCCGCCTGTGTTGACCACCCCTTGATCCCCTTGGTTTGGACCGAGCGTTGCGATATTGGCAGTGGGTGGTAGACGAAACCTGACCTGTTTTCTGATAGCTTCTTGTCTGTTGCCCTTTTTGAATCTTCTCATCTGTTCCAAAAAAGGTGCCGGAGAAAAGCTAGGTGGTTCTGACAATTCAACAGATTCGGCATCTTCTGCATCCCGTGATTCATCATCACGAGGTGTATTCCCTAAGGTATTTTTGTTACCAGATCGATCTGAATCACTTTCGACATCATAACTAACAGGTGAAGAGGCCACACTACTATTCCGTGATCTAGACACTTCATCAAACTTAGGTTGATAAGTGTAGACCCGGTTGTCTCGATAATCCCTATCATCTCTTGAAAATTTCCTACACTTTCTCATTTTGACCTCATCCTGATGTCTTCTCAGTATATTGTACATTGTTTTAAAGTTTTTATCAATAGTTGCAGCAGGTGCATCAAATAATTGAATTTCTTGTTTGAGTTCGTCAATCTGTTGAACAATACGAGAATGTGCTCTTTTTGCATGTTCAATAAGTAAGAGTAACATTTTGTTAGAGCTGTTAGTGAGGTTGGTTTCCCATTCCACTGCCAAATCATTATCCTGAGGATCTTCAAAATCCGGTAAGATAAGAATACGAAGGCCTCTTGGTATTTTATGTTCTTGAGTATAATGCTGCAACGTGATCATTTCCCAAAATTTGTTAATTTCTCTAATGCTCAACCTCTCGAGCTTAATGAATTTAGATCTGAGATCCTCAGTAATGTTAGGTAATCGTTTGAACGGGTTCAGAGTAGACCCACGAGGTGCGAATAGTGCTTTAATATCCGCATCTCTAGTAAGAATATATTCTGCTGATTCAGCCATGAGTTAGAGAGGAGTACAATGCAACGCTGCTGGGTTCAAGACCTGAAAATTAGCAATAGAACAAGGTGGTCCAAGGTCTATGTGAACGACCAGCGCAACTGCACAAATGTTAGAAGTATGAAAAAGGCAGCGTTCAACATGAAAGTGTGAGGGTGCCCGGACCAAGGACCCTCAATAAGAAGTAAGTTAGTTATAATCAGTGAACTGCGCCAATAAGCAGTAATACAATAACAATTGAATTATGTTTTTAATTCCATTCCACAGCCTGACACGTGTTTCGAGCAAAGCTCTTTTTCAAAGGCTGTACATAGTAACGATTATACAACCAGTAGCCCATTCATTAGTGGATTTGCATCATGTCAATTGGGCAAACATCAAGGGGTAGCAAGGGAGAAGGACATCATGACATTAAATTAAAGGGAACATAATATAATATAAATCATTTTCCATGCAGACAATTACCGTATTAACAGAGGATCCATCCGGTTACAAATCCAATAAGGAATAAAAACATAACATAATAAGAGATTAGGTGTGTGCGGTGGAAAACCAACCATAGATAACATAATTTGTTAAACCAACTAAAAGGATCAACTGACTAAATATTTACCGTTGAACCTTGTCCAAGGGAAACTATACAGAAAAAAGATAAATTAACAAGAATTATCTATTGTCATGTGCATTAAAAGCAACCAATTATCCCACCTTGAATATAAAATGAAAATTGTGATTACCTTAATATTACTTGCAATTGCAATGACCATTAATTAATTACTGCAAGAATCCACATCCAAAAGGGGAAATGTAGCGCGTAGATAACAACAACCAACCAAATCAGGACGAGTCACGTATCCATTGCCAATATTAATTTGGACAATTATCAAAAAGAAAGAGAGGAAACAGGCTCTTAGTTAAATACAATCAATTGATTGCAACATAGGAATCATATCGAAAGAGCACACAAACTGCTTACCAGCCTTCCGGCAACAACAATGTACAAAAAGAGAGCGCACGCGCGCAATGCTTCTCGTGTAATTAAATAGAGAACTGGATCGCATAGGCAACAACAAGACAAGGAATCCCACGGCGGCCATGTTAGGTGAGGAAAAGAGCCGGTTGTTAATTAGATCAATTCTCAGGTTATATGTAACATCTAAAGAACCCGCGCAATTAAAAATTGACGCGGTTGTGTTTAAATACTTGTAAATAAGGGGAAATGTAATATATTATTGACTACCGAAAAATTATAAATCCAGGTTATGTGTGAACCACACAATCTGTCGGTGCTATACACCAAATATCCACTTGCAACTCATAATACAGTCGAAAAATAATAAAGTTGAAAAGTAACAATGCATAAAACGCACTTGTTGAGCTGATGATGAAGAGATAAATCTTGGCGGTGTATAAAAATCTGTTACCACAGGTTATGTATTCAGCCGCACACACCCATTAATAATCACAAAACTATACAAACAATTAGACATTCAAGATAGAAATTAAGTAATAAAAAGAACACGGTAAACAGGTGTAGCTACCTAAGTATCGCTGGCACCAAACCAACTATAAATATAAAGTTAAATCATAAGAACACATGAAATTCATGATCGGAATTAAGTCCACAATTTACTAATCTGTGTTTACAAATAAGTCTAGCCTCTAATTGTCTAAGTCTAAGTTCCATATTACCACCTCTTTTTAATGGACGTATTTGAGATAACCCAATAAATTTAAAATCCTTAGAGTCATCCAGCTGATGTAAAGTCTGCCAATGTAATGCCAGTGGATATTTGGCATCCTGTTTATGCAAAGAAGCCAAATGCTCTCGAATACGCATTTTAAGTGGTCTAATGGTGCTCCCTACATAAAATAAACCGCAAACACATATAATGCAATACACCACAAATTTTGTGTTGCAGTTAATGAATGAATTGATAACATGTTTGCCTGTTGTACCAAAGTCAAATGCCTCAGATTCAAATGCATGTGAGCAAATGTTGCAACTCCCACATTTGTGAAACCCATTCACGCGACCTTGATCTAACCATGTTCTAACAGTAGGTACTGGTGCCATGAAAGAGGGGCATAAAAGATTGCTCACATGCATTTGAATCTGAGGCATTTGACTTTGGTACAACAGGCAAACATGTTATCAATTCATTCATTAACTGCAACACAAAATTTGTGGTGTATTGCATTATATGTGTTTGCGGTTTATTTTATGTAGGGAGCACCATTAGACCACTTAAAATGCGTATTCGAGAGCATTTGGCTTCTTTGCATAAACAGGATGCCAAATATCCACTGGCATTACATTGGCAGACTTTACATCAGCTGGATGACTCTAAGGATTTTAAATTTATTGGGTTATCTCAAATACGTCCATTAAAAAGAGGTGGTAATATGGAACTTAGACTTAGACAATTAGAGGCTAGACTTATTTGTAAACACAGATTAGTAAATTGTGGACTTAATTCCGATCATGAATTTCATGTGTTCTTATGATTTAACTTTATATTTATAGTTGGTTTGGTGCCAGCGATACTTAGGTAGCTACACCTGTTTACCGTGTTCTTTTTATTACTTAATTTCTATCTTGAATGTCTAATTGTTTGTATAGTTTTGTGATTATTAATGGGTGTGTGCGGCTGAATACATAACCTGTGGTAACAGATTTTTATACACCGCCAAGATTTATCTCTTCATCATCAGCTCAACAAGTGCGTTTTATGCATTGTTACTTTTCAACTTTATTATTTTTCGACTGTATTATGAGTTGCAAGTGGATATTTGGTGTATAGCACCGACAGATTGTGTGGTTCACACATAACCTGGATTTATAATTTTTCGGTAGTCAATAATATATTACATTTCCCCTTATTTACAAGTATTTAAACACAACCGCGTCAATTTTTAATTGCGCGGGTTCTTTAGATGTTACATATAACCTGAGAATTGATCTAATTAACAACCGGCTCTTTTCCTCACCTAACATGGCCGCCGTGGGATTCCTTGTCTTGTTGTTGCCTATGCGATCCAGTTCTCTATTTAATTACACGAGAAGCATTGCGCGCGTGCGCTCTCTTTTTGTACATTGTTGTTGCCGGAAGGCTGGTAAGCAGTTTGTGTGCTCTTTCGATATGATTCCTATGTTGCAATCAATTGATTGTATTTAACTAAGAGCCTGTTTCCTCTCTTTCTTTTTGATAATTGTCCAAATTAATATTGGCAATGGATACGTGACTCGTCCTGATTTGGTTGGTTGTTGTTATCTACGCGCTACATTTCCCCTTTTGGATGTGGATTCTTGCAGTAATTAATTAATGGTCATTGCAATTGCAAGTAATATTAAGGTAATCACAATTTTCATTTTATATTCAAGGTGGGATAATTGGTTGCTTTTAATGCACATGACAATAGATAATTCTTGTTAATTTATCTTTTTTCTGTATAGTTTCCCTTGGACAAGGTTCAACGGTAAATATTTAGTCAGTTGATCCTTTTAGTTGGTTTAACAAATTATGTTATCTATGGTTGGTTTTCCACCGCACACACCTAATCTCTTATTATGTTATGTTTTTATTCCTTATTGGATTTGTAACCGGATGGATCCTCTGTTAATACGGTAATTGTCTGCATGGAAAATGATTTATATTATATTATGTTCCCTTTAATTTAATGTCATGATGTCCTTCTCCCTTGCTACCCCTTGATGTTTGCCCAATTGACATGATGCAAATCCACTAATGAATGGGCTACTGGTTGTATAATCGTTACTATGTACAGCCTTTGAAAAAGAGCTTTGCTCGAAACACGTGTCAGGCTGTGGAATGGAATTAAAAACATAATTCAATTGTTATTGTATTACTGCTTATTGGCGCAGTTCACTGATTATAACTAACTTACTTCTTATTGAGGGTCCTTGGTCCGGGCACCCTCACACTTTCATGTTGAACGCTGCCTTTTTCATACTTCTAACATTTGTGCAGTTGCGCTGGTCGTTCACATAGACCTTGGACCACCTTGTTCTATTGCTAATTTTCAGGTCTTGAACCCAGCAGCGTTGCATTGTACTCCTCTCTAACTCATGGCTGAATCAGCAGAATATATTCTTACTAGAGATGCGGATATTAAAGCACTATTCGCACCTCGTGGGTCTACTCTGAACCCGTTCAAACGATTACCTAACATTACTGAGGATCTCAGATCTAAATTCATTAAGCTCGAGAGGTTGAGCATTAGAGAAATTAACAAATTTTGGGAAATGATCACGTTGCAGCATTATACTCAAGAACATAAAATACCAAGAGGCCTTCGTATTCTTATCTTACCGGATTTTGAAGATCCTCAGGATAATGATTTGGCAGTGGAATGGGAAACCAACCTCACTAACAGCTCTAACAAAATGTTACTCTTACTTATTGAACATGCAAAAAGAGCACATTCTCGTATTGTTCAACAGATTGACGAACTCAAACAAGAAATTCAATTATTTGATGCACCTGCTGCAACTATTGATAAAAACTTTAAAACAATGTACAATATACTGAGAAGACATCAGGATGAGGTCAAAATGAGAAAGTGTAGGAAATTTTCAAGAGATGATAGGGATTATCGAGACAACCGGGTCTACACTTATCAACCTAAGTTTGATGAAGTGTCTAGATCACGGAATAGTAGTGTGGCCTCTTCACCTGTTAGTTCTGATGTCGAAAGTGATTCAGATCGATCTGGTAACAAAAATACCTTAGGGAATACACCTCGTGATGATGAATCACGGGATGCAGAAGATGCCGAATCTGTTGAATTGTCAGAACCACCTAGCTTTTCTCCGGCACCTTTTTTGGAACAGATGAGAAGATTCAAAAAGGGCAACAGACAAGAAGCTATCAGAAAACAGGTCAGGTTTCGTCTACCACCCACTGCCAATATCGCAACGCTCGGTCCAAACCAAGGGGATCAAGGGGTGGTCAACACAGGCGGCGCCAACGCCGCTCCACTAGGCCAGCGTCTAACCAGAGCCTCTTATCAGAAATCAATACAGAATCAAACCGATCAGAATCAGTTCAGATAAATTTAATTCACAATTTAAGTCAATATCAGCTCTCTCCAGAAGAACACTCATTGCTTAATAAAGGATTATCATTTGCTCCATCTTGCATCAAGGATATCGTGCAGGTTCAAATTGATCTATTTAAATTTATCAGGAAGCTTAAGCTCAAGAAGTTTTTTGCTACACAGGTTAAACAATATTCCCCTACGACACCTGTCGCTGCACTATCTGAAATTTCATTACAAACAATGATGAGCACACATATACTCATGTCTATTGATGAGTCAATATCTGATAGTGAATCTAATCTTCTTGATACGATGCATGAACTAGATATTCAGCATCGTAATTTGACAATTAAAGAATTTGCAAATAAATCTAAATTTACTCCAACTTTTTCAGATGATAATGTTATAGACACGTTTCATCGGGTTGTGACCAATGATATTCACACATTAGTTGATCGCTGTTCTTTTCGTTCCAAATTCACAAATTCTAATCTGTCAGTAGCACAGCGTTCCGCCCTGAATAAATTAGTATCTAATGATTCGCTGGTAATTAAGGAGGCTGACAAAGGCGGCAACGTTGTGATTATGGACAAAGTAGACTACATTTCCATGGCACTTGACCATTTGAACTCACCAGGCTGTTATGCTATTTTGAAAAACAATCCTATTGCTCAAATACGAAATAAAGTTCATTCTTTAATTGACAAATGGTATAAAATAGGTATCATTACAGATGTGGAAAAATGCTTTTTGGTTTCTGATAAACCCACAATGTCAACTGCTTACTTTCTTCCCAAGATTCATAAGTCATTTGATAGGATACCTGAAGGTAGACCTATTATTAGTGGCCAGGGTGGTATCTTGGAACCTATATCAGTGTATGTTAATGAATGTATTGCACCTTTGGTCCACTCTACACCCACATATTTACGAGATACTATGCACATTCTTGAGATTCTTGCACAATTGCCTTGTACTCCTGTATTATTATTGGTCACACTTGATGTTAAATCATTATATACTTCTATTGATCATCATAAAGCAATTGCTAGCATTTCTTATATTTTCCGACACAAATCAGCATCATACCACCTTCATATTGAAATGATCAAAGAATTTCTTCTTTGTGCTCTGCAAAATAATGTTTTCCTTTTCAATGATACATATTATCAACAACTGATTGGTATTGCAATGGGAGCCAGCTTTGCTCCTTCTGTAGCGAATATATTCATGCACCAATTTGAAGAACAATATGTGTTTCATAATAATGTCTTTTCACCGTTGATATATCTTTGGAAAAGATATATTGATGACGTTTTTATGATTTGGACGGGCAATGTGGTTGAATTAAATGAATTTGTAAAATTTTTAAATGCCAATAATTGGGGTTTGCAATTTGTGCACTATGTTTCAAATGATTCTGTAGATTTTCTTGACCTGAATATTTCCAAGTCCCCTATTGGTTTTATTACTAAAACTTTTCGCAAACCCACCTCGGTTAATGCAGTTTTACATTCATCTAGTTCTCATATACGGTCTGTTATTAACAACATTCCGAAAGGTGAATATATTAGAGCAAAACGTAATTGCTCTCTGACTGCAGATTTTGATGCGGAAAAATTGTTTATCCGTGACCAGTTTGTACAACGGGGTTATCAACCTAATCTTCTTACTAAGGTTGAACGCGAAGTGTCCAGTATGAAGAGGGCTGATTTACTTAAACCTAAAATCCGAACGAACTCAGCTAATACGCGTTTTAATAAAATCAGGTTGATTACTAGGTACACTAGTGATAGCAATGAGGTGTATGCTATACTAAAACGTCATTGGCACTTACTCCACTTAGACAAGGATCTCACCAAACTATTGGAACCTAATCCAACGATAGTTTTTAGTAGAGCTCCTACTCTTAAAAATCTTTTATGCCCCTCTTTCATGGCACCAGTACCTACTGTTAGAACATGGTTAGATCAAGGTCGCGTGAATGGGTTTCACAAATGTGGGAGTGGCAACATTTGCTCACATGCATTTGAATCTGAGGCATTTGACTTTGGTACAACAGGCAAACATGTTATCAATTCATTCATTAACTGCAACACAAAATTTGTGGTGTATTGCATTATATGTGTTTGCGGTTTATTTTATGTAGGGAGCACCATTAGACCACTTAAAATGCGTATTCGAGAGCATTTGGCTTCTTTGCATAAACAGGATGCCAAATATCCACTGGCATTACATTGGCAGACTTTACATCAGCTGGATGACTCTAAGGATTTTAAATTTATTGGGTTATCTCAAATACGTCCATTAAAAAGAGGTGGTAATATGGAACTTAGACTTAGACAATTAGAGGCTAGACTTATTTGTAAACACAGATTAGTAAATTGTGGACTTAATTCCGATCATGAATTTCATGTGTTCTTATGATTTAACTTTATATTTATAGTTGGTTTGGTGCCAGCGATACTTAGGTAGCTACACCTGTTTACCGTGTTCTTTTTATTACTTAATTTCTATCTTGAATGTCTAATTGTTTGTATAGTTTTGTGATTATTAATGGGTGTGTGCGGCTGAATACATAACCTGTGGTAACAGATTTTTATACACCGCCAAGATTTATCTCTTCATCATCAGCTCAACAAGTGCGTTTTATGCATTGTTACTTTTCAACTTTATTATTTTTCGACTGTATTATGAGTTGCAAGTGGATATTTGGTGTATAGCACCGACAGATTGTGTGGTTCACACATAACCTGGATTTATAATTTTTCGGTAGTCAATAATATATTACATTTCCCCTTATTTACAAGTATTTAAACACAACCGCGTCAATTTTTAATTGCGCGGGTTCTTTAGATGTTACATATAACCTGAGAATTGATCTAATTAACAACCGGCTCTTTTCCTCACCTAACATGGCCGCCGTGGGATTCCTTGTCTTGTTGTTGCCTATGCGATCCAGTTCTCTATTTAATTACACGAGAAGCATTGCGCGCGTGCGCTCTCTTTTTGTACATTGTTGTTGCCGGAAGGCTGGTAAGCAGTTTGTGTGCTCTTTCGATATGATTCCTATGTTGCAATCAATTGATTGTATTTAACTAAGAGCCTGTTTCCTCTCTTTCTTTTTGATAATTGTCCAAATTAATATTGGCAATGGATACGTGACTCGTCCTGATTTGGTTGGTTGTTGTTATCTACGCGCTACATTTCCCCTTTTGGATGTGGATTCTTGCAGTAATTAATTAATGGTCATTGCAATTGCAAGTAATATTAAGGTAATCACAATTTTCATTTTATATTCAAGGTGGGATAATTGGTTGCTTTTAATGCACATGACAATAGATAATTCTTGTTAATTTATCTTTTTTCTGTATAGTTTCCCTTGGACAAGGTTCAACGGTAAATATTTAGTCAGTTGATCCTTTTAGTTGGTTTAACAAATTATGTTATCTATGGTTGGTTTTCCACCGCACACACCTAATCTCTTATTATGTTATGTTTTTATTCCTTATTGGATTTGTAACCGGATGGATCCTCTGTTAATACGGTAATTGTCTGCATGGAAAATGATTTATATTATATTATGTTCCCTTTAATTTAATGTCATGATGTCCTTCTCCCTTGCTACCCCTTGATGTTTGCCCAATTGACATGATGCAAATCCACTAATGAATGGGCTACTGGTTGTATAATCGTTACTATGTACAGCCTTTGAAAAAGAGCTTTGCTCGAAACACGTGTCAGGCTGTGGAATGGAATTAAAAACATAATTCAATTGTTATTGTATTACTGCTTATTGGCGCAGTTCACTGATTATAACTAACTTACTTCTTATTGAGGGTCCTTGGTCCGGGCACCCTCACACTTTCATGTTGAACGCTGCCTTTTTCATACTTCTAACATTTGTGCAGTTGCGCTGGTCGTTCACATAGACCTTGGACCACCTTGTTCTATTGCAAAAGGCATTCAATCCTTTTGTTTTCGACCATATGACCTACAACCGTGTTAAGTGTCTGCCCCTTTGCGCTCATCTTGATGCACAATACCCATCACCCACTTTGCTACCTGGTATGCCTGTTCTGAGCTCTGCACTTCTGATAAAGGTGGCCTGAGTGTTGCCACAGCACCCCACATGCTCTGTAATGGTTTATTGAAGGCCACTTTCAACACAGGGAGTTCCTTCCTTCCCAAAGCCAGGTGTGACACAATAAACTGTTTAATTTGAGTTCTTTATTCAGCCCTATTTCAGACTTATATAAACCCCCTGGGATCCTTCCCCCTGGGCTACCAATGAGCCAAGAACCAGGCCTGTGTCCAAAAAACATATTTGTATTCATTTGAATAATTGAGAATGGAGATCGCACTAAAACGACAACGCCACCTTATTTGTGCTCACAATTTAACTTCTTTTTACAGAAATAAATCACACAAATTTGTTGTGAAAAACACACATCACAAAACTTTGCTTTCTACAGAGATCACTTCAAGAAATAATCAGCACTGGTTAATGAACAAAATCTATCTACATATGCAATGCTTCGCAATTTCGATTTTGCTGCACGCTTGAAAGGCGAGAAGTTTGGGTTACAGATTTGGGCAAATGCACAAGGCAGTTATTAGTTTCAACCACAATTTTGCTTTGAAATAAACATAAGGTGATTTTTGATGATTGAGGGATTTTAGATTTCAGACCTCCCTCCTCTTGAAGGCCTGTGTTGGGGAAGCCAGACAGAATAAATTGGAATGATTTAAGAATTTTGGACACCTTTCAACTTAAACACCTATGTTGGGGAAGTTGGACAGAAACAATTGGGATGATTTGAATGAGCAAACAGAGTCCCCCGCCATTTGGTGTCAAAGGGCTCAATTCTACTTACATTGAAAGCCTCTTTTTAAAGTTCAGGAAAGTCAGTTGAATTTCAGGACACTCTTGGAGGACAGGGCAGGGGTCTGGTCACTCAACTCTCAGGGATGTCCCCAGCTCTTCAGCCTAGGACCGAGTCAGCCTTTTAAGGCCTTCCCAGCAATAGAAAGCTCCAACCAGATGCAATGCTCAGCAATATCCTCTGGTGTTTACTTGCCTCTGTCAGATGGTAATTCTCAGCAGCACTTTCCCTTCTTCCATAGTGCATCCACTTTATATACCAGTGATGATACCATCAAGATTTCAATTTTGGGCAGTGCCCTGCAAGAATTCCCCCAACTAGGACAGGGCAGTCACCCTTCTCTCTCCTCCCAAATACAGCCTCTCTCTACGGATTGGTTTAGGATTCTGGAGCAGACATATGGCAATTCCTATTTTGTTTTTATACAACTTTTGGCAAAAATCTGGTTATGTGTCAAATATGTTGTGATTTACTAGTAATTAGCACAATGTATATATTTTCTGATTCAGCTGATCATGGAAATTTAATATTGCATGGCCGTTTGACAATTTTCCACCATTTTTAAAAAAAGAATTATAGTTAGGGGCATGCAGTTTAATCCCAACATTCCTAATTTTAGCCTCCACCGGCACGCCAATTCTCAAATTCAGGGCATGTTCAGCACAGCCAGGAACACCTTTTAGCTGGCTATTACAATTCTCTAAGTCACAGGTGGATGAATTGCATTTCAACAAAATTCCTAAGAATTATCTAAATAAATGACACAAAAATGAAGGCAGTATGACTTATCGTTGCTGAGAAAAATGCTTAAACAATAATAGTACTTTTATATCAATAGGAAATCTTCATGTTATGCAAATTGTAGCTCTCTGGACCTCAGATCATTTGCCACTCTGGGCTGGACTGTGACCAGAGTTATTTTTGTTGTATTAGTCTATTTGTTTTTTGAAGTGTGCACTGCATATCATAAATACCCGGGATGCACCGACCAACACAGAGATCCCCACTGTAGACATTTGTCATCCTGTCCTCTTATCTCAAGGGGACCACCATTTCAATCTGGAAAGCTTCCATTTCCCTGTATTTTTTCAGAGTTCAGCTTTGATTGCAACCCATGTTTTCACACCTACCCCCTATATTCCTGACATACACTGGCTAGGCCATCTGCCATGCACAGAAATGAGCTTTCAGAGACACCAAGTCTAGGGAAAGTTTGTTTTCAATACCCTTAGCGGCCACATTATATTGCCGTTGTAAACAGTTGGGATGCACAAACCAGGCTTTCAGTTGGGGGAGGCTTTTGTGCAATTTGCCCAACAACAAGCAAAAGCATCTGCCTCAACTCTACAGGAAATGTTCATGTGACCCATGGAAACAAAGTGGGCTTTTCTTTTCAAATTTTGCTGGTATTTTACATGTGAAGCATAATATACATTACATCTTGTCACACACACTATGGAATTCAACATGACTTGGGCGGTAGCCCTTAAATGTGGCAGTAATGGTATTACCACCGCATTTAAGGGCTGGCTCTATCACCAGTCTGGCTGCATCACCCCCAGCTCTGAGATGGTGAGCTAGAGGTAAGTATGCAGGAAAATTCCCTTTTTCGGCACAATTACTGCTCGCAGTATTAGCCCGCGGAAATTGTGCCGAAAATTCACATTGGCTCCAATGGACCCAATGGGGACTTATAGTTAGTGCCCAACCCGTGATCCAGTGTTAATACCACGGGACTGGTGGGTGCTAACGCTAATATAGTTTGGCGCTACTACAGCCCAGATACTGTCCAACTCGTGATGAGGCCCTATGTCTTTTCCTTGACATCTTTATGTTAGCAGGGGAACATTTTTCTCATGTCTTGCTTTAAACTGCAAGCTCTCATGCAACGTCATTTTGGTGACAGTGTTTGGAAATCCTGCTTTCCAAGTGAAAAAGGCCTTTGAATTTCTTCTGCCTTTGTGAATTAAAATGTTCTTTTTCTTTTGTAATGACAGGTAGGCCTTTTTCACATGGCCCTTCTTTGCGTTACTTGAAGGAACCCCACAGTCTGCATAATAGGCCAGTGTGAAGGTTTAGTTATTTTTTTTATGAAGGCTTGCAGGTGCTTTTTTCAGCAGGCCCTTCAGTGCCGTTGGTTGGGGTCATTGATTAGACCCCACAGCTCCTTCCTTGGCAACCATGCTCTGGGTATCAAATGAGGCCATTTCCTACCTGAAGCCCTGGAGTAATAGGGGTTACATGTGTTAATATCCCTGCAAAAATATCGCCATACAAAAATATCACCTTATTTTGCTGCAATATTAAGGCATGAAACAAGTGAGGGACACCCCTGCAACCCCTACATTATTATTAAAGGAGCGGGGGACACCCCCTACCCCCAAAAACCTCAAAAGTTATCCCCACAAAAATATTGCCTATGGCCGTTCCAGACGACCATATATACAGCGATATTTTTGGTGGGGATAATATGTAGTGATCCCCTAATAGGATAGGAGAAGCACGTTGTAAAAAGTGAGCATGCAAAAGAGTTTGAATGTGCAATTACGCTGATGTGAGATGAGTGTTTCCATGTACAACACATATATTATGTATGTTAGTCTGGCAGGGTATGGTGGTTGCATTTCTGCATGAATATATGGTATCCAGTGAACAGCTTATCAAGGAAAATGCTGCCAGGGAGCAACATTTCCCCAAATATGCACCCACAATAAAATCAAACACTTTCCCCAAATATTCTATGATTGGGGTTTACAATCACAAATTACACCAATCCTAGAATATTTGGGGAAAGTATTTTAGGGGTCAGGAAAAGAAATCTGCCCCCCTGCTGACATTTTTCAGGGGACATATTAACATGCAACCAAATATATATTCTTTTGCATGGCATGATGGCATATTTTAGTAAAAATGTTTTACAGTACTTACAAAACCTATTGTAAACTGTATGGATTTTTAGCCAGCTTTTATGAAATATTATGCTTTCAAAATGCACCATTTAAATTCATCATAGTGAACTGGGGTAGTCAGCCCAGCCCCTTAAGACGAGGTAGCAATACTATGAGATGAATGAGGGTGCAAAAGTTACTCAAACATCAATAATCAAAACAACTCAGGCAGTTGGCAAAAAGGTTAACTGTTTTAATATCAATTATCTAAAACAGGGAGTACAACGGATGTCTCATTGCATGGTCTCTCAATCTGCTTCAGAAAAAACATTGCACTTATAGTAGAAACTCATCATTGATGACGTGAACCTACATATTTTTGCTAACGTCATCCTACGTGGCAAAATACAGAAACCTATTGAAGAGAGTGATTGGTTCTAAGGGAACATCTAATCATGCATTCCATTCTAGTCTACGAAAGTGGTAGGCTCCTTAACAACAGGTGGGGCAGCTACTCCCTCCCCTCAAACAGGTCACTATGAACGTCACTAAATACATGACATCCCATTGGTACACAAACTATAGAGCCCTTAATTACTCGGCCCCCAAAAATTGGTTGGCACTCTTACATTCGTCAGTACTTTTCCACCTATGTTATATGGAGAATTCAGGGGAGTGAAGGCACGCTCTGCCTTCATGAGTAGGTGTGGTTTGTAATGTTTGCCCAACTTCATCCTTCCACATGACTGAAGACCACAAATCTGAGCTCTGGTGCATTTAAAATACTATTTTTTAATAGACCTCTGATGTCTTCCTTGTTTTTGTCCATGCTTTCTGAACAGGAGTTTCGTTCTTTCACACAATTTGTAACTACTCTCTGTTCATCCCAGTCCAATAAGACCTTGGCTTCTTGGGGCTCATCCAGCCTCACCTTTCTGAGATTCACTTGCTTCAATTGCTTTTTTCAACTGCAACACACTGGAAAGGCCATATTCTCTGGTGTACCACTGCTATAACACGTAGTGGAATCATCCATTCTTTACTTGTTCCTATATATGTATACATTGGCGCTTGACGCAATCTATTCACTACATAGCTAGCCTCAAGAGTACTCTGTCTACTTGTGTTTCTTTGCATATGTACACATGTAAAATGACTTGATATCTTCATTGTTTCTGTAGTATAAGCCTGTTCATCTTGATCCCAAGATGTCACTGATCTGTGATACTTTCTTGATATATTATAGAATATCTTAATCCTCTTATCTCTGCATCTCTTCTATGTACATCAGTCCAGCTTTGTGTGACGTCAACAATTTGCTCTTTCATTCAGTGGACCCGCTTCTTCTGGGATTTCATTCAATGGCCATCATACTGTCATATATGCAGGTATTGCTTTCTCAATGGGAACCTTGCTTCTAGGATTCTCCTTGGTATTGGTATTTTCACTGGTACTGCACGTGTCTCACACTCTGGTTCCCAACATGTAGAGAATATGGGGGAGATGGTTGAGGTGGGGGTACTTGGCTCCTTCTCTACAGTAGTCGTGTGCACATTTCAGGATTGGGTCTGAATCCAACAAACGTACACTGCTGTGGGAGCAGACTTCCAGTTTATTGTAACAAAAGCAAAAGGAGTAGTCTGCATAGGCGAAGGAAATGGGGTGGAAACAAATGAAAGTAGGACTAGATGGGCATGGGATGGATGTTCCAAGGAATTCATGGTACATTAGGAAAAAGAAAAACAGTGAGAAAAGATAAAGTGCACTAAAGCAAAGACTAATAGCTTGAGAAAGGTTCAAATGTATGTAGGGTAGGATGACCAGATTTAGAAAATAAAAAACTGGGCTGCCACAGAGATAAAAGTAGGACTAGTGCCCACAACCCATTCAACCCCTCCATTGGTAAGGATCACACATTACGATAAATACATTTCACAGTACTTCTATATAGAAACTTCACATTCGGCTGTGACACCAAGGGGCCGATTCATGGAAAAGTGTGCAGAAATCCTGTAAATCCCACGCACCGAGAACATCACTGCATGAGCCTGCATGCAGATTTTTTTCTGCATGCTCTGCGTATTCATGGAATGCCTTCGACACGCTCCAACGCTAATCCAAAACAGCCAGAAACAGCTATCTTTCTATGCTCCCTGGATGCACCCTGTAAACAGTGAATGGGGTTCCCCGCAAGCAGGCCTGTACCTCGGTAAGCCTGTGCAGGGTCCTCTGCAACTGTCAATTGCACGCTGATGCGTATTATTTGTCACAACTCAGGTAAAAGTCAGAAAATCTGTGTGCAAACCCCCGTAATCTGTTCCTTCACCCCGCACTGTGTAAACTCACCCCTAAGTTAGATCAGAACCACGGCTGCATACGCGCACCCCCAAATCAAACATGCCATCTCACCTCTGCGCAGTGATTCCTATGCACCACTGCCTCTGAGTGGCGGATGTTATGAGGGCTTTGCACTGCCATTTCTGTGTCGAGAGGCTGCACGGGTGGGCCCATCGATACATGTCGTTTCGCGCAATTGTGGCCGTGCGATGGACTGGCTACGGGCTGTCCCTCGTAAAAAGCCCACTTTTTGGCATGTTCTTCCCAATTTTCTGTGTTCTGCCCCTTCCCAGTCCTCTGCGCAAGCCACACCCACTCTCTTCGTGGTGTCTTGCACAAGGCATTCGGCCACTTGCAGTGGCATTCCAGACCACTATGAAATCCACAAAAGTCCAAGGAAAATCCCAAGCATTCCATTTCATGAATCAAAAAACTGGATTATGCACGCAGTTTGGCACGCAAGTTCCCTATTTTCCGCACAAGTAATTCCATGCATCGGCCACTAAGCATGCTAAAAACAAGAGAGTTTGCTTTGATTGTTATTACAGGCTTTGCCATTTTAGTTTCTTATCATGGTGGAATCAGTAAATGCAGGTTGCTGGGAACAGAAATGTTGGCAGTTCGAGACTACTCTGGGGGAGCAAGGATGTGGCAACAGTCACAAAAGAAAGCTAGGGACATGTTTATTATCTGCAATCATCACCTTCTTTTGTTGCATCTTTGCAGTAATCACACTTCCTTTCCTAAAACCGGGACAGTGTTTTTAAATTAAAAATAACTCTCTGGACCGGGGCACAGAGGACGCAATTCCAGGACAGTCCAAACACAGGGACATCTGCTCACCCTACTAATAAGGCCTAACATTCCTAGATTATGCCCAACTATTGCTATCATGTGCCCATTAAAAGCAATTTAATAACCTGGCACTGTGTCATACCATTTGATGGCACCTCAGAGGATTGTGATATCAGAACATGTTACTCCATTTCACATGCATGTTATGGTACCAGGCGTCCTGTTATGTGTATATTGCCCGGTATTGGCATCTTATGATTTCAAAGTGGCTTAAAATGGTGCAAAAATGTACTAAAATGCCAAACAGTTTGAAATTGATTTTGTATGATAATGCATGAGAAAATCCAATAGATGCAAGTCACCAACAGTGCAGAGGAGGGAATTGTACAAAAATGTTGACCTGGGCATTGCGACGGCCGAAAATGCTGACTTTTCTTTAACCCCCCCTTCCACCACATATATATGTGGGAGGGGGTTAGAGTATAATATTAATTTGGGGGGGTTTGCGGGGGTTCTCAGCATTTTCGACCATCGTAATAATCACATAGATCCCAGAGGAGCATTTCGCCAACACATTTTCAGGATTTGATCACAATATATGCCTGTATAAAAACATTTTCATGTTGGCTGCACCCATACATATCCATGCTGGCTGCACCAATATGGCAGTATTCCCATGTAAGAACATACTCCAGTTGGCTTTACCATAAAAAATGTCCTGCCACAGTCTGAAAATATGTCCAAACTGGCTGCATCAAAATGGCATTCTAGCTATATATTAAAACGTAACATGCTTGCTTTATCAAAGATACCCAATACAAAATGTCATGCGACAGTCAGAAATGGCTAGAATGGCTGCATCAAAATGCCAGCCTAGCCACGCAAAATAACATTTATCATGCTTACTTTATCAAAGATGCCCAATACAAAATATCATGACACAGAAAAATATGGCTAGACTTGGCGCATTCAAATGACAGTTTAGCAACATAATAACACCTACCATGCTTGCTTTATCGTAGATGCCCATTAAAAATGGCCATGCCTGCCCTCTGGGCCCCCCAGTATCTCAGACACACACAATGTGATTATGTGCACATGTGTGGTGCTGGGGGGGCCTGAGGAGTAGGCATGGTTTTTTTTACTTGGCATCTATCATAGATGGCCAGTAAAATAAATACCATGCCTGCCACCCTGACACTCCGGTGCACCTCTCACGGGGAGCTGATTTGGGCTGATGCAAAACCCCCTCCTGCCAAAATAAGAACCACCCCCCAGTACAAACACACATGCAGACACATTCACACAACTTTCACATGCAGCATGCAGTCACTCATTCACATGCACACACATCATCATACACTCACTAATTACACACTATACAAGCATACACACATACACACGCCTATTTAAATGAACTTAACTTCTGCCCAGGTCCTGATGTTCCCTTCCCGTGCTTCAGCTTCTGCGCAGCATGAACAGGAAGCAGGAATCAAAGAGCGCTTGCTGGCTCCTATAAATGCATGCAAGGGTCGGAACGCTGATGAGGAAGTGGCCCGCTCTATTTGCTTGTGTGAGGAGGCACAATAGTGCTTTCCATCGCACATACAAACATGCAGTTCCTCAGCTAGCATTCTCAATGGGCAATACTGGGGAAGCAAAATGTCCCTGGCTTTGCATGGCTCATCGGATCTGCAAAGCTGGCTAACAAAACTATCAAACGGAACCCATGTTTTACATTGACAGTTCAAGTCAGCCGAGGAGTGCTCCCTCAGCTGCAAAAAGCAGCTAGCTGAGTGCTCAGTATTTACACTGGGCTGGCTCCTTGGCTCCTCCAAAATGGGCGAGGATGCCCGTGGGTCATCGCCCTTCTCCTATTATGGAGAAGCCACCACTGGTACACTATCAATGAATCTAAGCACAGGGTAATTGTAGCTGGAGATTAAATACTGTTGACTTTGAAGTCATGCACATGAACTGCACTGTTGTTAATGCAGCGATTTCGAACACATTAATGGATCCATAGACATGTCCTACAGTAGAAGACTACCAGGGTAACTCAGCAGGTGGAGTGATTGTTGCTAAAATGATATATTTTTTAAACTGACAGCTAATCTTATGACTTTTTGCAATTTCTTTAAAAAAACAAAAAAAACAAGTGCTATAAAATGTGTTTGGCCAGGAGATGGGTTGGGGTGGTAGTTTGCCTATATTCAGGGTGAGGGTGGGGAGATTTCTACCCCCATAGCAAAAATCAAAATATGGCACCCATGAACCACAGTTTAATTTCCTAATAAATGCTGTCAGCCCAATAGAAGCATTTATTTGTGATTAAGGAGGTTGGCCAGCATATAACAGCTTTAGAAATATATCCTTTGACAAAATACAAAGCAAGGGGCACACAAATCACAGGATATTTGTGTGGCAGTCCGACAAACAAATAAACACATTTTAACGAAAACAAGTGAATTTAAGTTTAAGAGCATGTTTCGGTTTGGAAACGTCTTTTTTCTTTTTGTCTAGACAAGGGTAAGATGTACATTTGGAAAGCAGTAGTGTGCCCAGCATGTAGAAAGCCTGCTTTTATCAGTGATGGCCCCCATCCCAGTGATGATATTCATGGCCCATTGATTCCTGTGGTGCCCTTTCAGGCCAGAAGAAAGAACTCAGGCAGAGGAATTACAGCTTGCAAACGCAGGAATGACGGCTGGAGACAGGAGCATATTTAAGGCTACTGTAAAGAGTTATTTGCTGGAGGTGGGGAGGGCAGGCCACCAATTAGGGGGGCAAAGCAGCGAATGGGGGTGCAATTCCCCCCCTTCTCTCCCCCTCTAGGGTCACCTATGCTCACACTAACCTAACCTCACTCATTACGCTCTCACGCACTATCCATCAAAAGTGTGTGTATGTGACAGCACTCACTCATTCTCCTTACCACACCCATTCTACCAATCACACTCTGACTCCCCTTTTCACTTCACTTACTCACTAATTAGTGAGCTTGTGAGTGGTAGCTCGCTCAGCCAGAGAATAGCTGGTTTCCATATTGGCAGTCGCCTGTAACGGAGCGAGCTCTTAACAGGATGCAGAAACCTGGGATGTATATCAGCAGATGCGCGGAGAGAGGCACTAGAGATCTCAAGGGAAGAAGTTCAAAATGAAGAATGATGCAATATACATAGTTGCACTGCATCTTTTATTCAAAAGGCAGACGCATACATATGGGGAAAAAGTAGCACACAAATGGCATTGGGGGGAGACACAGATGTGGGGGGAGGGGAATGATCTTCCAGAACGAATCGCAGATTCTAGACAGACCCATCAAAGGTGGCCCTGTAGCAGCCCTAGTGGGGTTATAAGTGGATATAGAGCTTAACAGATATACTGAAAGCTTTCTGAGTAGAGGCTTTATCCTGACTAGAAGAGATATTGCTTAACACTGGATCAACTCTCATCCACCAAGGTTGTCTGCATGGAAAAGGGAGATTGATAAGGGAACGGCATGGGCCAATGTAATATAAAAAAATAGAGGATCCCCAAGTTTGAGAAAATATGGGACGGCTTGGGATACATCAGGAGGTGGGAAAAAGAGGAGACACCATGATAACCAATGTACATTGTTACTATTTAGTTCTGTTTTCTGTTCACTGCTTATTTTCTTTTTATTTTCAAAAATGCAAAGAGTGTTTTTTTAAAAACAATAATTATACCAACATACTTGCAACAATATATTGCTGCGCAGTATCTGCCGGTGATGCCTAAACTGGGCATTTGTCCATAATTATACCAACATACTTGCTTATTCCATTCGCTACCCTTGCCATGCACTTATGGAAAAAAAGGTGCAGAATGCAACATTTTTCTTTGCTGGCATAACAGGCTGCAGATTTATTTTCACAACATTTCTAATAACTACATGTTTCAAAACACTGCAAACCAAACCCTGTGAAAATAGTTCTGAAGGTGCAGCGACCAGCCGACTGTTCCGTGTCCAACCTTGCTTCCCCCTTTCCCAACCAAGTCCATTGTAAACCAAAGCTACCGCAACCATTCTTGTCTGTACCCCACCTGCCCCTGAAGGTGTTCCTGGGCTGGAGGAGTGCCGTTTTGCCGGGGGAAGCCGAGCCCTCTTCGATACCTCTAGCGCTCTTGCCGCTTAGGCCTCAAAGGTGCGCTGATCGTGAAAAGAGCAAAAACCCTTGCCTCTTTCCTATGGCTCGTTAGTAGTCTGTATAGTGCCACTGGTCACAAAAAACACCACCATGCCAAAGGTGGGTCCACGCCCACCGTGGCACCCCATTCATATCTTATAGCTCCAGCAGTTTAGTGCACAAATTCCAAAAGAACAGATCTATGCCTGTTGGTGACAAATGCACCCCGTCCTTCTCGTAGTACTCAGGTGATTTCAAGTTGATCAGACCATGCCTGACCTGTGTGAAACCTCTGCCCCTGCAGAACTTGCCCATTGCCATATTTAACTTCCTCCTTAATTTCTCCACTGCTGAAATTACTTTTTGCTCCCATCCATTCCTGTCTTGGGATGATCTTGTACCAGATGATCTCGTTATCACCCAAATGAGAGGACACTTCCTGTAAGGTGAACATCATTTCCCTCATCATTGACACTCTGCCCAAATTGTGTCAGGTCGTTGCCACCCAGATGGATGATCAATACATTGGTTCTGTGATGATTGCCCAACAATTCATCCCGGGCACACCATACCAACCGATCCGATAGTCGCCCGTGGTCATCCTCTCTCTTTCTGTCGACCAGTTAGCCCTGTCCCTAGTCACAAAAGAATGACCCACCACCCAAACAGACCGTTTCCTCCTTTGGGCTGCTGTCAATTGGAGGGAGATGAGAAGGGGTCATTAATACTACAGTTTGTCCAGCATTATATACTTCCTAAAACACCCAGACTTCCAACCCCCAATTCTCATAATTGCCTCAGATCCCATGCCCAGCCGAGCTGCTGATGTAGCTACCCCGATTCTAAATGAGTTGGTTCTGAACACCCCTCCTGTCACTCCCATGACTTTCAAGGCCATGTCCATCATTCTCCTGAACTGGAACCTGCTCAGAGCTGACTCATCCCAGTGCAAAAATAGAGGCTTCCCAGCACCTGCCTTCTGCCTCTCCTGTAGATAAGCTGTCAGTCCTGCTACTGGACACACTGTGCTCCCCTGGATGCTACAAAGGGTGACTGTTCTCTTTTTTCCCTTTGATCCATTTTAGACCTCCTTAGATAAAGGAGCATCAGCTCCCTTGATAGTTGCACATCTTCCAGCCTTAAAAACCCAGAGCCCCATCCCTCTCTATTCTCAGGTACCAGCTCGCTCGCTCTGAAAGCTCCAAAGAAGGCCAAGGTGAAAGCTGTCATGAACAAAACCCTCTCTCCCTTGCTACGGCAAATCTTATGCAGAGTTTCTATTACACTGTGCAATTTAACAATATCTATTGGACACTTTGCATTGGACTTTCTCTCTGCTTGCTTAGCCCAACCTTTCATTGCCATTACAATGTAATGCTCCTTGGTGGGATCAGAATTTCTCCCTAGCTTGTAGTAGTGTGATATCGCTGTCAAATGGTACGATATCCAGGATCTGGTTTCCCAGACCGCCATCCCCATCCGACAAAGGCACGTACTGGCGATCCCTTTTGGTGTTCCGTCAAAGATTGTTCATTAAAAAGCCAAGAATCTCTCTCAACACACTTTGTACCTCCTTGCTGTACCTAGTGCCATGGCTGTGTAGATCAATGAGCTCAGATTTCCCCAATCATGCCCTACCACTTAACCTTGAACGGGGTCTTCATCTTGTTCGCCTCTGTACTCTTCCCCTGAAATCTTTTCTACTGCAAATTAGAGAGAGAGTCAGCTGTCAAGTTCTTAACCCTTGAAATGTGTTGTGCTCTTACTTCGGAGTTTAACTTGAGCAGGCTTGTTGTCAGCTCCCTCAGCAACCTAAGTGCCCTTACATTGCTGGACGTCCCCTGATTAATGATTTGAACCACAGCTGAGTTATCCGACCAGAGAATAACCCTTCTATTTGTTAATGACTCCCCCATACCCTGAACGCAACTATAATAGGAAAAAGTTCTAGCAAAGTGATGTCTCTGGTAATACCCTCCTGATGCCATGCCGCCGGCTAAGCCTGCCCGCACCACTCGTTCCCTAGAACAGCACCAAATCCGTGGTAGTAAAAAGCTGCAGTTTCAAGCTGCTAGCCCACTGCTCCCCCAAAGTAGTACCCCATTGAAATCATCCAGGATACCATCCCACATCTTGAGATCCTCTTTAACCTCCACCCCCAGCCGCATATGCTGGGAAGCGTGCTGCAGCCAATAGTCTTGAGTTCAATGCTCCTGGCGAACACCTTTCCTGCCGGGATCACCTTACCAGCACATTTCAAATTCCCCACCAATGACTGCGCTCCTTCAGAGTGGCCTTACTCCTGCCCCTCAATTCCTTGATCATTTCTTTAAGTTTCATCACTTTGTCTCTTGGCAGTCGTGACTTCCCCTCAACTGAGTCTATCTCTATTCCCAGGAATGTCAGCTATGTGAGTGGACCCACTGTCTTCCCCTTAGCCAAGGGGACCCCCATCTCCTGCATCAATGACTGGAACCTGTTCATTAGAGCGCCACATTCATCTGTCCCTTCCTTCCCAATGAACAAGAAGTCATCGAGGTAGTGCATCACCACCCCGCCCTGTGCCCTCTGCTTCAGTGCATACTCCAAAAAGGTGCTGAATTTTTCAAAATAAGTGCATGAAATGGTGCAACCCATCGGTAAGCATTTGTCGTAATAGAAGGGGCCCTTTACCTTGAAACCCAGTAAATGGTAGCTTTCCTGGCAAATTGACAGTAGCCTGAAGGCTGACTCAATATCAGCCTTCCCCATTAGTGTGACTCTGCCTGTGGACCTCACTAGTTCTAATGGATCATCATAGGTGGCATAATGGGTGGCATAATGAACCCTACAGCTCTCCTCTGCTATGCCATCATTCACTGGTGCCCCTTTGGGGGAGGATAGGTGCTGTCTGAGGCGAAACTGGCCTTCTTCCTTCTTAGGAAGCAAGCCTAAGGGTAATACCACAAAGATCTTCAAAGGTGGGGTAGGGAATGGGCCTGCCATCCTACCCACCGTAATCCCTTTAGCAATTTTTTGTGCCACTACTTCCGGCATTTTCAATTCTGACTTTAGATTATCTGATTCCCTGCTCCCTAATGCACCGTTGTACGGGATTACAAACCCCCACCTGAAACCTTCCCAAAGTAGTTTTGCATCAGCGCTATTGTGGTACATATTCAAGAATGGGATCACTTTAGGCAGGAGTACAGGTGTGGGCAAGTGGATGTCAATTTAGCTTAGCTTTCTCTTTAGGTTTCGTGCAACTGTTCTTCTTTCCCCCATCGCATTAAGACGTGCTGTGATTCCCTGCACATTTGCCACATGCATGCTTGAATTTGCAGATTTTGCCAAAGGGGCAGTACTCTTGCTCAAACTTCCAGCAATTGGCGTGCTCCCCCTGCTGATAACTAGGACTACTATTCCAGGAGGAGCGCCTGTGAAAGGATCCCCTCCTCCTATACAGATACAATGTTTTCAATGTAACTGTAACATCCACCTCATCCCAGGACATTGCAGCCCGAATCTGCATCTTTAGTCTAAAACCCCTCTCATATTTTAACCAAGCTTTGCCGCCATAGGTCAAATATGCGGTATGGATGTATTGCTCATATGCAAATAATGCTGCGGCAGCCAACCAATTGTGAATGTTCTCTTCTTTCTTGACCCTCTCCCTGTCCTTCTCCCTCTCCTTCTCTGATATCTGGCATAAATCAAGCCCCACAGGTTCCATATCTATCTAGGTAAAAATCTCAAAGTACTCCTGCCAAATCCTCTTCTTGTATGCCAAAGGAATGTGCCATACTAAGGCGTTCCCCACGCCCGTACTGGTGCAAAGCCTGGCATTCCTATACCATACTGCGTACCATTACCCTACACCACACTTTGCCCCTGATTGCCTGCCGGCATTGAAATTGCCTGCTGCAGCTGACTGACCCCCCCTAGTGAAATTTCCCAAGGCAATGCAGCGGCTTGACTCATGACGAAGGACTCATGACTTCCTACTTCATTAAATGCATTGACATTTCCACAAAACATTTGACCATTCCACCCATTTTTCCATGCTTGCAAGCACTGCATAACCATACCTTTAACTTGTTCCAAGGATGAAGCTCCCTCTGATGCCACCACCGCCATGCTGGCTGCATGCGTGCTGGGTGCACTACTGCTACACCTTGGAACCTCTGCAGGCAAGGCCGCCAGATTGGCAACAGGCCCCTGATTTTTCCCTCTGCCTTTGTCCCCAGCTGCTTTCCGTTTTTTGGCAGCTTCCATCTGCTGCCTGATCGCTTTAGGTTTGGCGGTCAATGTCCTGCTCCTTTTAGATACCATCTCTTCCTCCTCTCAGGGCCCAGTTTCATCTTCCTAAATGGCCTGAATCTCTTGCCTCACTTCTTCCTCTGTGTAATTAGGAAACAATAATGGGGATTGTGACCTGTTGCTTGTCCCATTCACTTCCCCATCGAGCTGTGTCGCCACCTTCTGCAGCCAATTAGATCTGTGTCTGGCAGCTGCCATCATTGCCATGATGATAAATTGCTTCATGTCATTGTCAGGGAAGCAGAACACTGGTGTGCCACTGCCTTGTGTGGACATCCTGGCTTGTTGCAGCAACCTTGCGGCACTCAGACTGCTGAGAAGCCCTGCAGCAGCCCTCCAAGCACATGCACTGCATAGGTTTGTAGGTATCTACTCTTCAATGAGCAGTGCACTTCACCTGCACTGCATTGACGCTGATGCCCCGGCAGCGGCCCGTGAGGCACACGCACTGCGTAGGATTATTGTTCCTTTTGTTTTTACAACTTGCTGTATTTGTTTTTGCTATATCAGTCATTCCAATTCATTTATTGGATGCTCTGCTCACCGCGGCTTTCAGCCCACGTGGTCACTCAACCGGTACTTGACTTGCTGCTTGATTGTGCTTGCATAATACGTTTATTTGCTTCCACCGCCGCGGCCTCTGGAAGGTTCCACAATTGTTTACACTTGGCCTCAAAACTATATCACTGCCGTGGCCCGTAGCTAACCCTCTTTCAAAGTTTGGGCCGACCTGCTCGCGTCACTGCCTGCCCATGTTTCCCACACTCCAAAAAGCCTATTAGCACCGTGACGTGCTTCACGCCTTTCGGCGAAGCCACGTTGCTGTGGTGAGAGGGCCACAAAGTCGGGTAGTTCCAACCTCCCCTTCCGCTCCCCTTGCTCACCTTGAATGCATGCTACTTCCGAAAATCAGCTGTTTGCCACCGGCACTACTTCTCCTGCTGATCAGCAGGTCGCTGCAACTCCTCCAAACGAGGCAAACCTCTCTCTCTGCATCCGCTCACCAACCATGCAACCATGCCTGCCCACTTGCCGCTGCACTCCAAGTCCTGCCACCAGCTTCCTGGCACGTCCGTGGCTCTTCAGTCTCAGCCAGCCGATCATCTTCCAATGCGGCAACGCTGCTCCCCATGGCGGCCTCCTGGCACTGTGGCTCCAACACTGCTTCTGCCTCCAAACGAAGTGATCGCTGCACAAGTTCTTACGTCAGGAGAGCCTGCTCCGACCACTGAAAAACTGCAAAAACTGCTACCTCCTTCCTCGGTTCAGTGTCCTCAGGGTGTGATGATCACGCTGCCAGTAACCCGGTGGCTTATAAGCCCCCAGACACGCCCACCTCCTTTGTTAAATTTCGTGGGCATTCCAGCCCGTTTGGCGGGCTTCCTGCCCCTCTTCTATTTTCCTGGGCTTTCGCTCCCCTTCCTGGGCTTTCCCCCCAAAACTCCTCTGCCCTAACCAGGGGACGCTGCCCTGGTATTTGGCTGCCTCCTCAAGGTTCTACCACATTGTCACCTCCAGTAAAGGCATGGGAGGAAACTGAAAGGTAGCTACATGATTAAAACAACCTTCATTGGGTCGTTTTACATTTGGTCGACTATTTTAAGCAACATTTCTCAACTGTGCTGTTTTCTGTTATGGGCCGTCAGTTACCGACCCGCCCCCACCTCTCTCCCTTCACCATGCCCCCTCCACAGCCCAAAATTCTATTGCAAATAACTTTTGGCTTGCTGGATGTGTTTGAATGACTTTTTTTTCCCACAATTAATCTATGGCCCGGGGCCCTCCAAACTGATAATTCTGGAAAAAATGTATTAACCGTTACAAAGGTTATTACGACAAAATTCTTAATCACATTCAATTTCCCATAGTGAAAAAGGTGTGTCCATTGAACACCCATGGAGTGAAAAATGATGGACGAATTTGCACCATATAAGACAAGTTGAGCACAAAGCCTCACAGATGTGCCTTTTATAGGTTTGGTGTAAATCTGTCCAGTAATTTTGGAAACATTCAACTAAGAAGAGGGTTCCCATTGTCCCAAACACCATGTATATATGTCCCATTGTGCATTGCACAGAGGCATTTCAGAAATTAAAAGCCCCTCTTTTCTTTTTGCTCGATTCAAGTAATTTCCGCTGCAATCCCAAGGAAAGCCGAAAAAGATAGTGTTCAAAATTACATTTGGAGGTGGGAAAGGAGTGGTTTATCAGACTAGAGGTTTTGAAAAAACGACCACATGTGCAGTGGGAGAATTAGGGGTGGGTTGGGAGCCTGTTATGGCCAGAATGTTTTTCTCTTACAGGGGGATTCACATGGGAATCTTAAAATATTCTTGCACTAATATCAAAAACCACCCTCGGAAAAGAAAATGTGTCACACACACCAGAGAGTGAAAGCAAGAGTGCCTGAGTGAATTTTCACAAGAAGGGTGGTGGGAGGTCTTAGAAAAAGAAGATCGGGGCACGTGCTAAGTGCCAGTGGGGACAGGGAAGACTTTTCCATTTTCTAGCGTTTTCCATATAGTGTGGAAATTGTAAAATGTTGTGTTACTGCAGTAATCGGCATACACTGTATTACTGCAGAAATAATTACAAGGAATGATCACCACGGGAAACAGGATGGCATTGATGTTTCCATCGACTATCAATGAGATAAATTATTGTAGGAATAAAAGAAGGAGAACATGGGGGGGCAATGACCAATAGCCTGTGGGCCTCTCAGCGTCGGCAGTAGTATTTATATCCTGGACAGAGGAGGGAACCTGTTATTTACTAGGCCCTCTATCTTTGCTGCAACATGTACAGCAGACATGGCTGAAGGCCATGAACTTAGGCCATGGCCAGTAGACCTCGAGGCATGCTGGTTCCTCGCTATGGCCAGTGGGATCTCGTTGGTTATTTTGGAGTGGGTTAATGGTCATATCCAGTGGCCCTTCCCGATTTTAAATAATTGGTGCAATATGTACAGTGACAACAGCAGAAGGCCATGGCCATTGGGCCCCGAAGTATATACAGCATAATAAAGCACTTGAGATTCAGTGAAAAAACTTTAGTTAAGACAGAGTTTAAGATGATGCAATTTAACGTAACAAAACCATTGAGATTCAGCGGTTGTGGGAACTAACAACCATCTTAACCCAGACTTCTACACTTGGCTAAACCCATGAGCACATCCATGACATCACAGCATGGATTAACAATGTGATACAAAAATGTCATCATGCAGTCAACTATCGGGTGACTCAGAGTTAAGATGGTCGTCACTTACCACACCAGCTGAATATCACAAGTTTTGTTGTGTTAAATTGAATCATCTTAACTATGTCTTAACTAAAGTTTTTTAAATGACATATGCAATATTCCATTTGTGCCATGTCACACATGCCACAAACCCACCAAGTAACCATTGCTGGAAGCACGCCTCCAGTTTAGAGCCACATCAGCAAGGTATTGTGGATATGGAAATTAGCTCAAATGTAAGCCAATTGCTCCAGAAAAATTGCCTTTATCTTACAGTGCTACTTTAAGCATAACTCAATTAACCCAAGACAGACATTTCTCAAAAGTGCAGACAACTGCATTCCTGCTTTCACCCTTTTTAGGAATCATTGCTATGAGAATTGAAAGCAAAACATTTTGAGGCAAATGCCTCAAATCCTGGGGTGTTGCTCTCAAGCCCTCTCTCTTTGTTACTACTTCTAACCCAGGAGACATAATATGGCATTATTACAACGTTCCATGGGCTACACCAGGGGGTAATGGCCCAGCAGCCTGAGCTGACAGCCTGAGAGAGGACGTCACCCCATTGTAGAACATGGAACAGGTTAATAACTCCATTAGAATGTGAAACAGGGCGCTAAAAAAAAGTATTTTCATTAATTGAATGGGATGCTGCATGGCTCTGTTTAATAAATGGAAATACTTTGCCAAGATGGCCGCACTGGATTTAGAAGGATTTGCTTTGTACAGAGCCTATCTTTCATTAACATGGCAGCGATAAGTAGTGAAGCTTCTGCAGCTGTGGCAAGCAGTGTCGCCGCCGCAATCAGGTAATTGTGGTTAGGTAGGGAGATTGGGATTATAAAAAAAAGGTAAATGGTGGGTGCCAAGTAGATGGTGGAACAGTGCAGGGGAGGCAGTCAACGGGTTCCAATGAACGTGGGTTGAGCTCGGGAGTATCAGCCCGCAAACCAAGGAACCTGATTGGCTGCACTCCTCCCGACCCCTCTGGGTGCTAATATAGAATGTGTGCTTGTTTACCTTGTATTGCTTAGTGGTGTCAGTCTTTGTTAGCACTGTATTATCTAGACCTCTGTTACAGGATATATATTGTGCCACTTCTTTTGTTCTTTTCATCTTGCATCCATTTGTGTGCACTGCTTGTAATCCATTTTAGAATTGAATCTAGGTGGGTGTGCTTTTCATCTCGCATCCAATTATTAAAATCAAATTGAGGTGGGTGTGCTCTTCATCTCACAGCCATTTTTGTGCACTGTTTGTAATCCTTTTAAAATCGAATCTAGGTGGGTGTGCTCTTCATCTCGCATCCATTTTCTAGAGGTGTGCTTTTCATCTTGCAGCCATTTTTGTGCACTGCCTGTAATCTGTTCTAAAATCGAATCTAGGTGGGTGTGCTTTTCATCTTGCATCATCTTTTGTTTACTGCCTATAATCCATTTTAAAATCAAATCGCATCCATTCTTGTACACTGCATGTAATCGGTTTAAAATTGAATCTAGTTGGGTGTGTTCTTCATCTCGCAGCCATTTTTGTGCACTGTCTGTACTCTGGCTTGCCATCTTGCATTCCGGTTGTGTACTGCAGTGCAATCCTTTTGCACTTCACCTTTTTCTTTGCATTGTAATTGTGCCCTCCTTAACCACCTGTGAGTAAGTGCCCAGGACTGTGCAGTGCAGCCCCCCTCCTTCCTCCTCACATCTATCCTCTGCCACTGAGATTGCTCTCACCATCTCTGCAATCTTTTCTAATTGCTGCACTATCACCTATCATCCCTCTCCCAGGAAAGCTGGAGGAAAAAGCACAACAAAGACACCCTGGGTACAGATCCTGGCCTTCCCATCGCAGGCACCTATGTCAGTGCATATTCCAGAGAGATTTTCACAGATATCCTCTTCTCTGTCCCCTGTCCAGACGTATGGACTCCTCATCTCATCTCTCTCTCCTTTCTCATCCTCTCCCATTAATGGTGGCACCAAATGGGAAGTCCTTGTGGCATGCTTCTTCTCCTCATGTTGCATTATTAAGGTCTATCATTCTGGCACTATTCTGGTTCAGGGTCCTCAGGCCAAACTCCTTCTCTTGGTCAGATCCTACCATCCCTCATTAACTTTCTTCCTTCTCCTGCCCTCCACCTTCTTTCCCTTCTGTCCCTCCCCCTCTGACTGAAGTACCACTCCCCTGTACTCTACCTCAGAAAACCTTCAAAGGAATTGACCGTCTCCATCTGACGACTCTTAATGCCCGCTCAGCCAACCAAAACTCTGCGGACATCTGTCTCCTTCTTGAAGACACTGATTTTGACATTCTCGCTCTTACTGAGGCATGGTTCAATACCAGCTCAGTCACCGCTGTTGACTCCCTCCTACCTGATGGCTTTAAGATCATTTTCAAGCCATGGCCTCACGTACTGGCAGGGGAGATCCTAAATCTTCACTGAGTGGTACCCTCTTCCATCTTAAACACTCAGCTCTACTCTTCCTTTGAGAACCAGCTATGCAAGCTGGTCATCTCTCCCTCCTCCACCCTGACCATTGACACCATTTACCGGCCTCTTTGCACTACCTCCCTGTTCCTCTCTGAATGGGCTGATTTCTGTTCTTCCTTACTTTCTACCTCCTACAACATGCACATACTGGGGGACTTTAACATCCAATTGGGCTCTCCTGTCAGGTGTCCTCTCTTTATCCTCTGCACCTCCTTATCCCTCTCCATTCTCCCTTCTGGTCCAACCCACTCTGCTGGACACTCTCTGGACACCCTCATCCACTCTGACCTCCCTCTCGTATCTACCATGGTCACCCCTCTCTCTTGGTCAGACCACTCCTTCTCTCCTCTGACCTGGGTCACTATGGCCCTGTGACCTCTCCTCCAAAAGCCTTGCCAACCTCATTCATAAACATCCGCCCATTGAAACGAGTGTCATCTGTTGCCTTCACTGCCACCTTTATCTCCCATTGCACCCCAACTTAGATTCTACCACCGACACTGGTCTCAGCAACTTCCACCTGTTCATCACCAACACCCTTCACATTCTTGACCCTGTCATGAGTATCCGCTTGAAACATGCCTCTAAACACAACACCTGGTATGACTCTGAACTTATAGCACTGAAACGAAGGTGCAGAGATGCGGAACAGAAGTGGCAACCTCAGGCGCACCATCTGACAAACTGGCATGCAGTATGCTCCAATAGCAAAGCAGACTTGTTATCCATGCCATCAGGGTATCTGCCACATCCAACAACACGGCTGAACTTTTCAAAATCTGCAGGGAACTAGCCCACCCTTCCGTAGTATGCTCCTCCCCTACTCCCTCTCAGATCCTCTGCAATGCACTCGCCGGGAACAAACAAGGACAACTTTGGTTCTCTTGCCCCTACACTTGCTGATCTCTGTAACCACTGATTTGCTACTGGTTCTTTCCCCTTCTCCCTCAAGCAATCCCTTGTGCGCCCACTCCTTAAAAATCTGTCAGCAGACCCTACCTATCCATCCAACTACCACCCTATCTCCATCACCCCCTTCCTGGGGAAACTGCTGGAGAAGTTGGCCCTGTTCCAAAGAAACTCTCACACTGAACTTGTTGGTGGTCTCCACAACTATCAATCTGTATTCCCAGCATCTAGAGGCTGTTACGCTCACCTGGTCTATGCGGGGACGTTGGGGCATGGTTGGAGCCCTCCCTGGACTTGGTTCCATTGGATCAGGCTTCTTCCCCTGCTCCTGTAGTATGGGCTGCGCTGGTTGCTGGCACTGCCCCTGAGAGAATACGAGAGGCTGTGAGAATGCTGTGGTCGGACTGTGATTTCCCTCGAACCTTGCTGCCCACAATGAAGAGAGCATGCGTTTACCCATATAATCTCACCTGTTTATTTATGAGGATGAGCTCTCCATCCTGCTTCTCATCTGCAGGGGTGCCTTTAATGGACCTAGTCCCTTCACTGGTCCATGTGCGTGGCAGCACAGACTGGCTGTAGCTAATCCACTTTTAAGGTAAGTGTTTCTCAACAATGATTACTGTCCGTATCCTTTTGCAATGTCTTTTTTCCATGATTATTGTCCGTAACCCTGTTAATGTATTTCCTTCTCCCCAATAGGTGGTGAAGGGTCCAGCAGAGACGCGGTATTGGAAGCAAGTCCAAATGGGGGCCAGAGGAGTTTACGATGTCACAAGTAGAAGGTAAGTTTGGTTCTAAGGTCAAGCCCGAGAAATGTGCTGCATGCAACCTTAGCGTAAAATCTTTATGTTGTTTCTAAACTTGTTTGTCCTTTTCTCCTGCAGGGATGGCCCGGCAACGTCTGACGAGGGCAGCTATCCCAAGGCCTTCCAGCGGTTGCTGGATGGATGGATTTGCGAGGATGCTGGACAAGAAGAGCTCCCGCGTAGCTTAGGTGCCCGGAACAGGTGAGGATGCGCTTTGACTGTGATGACTGCTAGAATCAGGTAAGATGCTCTGCCGGCAATGGGATTGCAGGAGTCAGGTAAAATGCGCTTAAGCAATGGTATTGCTGGAATCAAATAAGATACGCTCGGTCAATGGTATTGCTAGAATCAGGTAAGATGCGCTCAGGCGATGGTATTGCTGGAATCAGGTAAAATGCACGCTGGAGATGATGTTGCTGGAGTCAGGTAAGCTGTGCTTCAAGCGATGGTATTGCTGAAATCAGGCAAGAGTGCTTCAGGCGGCAGTTAGCGTTATGCTGCTATAAGCAGACTAACGCAAAGCGCTTGCATGTGGGCGGGGAAGGCTTAAATAGCCTGGCCCTGCCACGCCCCCTTGGCTCCGCCTTGTGGCCCCACCTTGCCACTCCCAGAGGATGCTGCACGTGCAGCCCAATGTTTTCCTATGGCCACGCCCAACCTGGATGCACGTGGGGGCCCTGCAGAAGAGGAAATAACATGTGCACCAGAAATAAAGTGTGCAGAGCACAATTTCTCATGAGCCTGGTGCCAAGGACTGGGATCACCTGGACCCTTTATATTATGAAACTAGTGGTCCCTGCCCAGTAGCCATGACAGAGGCATGGAAACTGCTCTTCTGAACACCACTGAAGAACTGCTCACATCACTGGATTCCAACTCCCCAGCTGTCCTCATCCTTCTTTATCGCTCCTCTGAATTTGACACGGTCAACAACTCCATCCTCATACAAAGACTCTACGACACCCTTGGTGTCTCGGAGCGGAAACTGAACTGGCTGACCTCCTTCCTTACTGACCACTCCTCTCAAGTCATTGTTATCACCTTTTCCTCTCCTAATTCCTTCTCCTCTTGTGGTGTCCCCCAGGGATCTTTCCTCTTGCCCTGGCTCTTTAACATTTACTTTTGTCAGCTGGCACTACTTATCTCCTCATTCTCCCCCAACTTCCAGTGTTATGCAGACCACACATAACTCTTCTTCAAACTTCCTGCTGACTCTCTTGCACCTTCCATCATCCCTGAATGCCTTTCTGGCATTCATGCCGGTGCACTTCCAATGATCTCTGCCTCAATGCCAGCAAAACAGAGATCCTTCTCATTGCAACCCCTGCTCCCCACTTCTTCCCTTCACTCTGGCCTTCCTCCATGGGCTGTCCCCCTGCTCCCTCCTCTAAAGCCAGAAACCTTGTAGTTATATTAGACTCCTTTCTCTCCTTCGTCCCTCACACTCAGGACATTGCCAAGAAGTCTGACTTTTTGCTCTTCTTTCTCAAAGGAATACTACCTTTTCTCCCCCTGCCCCAGAAGCTCAATGTTACCCAAGTTCTGGTTCTCACTATGCTTTACTATTGCAATAGCCTCCTCCTTAATCGTCCTTCTTCCACTCTGCGTCCTCTCCAGCTAATCCAGAATAGGGCAGCAAGACTTATCCTTTGCCTCAAGCCCAGGGACCAGATCTCTCCTGCCCTAAACATTCTTCACTCGCACCCGGTTGCTTCACAGATTGAATTCAAATCCCTATGTATCATCCACAAGGCTTTCCGGGGCTGGGGACCACACTATCTGCAACTCTCTTTTACTAAATATTCCCCTTCTAGACACCTCCGCTCCTCTGTCACCAACTCTTTATGTGTAAAGCGTTTAGCTAAACAGAGGGCAGGAGGTCGATCTCTTTCCTCAGCTGGCTCCCATCTTTGGAACAGCCTCCCCCTCCCTCTTCGTCTTGAGCACGACTTTCTTAAATTCCGGAAGCTACTCAAGACTTACCTCTTTACCTATGTAGTTGCCACCACTCTCCTCTGCTAAACTCACAGTTGCTTGTTTGTTGTTCAGGGCCCTTATGCATCCCCGGGGCCTGGACCTCCCACACCGAATCCCCCCAGCGTCTGTCTATCCTCAGCACTTGCCTCGGCACACCCTCTACCCTGGAGGCTCGCACATACCTTACTTTTCACTTCACTTGTTGCTCACCCACCTATCCCATTTCCCCTCCCTTCTGCACTTGCACATTCTGAACACTCACAAGGCATAGTAGGTTTGTCCTCCCCACTGTATTTAATATTTGTATGTATTTCTTTACTTTTTACTTTTACTTTGATACATTTATAATGCGCAAACCATGGACGTGTGGGCATCAGGGCGTAGACAAAACATAAAAAGAACAGAGAGCCAGAACTAGAAGTGAATACTCAGCCAGGACTGCCAGAAAAGATCAAACAAGCAACCACGTTTTCAATTTTTCTTAACCCTTTAAGTGCCATGGGTTTTTCCCCCCAGTGCAAAGGCCTTTTTGGTGATTTTGGTATGTCGCCATTCAATGCCTTGTAACTTTTTTGTTACATGATATATCTGGCCCGCTTCACACAAGTCAGACCTCTGTGTATTCCCATGGGTGTCCTCTTTTCAGAAATGCATGGAGTTCACTGTTTTCCTTGGTAGCTTGGACACCCTAGACCCAAATCTGTATGGTGTGCCCATCTGAAAAAAATCATGAAATTCAGCTGTCGGAAAATACTTGGGGTTAGGGGTAGGTTTTCCCCTTGGTGCCCAGGTAGGTGCACCCACACATGTGTGGTATCGTTTTCATCGGGACATGTGTGGGAACGTGGGAAGGTAGGCCATGTGTTGTTGGTGGCGTGTTTCCGTGGGTGAGTCGAGTGAAATATGCGGAAATTGTTTTATTTTTCGCCACATTTTGGACTTTGCTGGGGTTTCTGGGTAATACATTCTGGGCCGATTTGCACAAGTCAGACCTCTGCTGATTCCCACGGATGTCCTCTTTTTGGAAATGCATGGGGTCCCTGTTTTCCTTGGTGGCTTGGACACCCTAGGCCCATATCTGTATGGTGTGCCCGTCTGAAGAAATCGTGAAATTCAGCTGTCAGAAAAGACTTGGGGTTAGGTGTGCTTTAGGCTTTCCCCTTGGCACCCACGCATGTGAGGTATCGTTTTCATTGGGACACGTGTGGGGAAGTGGAAAGGTAGGCCATGTGTTGTTGGTAGTGTGTTTAGGTGGGTGGACAGAGCGAAATGTCTGAGAATTGTCTTTTATTTCCAGCCAGTTTCAAAGACATTTCCCTCTGTCCACTCACCGAAACACGTTGCCAAAAACAGATGTCATACCTTCCCACTTTCCCACAGGTGTCCCGATGAAAACAATACCTCACATGTGTGGGTGCACCTACCGGGCGCAAAAGGAAAAGGGTAACCCACTGGTAACCCCAACCCTTTCATCGCAGCACATTTTGTTTGTGTGGGCAACCTAACGATTTGGGCCTAGGGTGTCGAAGCCAGCAAAGAAAACAGGGAACCCTATGAATTTCCCAAAAGAGGACACCTGTGGGAATGCACAGAAGTCTGACTTGCACAGAGCAGCCCAGAATTTATTACCCAGAAACCCAGACAAAGTGAACATTGTGTTTTTCCCCACCAAATATCACACTTTGTCGCTAATACATTCTGGGATGCGGGAAGGTAGGCAATGTGTTGTTGGCGGTGTGTTTCGGTGGGTGGCCAGAGCGAAATGTCTGAGAATTGTCTTTTATTTCCAGCCAATTTCAGAGACATTTCCCTCTGTCCACTCACCGAAACACGTCGCCAACAACAGATGTCATACCTTCCCACGTTCCCACAGGTGTCCCAATGAAAACGGTACCTCACATGTGTGGGTGCACCTACTGGGGCGCAAAAGGAAAAGGGTAATCCACTGGTAACCCCAAGCCTTTCGGCACAGGAAATTTTGTTTGTGTGAGCAACCTAACGATTTGGGCCTGGGGTGTCGAAGCCAGCAAAGAAAACAGGGAACCCCATGAATTTCCCAAAAGAGGACACCTGTGGGAATGCACAGAAGTCTGACTTGCACAGAGCAGCCCAGAATTTATTACCCAGAACCCCAGACAAAGTGAACATTTTGTTTTTCCCCACCAAATATCACACTTTGTCGCTAATACATTCTGGGACGCGGGAAGGTAGGCAATGTGTTGTTGGCGGTGTGTTTCGGTGGGTGGCCAGAGCGAAATGTCTGAGAATTGTCTTTTATTTCCAGCCAATTTCAAAGACATTTCCCTCTGTCCACTCACCGAAACACGTCGCCAACAACAGATGTCATACCTTCCCACGTTCCCAGAGGTGTCCCAATGAAAACGGTGCCTCACATGTGTGGGTGCACCTACTGGGGCGCAAAAGGAAAAGGGTAACCCACTGGTAACCCCAAGCCTTTCGGCACAGCAAATTTTGTTTGTGTGGGCAACCTACAGATTTGGGCCTAGGGTGTCGAATCCAGCAAGGAAAACAGGGAACCCCATGCATTTCCCAAAAGAGGACACCTGTGGGAATGCACAGAGGTCTGACTTGCGCAAAGCGGCCCAGAATGTATTACCCACAAGCCCTGCCAAAGACCCACATGGTGCCCAAGGCCAGGGATATTACCGTCGACTTTGCTGGAGCTCTGGCTGCCCTGTGTTACAGCTTCTCCCCACCAGGGAGTCCCGGCAGTGTGCCAATACCTCCCAGAAGGGAAAAGCTGTAATGCAGCTCAGCCGCAACTCCAGGACAGTTGAAGGTGATTTCCCTGGCCTTGGACATCGATGTACCATGTGGGTGTACCGTCCCCTAAGCACAGCGGCCGCTCCAGGCAGACCTGGCAGGATCCCCATTTCTCCCTGGAGGAGACATCTGTAACTAAGCACAGCCAGAGGTGGAGCCTGGGCTTGCAGAACGACAACCCACATGGGAGGCATCCACTCCCAGGGAAACACCAATGTTCTGCTGGCATGGAGGGCAATTTGTGGCCTGCCCCTGCAATTGTGTCCCAGCCCACCAAATTATCTGCCCAGACGGCCCATTCCCACCCACACCACCAACAATCCAGCCCCAGTCTCAACCACCCCACTAACAGTGGGCCCTAACCATAGAATAATAAAAAAAAACAGTACTCACATAACGTTGCAGCTGCTCGCGTAGAAAAAGCTGTAAGCAAAACAAAAAACATGTGTTACCTATGGTCACACCAGCAAGAACAAATCAGTACTTTTCATGCATGCCCCCGCCCCCTTGCAAGCCATCCCTGGTGATCTACTGAACCTCACTCTCCCCCCAGTGAAATCCCATTTGCCCCTTCCTACGGGCAGATATCTGCCCCCAGGGAGGGCTGCCTGAGGTGCCCCTCCACACTCCATTTGGGGTGGGGAGAGAAGCCTACCACAAAATGTCGGACAGGCCCCCAAATGGATGGGGAAGTAGGGTTTGGGCACTGTGGGGGCAGATTGGCACACCAATGTGCTCCTCTGCACCAAGGGAAGTTTGGTAAACAAAGAAACAAATTAAAAATGGCAGGCTGCACTTTAGATGGGGGGGGGTTAGGGGCACCCTGCACCGCCGGGTAATTTTGTAATGTAAATGGGGGTGCATCTCTCCACCCCCAACCCATTTGGAGGGGTGGCACATCTCATGTAGCCCTCCCTGGGGGCAGATATGGGGGGGCTGTCCTCTACTCCTCCCTGGGCTCAGGTGTCCCTTCCTAGGAGCAGATATCTGCCCCCAAGGAGGGCTGCATGACATGGCCTCCACTCCATTGTGGGTGGGGGTGTCACCACCCCTTCCCATTAGAAAATTCCCCGTCGGTTTGGGGTGCCCCACAGCCCCACCTAAAATGCTGTCTCCCATTTTTACTTTGGTGACCCAACTCCACTTGGCGCAGATGGGCCCACTAGTGTGCCAAACTACCCCCAAGGTGCCCAAAAAACCTACTGTCCCACCCATTGCAGGGCCTGTCCCACATTTTGTGGTGGCTCAAATCAGAGTGCCATAAAAAAGCTTAGCTATCTCATCCTCAGCACCCTGGAGGGAATTCCAAGGACGAGATACCTCATCCATGGCACTTAAGGGGTTAAAGGGATCAATATTTTTCTGACATCTAAGATCTAGAGGTAGATTGTTCCAGGCTTGTGGAGTTGGAATGTGACAAGCTCCCTTTTTGGCATTCTTGGTCCTACATCTGGGAAGCCTCAAATATTTCTGGCTATTAGATCTAAGAGATCACTTTTTCAGAAATGAGATCTTGCAGATACAAGGGCATTAAGCCATGTCTACATTAGAAGGCAATAACTAGTAGGTGAAAAAGCACATGCACCTCCACAGAGAGCCAATGCAGTACTCTTCTAGCAGCCAATACATGGTCACGAGGAAATAGTCCCACAACCACCTTTACTGCACCATTTTGCACCACCTGTAGTCTGTTAACCTCTGATTTGCTATGCCCAGCCACTAAGCTACAGCAGTACTCTATTTTGGAGCCAACTATTGCTCTAGCAATTGTCTCAGTGTTGGCCTGTGAGATAAAAGGTCTAAAAGGTCTAAGATGTGCCAGGTGCGTAATGTAATAGACCTCTACAGATAGAAGGCTCCCAACATGGGACTTCATTTTCAGCTGTTGGTCAAAGACCACACCCACGGTTTTTACTTTTTTTGGGGTGGTTATCTTGATATCTCCAAGTTGGAAATTCTTATAGGCGGGACCAAGCTTGGCCAATATAGACTGAGTGCCAACAATCAGCAACTCTCTCTTTTCTCTGCTCAATGCCAGGTTGTTCCACACCATCCAGTTCTCCACATAGGTATAAACTCTATTCAGTTCAGCCTCATCCTGGGAGTGAGTAAAACAATGGGGATGACACTATGCGTGTCATCTGCATAGTTGGTAAACACCACCCCCTCTAGCTCTTATAGGACGAAGAAGGGTGCCATGAATATATTGTATAAGCAGGGTGATGTACATGTACCCTGCGGGACACCAAATTTGACTGAGACTGACTGGGCTGCTGTCTCCACATTAAAGACTCTGCTGTCTCTCTTGTCCAGGAATGAGGCAATCCAGCAGACTGCTGATGGAGAGAAATTGGTGACTTCTTCCAACCTGGCAATCAAAATTGAATGGTCGAACACGGCCGACAAATCAAGTAACCTCAACATAGATGATTGACCCTTGTCTACATGTTCCAGAAGCCTGGATTTCAATTCCAGAAGTGCAGTCTCTGTTCCATATCCCTGTCTGAATCCTGATTGGCGAGAACTGAGAATGGGATAATCATTCAGGTGTTGAGAAATCTACCTATACGCAATGCAATCTAGAATATTCAACAGAGATAGTGTATTGGTGATAGGCCTATAATTGAATGGCAACTCAATGGATAAGCTAGTTTTTTGAGGACGGGGTGACCCACGCCTTTTTTAGGTCAGCTGGTACATGGCCCTCTGCAAGGGAGGTGTTCACGAACTTGCAGATGGCTTCCAGCAAGGTTCGGTGGGAAGGTTTTAATGATCATAGCTGAGCACGGGTCACCTTTACAACTGGTGACCTTCAGCTGTTCCACTATGACCGATTACTCACTGACCTTAATGGTGGAGAAGTTAAATTGGGGGATAGTCGGACATCTTACAAACAACTCCCTCCTAGTCTCACTTGAGGCCAGGAGAAGAACATCTTTTTTGCGCAATATACGAATTTTAATGCCATTCAGCTTATTATGCATAGCATCCCGGATTCCCTGACACCAGGCTGCATCCTTAACTCATTGACTGGTATTGGGCTGGTTGGTAGTTTCTTGTTCTCTTAATATCTTAAAAGGTTCCTTGGCCTCAGATTGGGCGTGCAGAATTCTAGAATTTATGACATTTTTCTTGGCCTCGATAATATCAGATTTATGTGACTTAGCAGCAACGTTATATGCTGCCAAAGCTCCTGGCGAAGAATTAGACTTCCGTAAGTAGAATAGTTTGAGGGTAGAGGATTTAAGTTTTTGCAACTCTGGAGAAAACCAGGTTTTACTGTTCATCCCTTCCCTAATCTTTCTGTGTTTAAGAGGTGCTATGGAGTTAGTGTTTTTGTCCAGGTTGGATACAAGTGATTGGGACATCACTGCTGAGGAATCAAGAGGAGAAAAATGATGTATAGTAGGGCATAAAAGTGGATCAATGTAATCCCACATAAGCAGCTTTAGGTTTCTTGCAAAGGAGACTTGTATACTCCTGCCCTTCGGTTTCTTTGGAAAATCAGCCTGGATGGTGAAATGAACAAAACCATGGTCTGACCATGGACAGGAGGATACCTGGAAATCTCTATTTAAACATTAATGGTGGAGACCCAGTCTAATGTGTGACCGAGGCAATGAGTAGGCTGGCAAATCTTTGCTCAAATCCAAGGTCAGCTAGGGCCTGTTCCATATCAGAAGCTAGAATGACCTCCTTATGACCCAGCCAGTAGTTAAAATCTTCTAATAGTAAGAAACTAGAATTAGGCATTAAATTAGATAGCAAATAGTTGGACAAATCCAGGATAAAATCCTCTGTCATGGAAGGAGGTCTGTAAATTAGAATAGAAGATTCAGGGTCGATTCAGCATTGAGACCAGTTTTCACATGCAAAGACTCAACACCACTCATTATTTGTCTGCTTATTTGCCAGAACGTTAATGCAGATTTGAATATCAGGGCCACCCCGCCCCCTCTGCCTTCCTCTCTAACATGCCGTATCATGGCATAACCGTCCGAAATAGCAAGGTTGAGGGATGGGCCAGCTGCCCTATACCCCATGTTTCGGTTAATGCACACACCTCAATGCTATTATCTTCAATATAGGTGGCAACCTCAAGTGCGTGTATAAATAAGGATCTTGTATTAAGTGATAAAACAGCAGTTCCACAAGTATGCACTGTACACTGGGTTTAATAACAACGCAAATTACAATGTTCATTATAGATCACATTTACTGTGTACCATTTGGTGATACAAGTGCAAGGTCAAACATTAGAGATTCTCATGAAAGTGGAATACCAGTCTTGTTTATACAGGTACAGAGCCAAACTTGTGAGATTCTCACAAAGCTAGAAAGGCTGCCAATACAAGTTCAAAGTCAAACATTTATGAAACTAGAAATGCCGCTGACACATGTTTTGACCTTTTCAGTCTTCCTCAGGCCAAAGTATATTAGGCAAAATACATACTCAGATCAATTCAAAAATGGGGCTACAAAAAACTAACCAAAGACAACAACGAGGGATTGGGGGGGCGGGGAGACAAAAGAAAGAGAAAACATTGTGAGCAATAGTGAGTATCATTTGTCACTTGTTCTATCCACAATTCATAAATAGTTCTTAAACATCTGATTACCCATCGTATCTGAAACTGGTCAAAGTGCTAATTCTGCACTAATGCATTTATTCCCATTGATCACATCAGCAAAGAAGATAATACATTTGAGCTCAATCATTAATAATGTTTTTGCTTAGCATACAGAAACCCTAACTATATGTAGAGTCTGCCATCTTGAAGAGTGCAGGAGATTGTATGAGGCCGCATTATCAATGAAATCATTCAAGTCAAGGAGTGTGGGTTGCCTCTGACTAGCTAGTATTACTTACTAAAAATAAGTGCAATGATATTCCAGTGAAATTCCAGTGAAGTCCTCCTATGTCACTATTTTGGTACTGATAATTACTTACAAGGCAAATACGTCGACCCCCATTGACTTATTGCTTAGTGTATTAAGCTCATATCTTGTTTGTAACTCATAGTCAAAACCAAAGAGGTGATGGCTGGAAGGTTTAGAATTAATCTTAACCACTGGCAATGCTCTGGGCAACCCTCCAGACCACCGTTCTTCGCCTGCCAAGCCATTACAGAAGGGAAAGACCATATGCAAATCAGGCTTGGCCCCACCCCAAAAGGGGAAGTCCAGCCCGAACTGCTAGGCCACATCCCTTCTGCACGAGACCACAAGCATCCCCAAACATGTTTCGCCCTTGTTGGGGCTCATCAGTGAGGAGTAGCTTGGGTCTCTAGGCCCAGCAGGCACGGGACCCACGTCTGGGCATACCCGTCCCACTCGGGGTGACCTAGCAAAAACAAAGAGGTGATGGCTGGAAGGTTTAGAATTAATCTGCCTGATTTGCATATGGTCTTTCCTTTCTGTAATGGCTTGGCAGGCGAAGAACGGTGGTCTGGAGGGTTGCCCAGAGCATTGCCAGTGGTTAAGATTAAGTCTAAACCTTCCAGCCATCACCTCTTTGTTTTTGCTATGTCACCCCGAGTGGGACGGGTATGCCCAGACGTGGGTCCCGTGCCTGCTGGGCCTAGAGACCCAAGCTACTCCTCACTGATGAGCCCCAACAAGGGCGAAACATGTTTGGGGATGCTTGTGGTCTCGTGCAGAAGGGATGTGGCCTAGCAGTTCGGGCTGGACTGCCCCTTTTGGGGTGGGGCCTAGCCTGATTTGCATATGGTCTTTCCTTTCTGTAATGGCTTGGCAGGCGAAGAACGGTGGTCTGGAGGGTTGCCCAGAGCATTGCCAGTGGTTAAGATTAAGTCTAAACCTTCCAGCCATCACCTCTTTGTTTTTGCTATGTCACCCCGAGTGGGACGGGTATGCCCAGACGTGGGTCCCGTGCCTGCTGGGCCTAGAGACCCAAGCTACTCCTCACTGATGAGCCCCAACAAGGGCGAAACATGTTTGGGGATGCTTGTGGTCTCGTGCAGAAGGGATGTGGCCTAGCAGTTCGGGCTGGACTGCCCCTTTTGGGGTGGGGCCAAGCCTGATTTGCATATGGTCTTTCCTTTCTGTAATGGCTTGGCAGGCGAAGAACGGTGGTCTGGAGGGTTGCCCAGAGCATTGCCAGTGGTTAAGATTAAGTCTAAACCTTCCAGCCATCACCTCTTTGTTTTTGCTATGTCACCCCGAGTGGGACGGGTATGCCCAGACGTGGGTCCCGTGCCTGCTGGGCCTAGAGACCCAAGCTACTCCTCACTGATGAGCCCCAACAAGGGCGAAACATGTTTGGGGATGCTTGTGGTCTCGTGCAGAAGGGATGTGGCCTAGCAGTTCGGGCTGGACTGCCCCTTTTGGGGTGGGGCCAAGCCTGATTTGCATATGGTCTTTCCTTTCTGTAATGGCTTGGCAGGCGAAGAACGGTGGTCTGGAGGGTTGCCCAGAGCATTGCCAGTGGTTAAGATTAAGTCTAAACCTTCCAGCCATCACCTCTTTGTTTTTGCTATGTCACCCCGAGTGGGACGGGTATGCCCAGACGTGGGTCCCGTGCCTGCTGGGCCTAGAGACCCAAGCTACTCCTCACTGATGAGCCCCAACAAGGGCGAAACATGTTTGGGGATGCTTGTGGTCTCGTGCAGAAGGGATGTGGCCTAGCAGTTCGGGCTGGACTGCCCCTTTTGGGGTGGGGCCAAGCCTGATTTGCATATGGTCTTTCCTTTCTGTAATGGCTTGGCAGGCGAAGAACGGTGGTCTGGAGGGTTGCCCAGAGCATTGCCAGTGGTTAAGATTAAGTCTAAACCTTCCAGCCATCACCTCTTTGTTTTTGCTATGTAACTCATAGTCAACCACCCAACCGTATATACTTATAGTTAAGACAAAACAGACATGTTAATAGTAACTTGTTAAGATGACCTATTCCGTTTCCTGTATTGGATCTTGACAATATTACTGGAGGTAAGAATATCACCTCGAGCAGCTCTGATTTTAATCTTGATTGCACACCCTGGCATGCTTACCAAATCAGTGTGTGATCATCTCATAAAGGAAATTATGGTATAACCTCTGCAGTGAGAAAACAAAAAGCAAGTATGTACTGTGTTCTATCCATAAATGTACCTCTGTATCCACTTCAAAAAGTGTTCTCACATTTAGTTAATTCTGATGAGCCATACCAGCTCTGCTTAAGAAAACACGTACAACACTTTTGCAGAATTACTCTCGTGTTCATTTCAACATGCACCTGCTTTCACACGGTTGCCCAGCTCATATACTATCTGAGAATAGAGTAGACACATAGCACGTGCGTCAATCTAATGCCCTTGTGGCCCGGACCAAAGAGTATGTATGGTATATTAATAACAAATGTAGTTCTTACCACTGGTCATGCTTAAACATATGTAGATACATCCATTATGTATTTATGAATCCGGACTTGCTGAAGCAACCGTTTTTGCACTGTTGCCTGAGCGGAGTATTTGTCACGTCTTGATTTAAAGTCAGCTCATATAATTACTGAAAAGCAATAAGCACATAATGTGTGCATCAGTCAATCAGCCCATTTGGGCTGAACCAAGAAGTGCATACAATATCCAATTAAAAAATATTATGCTCACCAGTCGTCATGCTTGAAGGTATATAGATACGTCAATTGAGTCCTAGTAACTCCGAGCAACGACGGCGACCGTTTATCTCCAAAACTTTCTTTGTTATTATACCTCTGTAAATGTGCCGCGTGGCGTGTCACGTGACTTTCACTTTCACTTGGGAATTTTTTAGTAAAGAATATGTAGATATGCTGTGTGAATGGTTGCTTGAGCCTGAGTTTTCTTTGTTCGACAGACTCGTCATGCTGGTAATTACCATAATAACTGTCCTGGTTTTAGTAAATTCTTAGCTAGCCACATGACAGATCACGTGGCATACGATTTCACAAATACCTTTGGCTATGATCAAACTCTTGTCAAAATGTGTATTGCAACCTAAATTTAGGTAGCAAAATGTTTGTCTTAATAATTATCATAATAACAATACACTTTTAGTCAGCCATCTCACTAATTGGTAAACTAACGTGAGCTAGTCATATGAGCACTCGCGCATCACGTGTTACCCCATTCAAACTTTACTTACCGTCAGGGAAAGACATTGTAAAAGCCATAAGTCATGCCAATTCCTCACATGACAGCAATGTATGTGTATAATTTATTTTGCTCCTCCAATTATGCTAGGGAGCGGTTGTTTGATAGACATGAAATAAACAATTTTAGTTTTACTCTTAGCAATGCTCAATATTTTTGGTGTCTAATACACAAGTTATGTCAACTGCTCAATGCCTACTTAAGTCAAGTTACCCACATCTAGATTCGTTAATATTGAGCTACTCTAGTGGTGTCATAAATTCACTGTATGATGTGATGGTATTTTCCAAACTTCCTTGATAGTTAATATAGATAATTGTAGTGAGGGTTGACTGTTGACAATGAACCAGTCAGCAACATTACACAAAAGGTTGATCCTGTGTCTTTTTTTCCCTTCATTTTGGCAGCTCTAACAAACAGTATTCACTTAAATATTTGCATTATGCAAAATACACAAATTCATCCCTGCCTCCAGCTGGCGTAGATACAATTGGCGGTCAGCTCCTCGAATGCCTTTGCAATTGTCTCTTTGGTGATAGGTTTGCCAATGAGTGGCAAAGGGAAGCTTGGGGTCTTGGCTGTTCAAGTTCACCAGATGTTCCCGTATTCTAACGCGTAACTCACGAATCGTGCTTCCTACATGAATCTTCTTGCATACACATACCACTGCATAAACAACATATTTAGTTTTGCAATTGATAAAGTCCTTAATCTCAATTTGTAGACCTCCATGACAGATATATTTTCTGGTAGGTGAAAGCGCAAATTGACAGAAATTCCAATTTCCACATGTGTGGAAGCCCGTGATCTGGTTGCTCAGCCAATTGTACGCAACCCTACTCTCGGGTTTAGGTTCAAGAAATGAGGGGCTTCGTTTATTTTGGAGAGTCTGTGATTCAGTAAAAATTGTTTTCGGACGTCGTGATATATATTGAGTCAGATCCGTATCTAGCTTCACGAGATGCCAATGCTTGTTTAGCAGCCGATAGAGACGACTACTATACTTGTATTAAGTAACATACAAAATAGATTATGAGCTGTTGTAATCCTATGGATAACTGACATTTTGTCCACCACCCCAACCCCTAAGTGACTTGCGTGCTGAAACCGGCAGTAGGTTCCGTACAAGCCTTAATGTCCCCCCTCCTAAAGGCCCATGGTCAAGCAAGATGTTTGGAGACATGGCGGTTAGAAAAACCTCCACCGCATCTGCCTCAGAAGTAGGAACAATGATCAAATCAGGAGCAAAATACTCCTGTCCTGTTATAGTGGAGATATTGCTAAAAAGAGGAGTTGGATTAAAGACGACTGATAGCATGCTGGTGAAACATGACTTACTGGAGACAGAGCAGCTGGCGTGGAATCAGGTGAGTTAAAAAAGTTTCTTGCTGCCGCAATTGTGGCAAGAACTTCAGCAATCCCCATTAGGGGATGTTCAGATACAACAGGATCTGCCTCCCCTTCTGGCCCTGCACGGTCCAGCACAGAAAGGGTTGGCTTTCCTCCCGCCGGTGTTCTCGCTTCTGTAAATGTAGTCTTATGAAAAAATACAGCGGACAAGAGCTGAAAACAAAAGCACGGAGTAGACAAGGAAGTCACAGACTCCCTTCTATCAGAAGCTGTGAATACACACTAGAATAGCAGTGGGTTAATACCACAGTGTATCTGAGTAGGATTAAGAATTAAGAATTTCGATTCTCGGGATAACGGAGCACAAAAGAACTTCTAAAATGCAGCAGACTAAAAGGTTCTAAAATGCAGCGGACTAAATAAATGATAAAATAGCACTTGTAAAATTAGTAATTCAAGTAACAAGCAGTTCTATAATAAGCAATCAACCGAGCAACATGGTCCTCTACACACACACGTAATACTAAAATAAGATACAATGAAGCAAAGCGGGAGGAGCCAACTCTTTAAATAACCCGGCACAGACTGGCTTGGCTTTACTTGCGCCGGTACTCTCATGCCTGGTTTGCAGATAAGTAGTCCGCTGGACTACAAGCTTGCTTGAGAAAAAATACTGCGGACAAGAGCTGAAAACAAAAGCACAGAGACAAGGAATTCACAGACTCCCTTCTATCAGAAACTGTGAATACACACTAGAATAGCAGTGGGTTTATACCACGGTGTATCTGAATAGAATTAAAAATTAAGAATTTCGATTCATGGCGTAACGGAGCACACACGATATTTTAAAATGCTGCAGACTAAAAGGTTCTAAAATGCCATGGACTAAAGGAATTATAAACTAGCACTTCAAAAGTAAGTAGTTCAAGTAATAAGCAGTTCTAAAATAAGCAATCAGACGAGCAACACAGTCCTCTACACACACACGTAATATTAAAATGAGATACAATGAAGCAAGGCAGGAGGAGCCAAGTCTTTAAATAACCCGGCACAGACCTGTTTTTACATCCCCTTGTCCTCTTCCTGCGCCCCTGTGGCCACTTTGAAACAGTATTCGCTTTGTGTATAATCGCCTAACAAGCAAACAATAAATAACATGTAATAAACAGAAACAATATTGCAGAGGCTTGTTTTCTGTTCCAGAGCATAGAGTTAGATGATGGTGACTTGGGGGCAGAGTTTCAGTTTGACAGTTATTTAACCATAATGGCTTGTGTGCGATTACTCTTTCGGGTGGTTTGTTATATTGCACTTAACCAGTGTAACTATAGTGTAGTCAAAAACCAGTATCACCCTTCTAGAGGAGGAGCCAGGTACCTCTACTGGAAGTCCGGCCCCCCTTCTGCCTATATATTGGAAGTTGGAAATTGCAACATGCGCAAAGCCAATAATGGTACCTATACCACGAAGAGTCCGTGAAACAAGTTATCCATTGAGAAAACCCTATATGTATCCATAGAGAAATGACGGTCTTCTGAAGAAAGTTCCGGAAGAAGTGTGAAAATGAATGAAAGAGAAGACTGGTGACGTCAAATGAAGCAGAAATGACACACCCAGAAGAGATGCCAATGAAGAAAGAATATAGATCTTATAGAATCTGATGACGAAGCAGCAAATTAAGCACCATTTCCGAGCAAAATGAAGATTGCACGTGTGGAGAAGCACTGATAAAAATGCAAAACCAGTTCACAAATGTACAGATGCAATAACGCAAGTAGACTAAGTAATGATGAAGTGATAGTGAATAGATTGCAAGCGGTGCCGCCAATATATATATAAATTACACGCCACGGTAGGGGCCGCGTAGTTATGGTTAAGTTGCTGTTTCCATAGGAAGAGCACTTTTTGGGCGGCCTATAACTCCGCTCCCCATGGACGAATCCTCACCAAACTTTGCAAAAAAGGTATATGGGCCACTCCGATTCATTATGCAAAGCTTGGTGATGTTTGGTGCAGGGGGGGTAAAGTTATAGGCGGGGTCCCAAAACGTCTTGTTTTCCCATAGACTGAATGGGGGAAAAACTTTACGCACGCCTACAGGCGAAACCGCTGGATGGATTTTCACGTAATTTGCAGCAGGGGCAGGGGCTTGGTCCCAAAAGCATGCTTTTGTAAATTTGGTGACAATCCATCCAGTATTTTCATTTAAAACAACTAAAAAGTATGTCTCAAAAAATTAGTGATATCTATGTCCGCTCCGTGGTCACACTTCCCTGTTCACTCCGCGGACAAGAAATTGATTGGTTAATATGTAGCGTCATGTCCACGGACATGTGGCGCTTTCACTGATTGGTTGTGGAACAGCGTGAAGTGCATCAGATTTCTTCGCTGCCCCCGCCATCTTTTGTTCATGTTTTGGTGTACACGGACATCGCCGGTAACACATACAAAAAAAGACACCAATGCACTTGTTATACTTATGAAATACTGTTGCCGAAGATGAGCTTTAATTTGGCTGGGATGGGATGTGGCAGCACAAACTCAAAAAGTGGTGTTTTCTTGTCACCAAAGTCATACGGTAAAGTGGAAGTTGGTACTCAATGTACGGCGAACAATTACTGTGTCTGTTTACAATGTATTTAGATTAATATTGTAGTCTGACTGGCGTCCTACGTTTTGAAATCTGAGGCCGCCACCTGGACTGTTTGATGGAAACAGCGATTCTGGAGGCGTATGGGCGTAGCGGTTCTCATGATTGGATTCTCATATGTTGTTGCAAAGTGAGAATGTATTTGCCTTCTGAGTGAAGGACATTTGATTTGCTTTTTTGGTTGCGAGCTTAGTAGGCCCACGCATCCGAGTGAATACATAAGGGGCAATTGTTTTTGTTTTTTGACCTTGAGCGAAAGGGAAACTTCAAACGGAATGAAAGGAATGACTGGTTGGAAAAAATACCATTTGATAAGGTTATGTTTTAAAAACGTTTGTACGAAACATGAAATATCAGTTCATGAAAGTTCATTACTGCAAACACATTGCTGTGTCACTTGGCCACAAACAATGGAGCCAGTAAACATCATGTAAATTTAATTTTGACGACTCTACACCAAACCGCATTTTAATTTTATATTACCGAAACACTAATTGTGACAATATAACTGAAGTATATCTTTATGCGCAGTTGTAATTTTCCTCCAATATCGGAGAGTGCAGAATCTCCGCATTTGCAGGGTATGACTAGAGTCACCCTTGTTGACCGTTAATATTTCCTCTTTGAAAGGTTGGGTATTGATACATATTTTCTCTTACGTTTTCCGCCTAGCTACATCTTGCCGTACTGTGCGTGCCATGGATTCCAGATGCGAGTGACGGCTTCTTTGGACGCCAAATGCAACTGCTCGTGTCCGGCTGCCTGTCCATTACAATGTTGTGGGATGACCGGCCAGGCCCACTTTGTCCCTATGCTGAACTAGCAATAAGGAGTAAAATAACATGATTTATTGTGGTGTAGGGCAAGGGTCATGGCGCCGTCTTGGAAATCACTGTGCAAACAAAGCGGGTGCTTTAACAAAAACGCATACAGTGCGTATGGGAAAATAATTATGTCTGCCTCACCATGAACATTTTCAATGACACCCTTAGAACCACTGTTACAATGTCATTGCAAATGGAATTAGTGCGATGGTCTCTGACAGTTGTTTGTTAAATAAAACTGCTTTACACATTCTAAAATGTTAACGTTTTCTTTTAAAATCCAGTATATCATTTAAAAATGTAAGGTACTACGTTGTACGTCGCTGTATGTTTATTTACAGGTTCTGCATCACGGCATGTACTTTTGCTTTTTTCAGGCTGCCATGGAAAGCGAAGAGGGGCCATGTATGGAACAACCGCCTTCCCTTTCTATGGTGGTCATCTTGAAAAAGGATTTTGTTTTGTAACCCGGCCCGCCGCAGGCTGGCCGGATTATAACTATAAATCCTATTTTTCCGTAGCACACGTTATTGCTCTGCACATCTATCCTATTACTGTCAAATCTTATTGTGTCTATGACCTTTTCTGAGAAATATAAAGTACATGGAGTGTATGATATATATTTTTTTAATATACTTACACTGTGAAAGGTGGTTCTTAATGGAACATTTACTTTGCTAACGGATGGCTTTCTTTTTTGGTAGGACAGGTAATAAGGCAATTTGCGAACGAAAATAAGGAAAGAGGCACCAAATGGAAATATGGGGGGGTAGGTGGACGGCGCAAAAATATTGTGCGTTTATTATTTGTAGGGTAGGGGCAGTGTTTGTCATGCTCCTTCATTACAGCAGTGCTGCTGTTTCTTGGGGAGGAGGGATGACCTTAGCTCATGTAATTTTCAGATAACTAGGAACTTTTCCTAAAAGTCTGTAATGTGTACTACATTGTTAATGGCTGACTACCAATACGTGTTGGCGCTGTGCAAGGGAAATATTGCAGGTGGACGTTCCTACAACTATATAAAATCTGTTTTCACACTATCCACGAGGCATACATCTTACTGTTAAGTGTTTACGGATTCTTGGACACGTCACTGTGCTGTACACCAGCATATTGTCATGTGGTATTCTCTGCAAGGTGTGTAAATAAGTCATGAGTTACTTTACATTATGGTTACGTGCCACTACTATAAACCGATGCTCTTTAGCAAAAAAACTTTGGTAAAGGGATGGTATGGTTAAGTTGCTCTACTGAAAACCTGTGCAATTCAGTCAAAAAAACTTTGTTAAAGGGACGTTATGGTTAAGTTGCCCTGCTAAAACCCATAAAATTATTAACTAAAAAATGTTTTTGTTTAGGGGACGTTATGGTTAAGTTGCACTACTAAAAGCCTATGCAATTCACAAAAAAAAAAACCTTTGCTAACGGAACGTTATGGTTCAAAGTAAAACCGAAAAACCCCTCAAATTCGCCAGTTATGGTACGCTAAGCAACCATAACTGCCCGCACCACTGTGCACTGCTAACACTAACACCCAGGACATCAAAGATGACATCACACATGTCATTGATGACATCACTGATGACATCACATGTGCATTTACTTTTTAGACATGGGGTTGTGAATGTAATTTTGGCAAAAAAGAATCAAGGATTATCGGGAGATGTGTAATAAACAGCATAGTTCATTATGCAATGTAGTGTTCTAAAGAACATTCCATTGCAGTGTTCTTTCTAGTACAGGAACCTACTCATACAGAATGTAGGTATTGGCTGCAGCATACACCACAGAGGAGCTATATTTGTAATCTTCCAAAGTTATATAAAAAAAACTTGAATGCTTCTGTATCAGACTTTTCTGTACTGTGAAACATGTACTAAGTAGCTAATAATACATCACTTACTATATATTTCTACTGATAAACACAGAAACATAAATAGACTACAATGCATACAAATATGGGGCTTTTATGTAGAAAGTAAAGTAAGTAAATATGAGGTAGTATCATTAGCAAATGTGTATAATCTACATGATTGTATTCACGCACAAAAATGATTGCTGTGTTTCAGGCCTGCTTATTCCCCTATATATGTACATCATAAAATGTGATTATATTATAAGGAAAGTATTGTAAGAACATGTGAGAATAGCAATATCTCTAAATATAATACTTTTTGAAAGTTAACTTTCTGCCTGTCAGTAAATAAACCAACCTGGCCTAGATATGGCAGTGAACAAAAACGAAGGGGCTACACATGTGATGTCATCATTTGTGATGTCATCTTTGATGTCCTGGGTGTTAGTGTTAGCAGTGCACAGTGGTGCAGGCAGTTATGGTTGCTTAGCTTACCATAACTGGTGAATTTCAGGTGTTTTTCGGTTTTACTTTGAACCATAACGTTCCGTTGGCAAAGTTTTTTTTTAGTGAATTGCATAGGCTTTTAGCAGTGCAACTTAACTATAATATCCCCTTAACAACGTTTTTTTATATATATATATATATACATATATATATATATATGAATGTATAGAATCTCGATGTCCCACGATGCATTTTTAGCAAACTTGGAACCTGTGAATGAAAGGGCTGAAAGTGTGGTGATGTTGAATAAAATAGCTTATGGTGAAGGAAGATTGGAGAAGGCTTGGCTGGCTCAGTGTCAAAAATCGGGGCCACCAAGAGCCTGGTTATAAACTCGAGAAGATACAGTGAATGTGAGAAGAGAGCTGAGCTCCTGTTTGAGGTGTAATGGAAAAACACTTGAAGTGCCAAGGGTTCTTCATTTAATTGTATTAAATACAATGAAGGAGCTCAAAAACGAGGTCTCTAGTCAGATGGTCAGATGAAAATAGACTTTTGGGCGAGGTACACCGAGACCAGAAGATCAGGCCATGCCTTCATTCCCTTTTATTCTCAGGCACAGTGAGCCTTTGCAAGGCCGAGTTCAAATGCATTAATTGAATGACAGACTGCAGGTGTGATGATGAATGTTGGGCTAATTCGGTGGGGAGGCATGACTAAAACCAACCCACATGCACCTGCGGTACCAGTGTGCGTGCTGCTAGCGAGTGGAATATTCCAGAAGGGTACAAGTGTGCCAACCAATTGTAGAGAGCCACTTAACAAGGAGCCCTATAGTTTGAGAAGCCAATGGAACATTTTGGTATTAGTCTGACACAGAAGATGACTTGCACTTGGGGTGTGCTTAGCTGTCCACCTGACCTTAGAGACCCAATCACGATCCTCGTCCCTACAGAAAGTATACTTAGATGTTCCCTTTAAGCCTATCACATCCCTTAGTAGGTTTTCTTATTTTTCTACATAGTATGGCATCACTTATGACGAATGTCTAGTATAAAGTCGTGTTTTTTCATCGTCCGTTGATGTCCATTGTACTCCCTGCTTTAGATAAATGTTAATAGAACAGTCGTGATTTGCCAAACTTCCTGAATCGGTCTGATTATTGATGTATGAGTAAGGTCTGCATCCCCATCCATCTCAGATACTGCTACCTCGTCTTAAAGGACCACAACATTCATTCATATGTTCTGACATTGATGCTGCATATCTGGGAATCCGAGGTCTCCTTAACGGCTTACAAGACCGTGGTTGGACATATTATTGTATTTCATTGATATATGCTGATCTGAAACTACCATTTGATGGCCTTGAAGTGCGGTGTCACTGCCTGGCAGCAAATGACCTTGCAGTGGCTCCCTAAATCTTGGTACTGATAATTTATCCCAAGAACGACCAAATTTTGCACCTGAAATGCCACTGAAGGGGAGGAATGAATGAGTGAAGAAAAGGAAGGCATGAAGAACAAAGAATGATGGACGGAGTGATTGAAGGAAGGATGACTGAAGTAGATGATTAGATTCACATAAATGTAAGGGAAATTAAATATGTAAGTAAAGTGCAATGAAAGGATTCTTGGGAAAAGAATTGTGGGAAGCAAAGGCGAGAATATCAAGAAAAGCTAAGGTAGCGAATTAACAATAAAACATCGGAAAACTGATGAAAACAAGATTGGCTAAAGAAATGTGATGGAAAATAGACAGAAGAGGTGAAAAGACACTAAGCAATGGGTAGGAAGGATATCAAAAGCTGGGAAGGGGAGGATTAAAAATGAAAAGAGACAGGCTAGATGCAATTGAGAAAAAGGGAAACAAAAGTAACAATGAGTGCAAAGGCGGGCTAAGGACAGAGAAGGAATATTTGCTAAAGAATGTTCAACAAAAATGAAGGGGCAAAGAATGTCCAGCTGGTACAACAATTGTTCTGAGCAAAAAACAGCTGCATGTCACAGCGTTAATGAACAGTAGCCAGCGAAATAGACACGGGGACTCTTTCTACAAGGAAACCATATTGTAATTATCCTTATGTTATCATTCCGTTATGTTGAATTAGTACAAGTGTTTACAGCAAGATTGCCTTGCAAAACATTATGGGTAATAATAACATGCAAATTACTGTTTAGGGAAAAGGGGGGTTTGGCAAGGCCCGCAAGATGCCAGCTCAGCTATTTACCTCAGCCTACTTCATCTCCAAGCACGCTTAGGAAGGGCTAATGCCACAAGAGACGCAGGGCAGGCGCTGCAGCTGAATTGGCATCCGTGCACCGTATGCAGACTGGTCTACTGTGAAGAGAACAAAAGTGCACGACTTTGCTCCACGGCCATGTTTTTCAGGAATTGCAGTAAATTATTAACTTGTGTCCTGATGCAAGATAAAGCTGCCGGGTGCAGTACGACATAATTGTGTCCCAAATGTAAAGGACCTACGTACGGATGATGCATTGGACGCAATATAAAAGAAAACGAAGACTACCCTTGGTGATTAGCATTGGGAAGGCCTGGGGAGAATAGGCTTGGGAGGATAGCTTAGGGGGAACGTGGTCACCTTGGAAGAAAGACGCCACAGAGCCACACAGGTTCGATCCCTGGGTCCACCTTAGAAACCTCTGAGTATTAAGTCATATCATAACAGACGGACACAGAGTCCCCTCCAGTGTCTGGTTCCTCCCTACTAATCACTCACTCGTTCCAGTCGGTCCCCATGTTTTCTTGGGTCCAGGGCCCCTCTCAGTACAATCGCCTTACCTGACACACCAGACGTACTTTCTTGCCCAGTCTCCAGACACATTCAATGCTCTTAGACTTCGGTTTCCTCCACCTGTGCTCCATTGGCCGTTTTATAGCTCTATATCCTCTTAGTTAATTAATTCATACTTCTGGCATCATCTCCTGGATAACAACAGCAGATGTGGCCCACCTCGTCGCTTGGCCATTTTGGGCAATTTTTTTGGGGCGGGTGGAGGACTCAGGGCATCTGCCCGTAATACACTCCTCCTATGCCAAAAAAAAAAATTATGAAACATTCCCTAAACCTTGAAAATGCTGCAGAAAATGTGTCAAAATGGTATGATCACTAAATGCAGTGAAACTGCTCCGACAAGGTTGGCGGGTACTCAACGTTTCATCCATCTGTGACTGACCAGAATTAGGACAATCACGTTTTGGGATATGTTTTTTTTTTTAGTAGCACAGAGCTGAAACCTATGTTTTTCTTGCAGGCACTGCAGCAAACGCTCTTTTGGTTGCTACCTAATCTTGCAGCCAAGCAGAGCCCAGAACTGATTACTTGAAGTTGCAGATGCTTCCGTTTTGCTGCATTTCGTTAAATCTCTTTGGATTGTGAAAGTAGCAAATGCTGAGGACGACACAAAGCTTGCAGGTGTTTGGTTATTTGCCCACCCATTCTTTGACCATGTGTATAAAGTATTTGGCATTTTGCAAGCAGTGCTATTGGATTCCCACAAAAACCCAAACTGATTGTTGCTAAAGAGATGGAAATTTTATTTTAACATCGGTTTGTGACTTGTGTTCACTGAAGTATTGTGGACTTTCTGTTTTTTTTATTTTATTTTTTTTTATTTTGATTTAATTGATTACAATTTTTACAAACAAAGTCTTTACAAACTTTTCCTTTAGTCTCTCTTTGTTAATTTAAACTTGTCGGTCATCCTCGTTTGGTTGAGTTGTTTCCCAGAAGAAAGAAAAAGAAAAGAGAGAGAATAGAAAAGAGAAGAAAAGAAAAGAATAAAAACAAATGAAAAGAAAAGAAAAGATAAGAAAAATCTTCCTGCTTAGGTGGGATTGATTCCTTGAATATTGTCCTGCCTGGTCATGCATCCCAATTTAGTCTCCCTGTTGAGGGAGAATCCTATGTATAAAAGATATTGCAGTTATCACCCATGTTGTTTTGTCCCCGTTCATCCGTTTCATTCACCAGTCTTTCTCGTCATATGTGTGAAATTTTGAGACATGATGTGCCAAGTTATTTTTCTGTTCCTCACTTAAGCACAAGTGAGCAGTCTAGCCTCTGCTTCAAAATATTATATAAAATTACTTACACATCTCTGCCCATTCATTACTCAAGAAAACGCATAAAGGACAGCTAGAGCGATAATAGGCTCTAAAATCAATTACTGCGGTAGTCTCCGGACTGGTATTGCCCAATCTGAGATCAAACGCCTTCGGGTTATTCAAAATGGGGCGGTCAGGGTGATCAAGAACCTGAAGTGGAGGGACCATGTTTGGGAGGCAATGCATGGGCTACATTGGTTGCCTGTAAAAGACAGGGTCCAATTCAGAATTCTTCTGTTTACGCATAAATGCCCATTAGGAATAATGCCAGCATATCTAAATGAGTGCATTATTGAGAAGAAGAACTTGAGATATTTGAGGTCAAATAATACATCCCGATTAAAAATGTGGCACGGTAAAACCAGTAAATCTATCAATGGAGCATTTAGATGTAAGAGAAGCCAAATCATCCAATGTCTTCAAGAAAAAACTGGAAACTTTTTTATTCTGCTGAACGGGCTCTACTAAACTTGCCACCTGATAAAAATTACCCTCTGCTTGGATCTGCGTATGTGTGTCTTGTTATATGTGCGCCCTTAAGCCTACGGGTAACTGGATGTGTGGTATAAATGCAAAAGTAACGTAAAGTACAAGGTTGGATCCTCACAACTTCACCACAAGCCCAGCCCCTTGCTGCCTCACCAAAAGGCCACTAACCTACAAGCACGACCATAGCAAAAAAAGAAATATGGTAGGAACCCTCCCCCCACAAAGGTAGACATGAAGTTGAACCAATATGGTGCTCAGCACAGGCACCCACCAGGCTAAACACACTACCTAGATACCATGGCTGGACGTCACTGCCTACCCATGGGGTGGAGACAGGTCCCTCATTGACCCACACCAGTAGCCCAAGGGAGGGGAGAAGAAATTAACTTAAGACCATATGCAAGATGGGAGCAATCAATAAAGACATAACTAATCACAGACCACAAACTCATGAGAGCCTATACCTTCTTGATGCAAGTATAATTAAAGGGGATTAAGGCAGCACCCGATACCATCATTGTGCACCCAGCATCCCACTGCAAATGATTCTATTGTCCATCTATTACATACACCAGTGACAGTATCCACCCACACTATGTATTTCTAGCGTTAGCCACTGAGATACCCACTCCCGCACTTGTGATAAGATGGCTTCACACCACAATCATTACAATTGAGAGGTAAATAGAAACTCCAGGTCTGAGTTTGTAATGATACTACAATATTTACATGGAGTCGGCTCTGTGCCGTGACTGATTTATAATGTAAGAAAGCTAGCATATTTGCTAAGTTAAGAGGTTGAACTACTCTGGCCCTCTTAAACATTAATGATACACAAGCTGGAATTTAAAATGACTACCTTCGTGGTCACCTTATGGCTCCAGCCCAGTTGATCTGTATTAAGTATAGAGATGATCCCAATGGAGTTTGTGTTATATATTCCTGCCTCACTGTCCGTTTAGATCTCCTAACTTGTCCAAGAATAGAGATGATCCTAGAGGGGATTTGCTGTCCTAATACTTGTCCCTCGGCTCGATTAGAGTGGCAAACTCTGTTCTCTCCGCTTAAATCCTAGACGAGATGCCTCGTGGCTCTCCTGTGCTGGGTTGCTCTACCCACTATCAAGACTACGCTAACTATCTTGGCATAAAGAACAAGGTATAACGCGCATCAGAGGTTTTTCTATCTTGATCATTGCACAGCTACGGGTACCTAGTCCCTAAACATTGCTCTTTCCTTCTTCTTTTAAAACAGTGAAGATCTACAATTTTGACACTTTTTGTGAATCTGAATTCTGTCCCGTTGGACACAAGGACCCCGATGCCCTGATATCCAGGTGAATGACTACCCAACACATGCAAGTTAGATATCCTAACAATTATAGAATGTTTATTGATTTTTTTAACTTTTTGAATCTTTTGAATATTGATGATATTATGCTTTGTTTAAATTATAGGTTTGGTTTTAAAGAACATGGAAAAACAAGTCTTATCAAGTTTATTAACTCCGGATGGGGGTTAACATAGCCAAAACACATCAAGGTCATTGTTATTGAATTGACCAACTGGCTGAATGTGTTTAGCTGCCATATCTTTTGTTATTTAAACATTTTTTAAATTAAAAGTTGTATACAGATACATAACAAATTGTGTGTTATTGAATACCTCTAATACTACCCATTTTTCAATACCTATACCTACATGTTATAACTTCTGACTGGAAACAGTTGTTTGGTGCGCAGGGGGCGCAAGGGTTTCCTTAAACAGAACATTCTCTTCCTTTCTATATACTACACAGCATTGTGCCAGGGCTACTTCCCTCCCGCACCCTGAATTATACTACATACACTCTACTTTCAACTTACATTTGCCTATAGAAAATTGCTTCCTAAAAGGTGTACACATACAAAGAAGTTTCCAGTCGACTTAAATTTAGCAGAAGCAGTAGGTACACTTACAGATTGCAAGGTTTAAGGCTTGGCCACCAAAGTAGAAGTACTACCATCTGGCCTCTAAATAATAGAAAAAAGTGCAGCCAACATTGAATCGCCTTCCGTCTTTCAGCCTGACGGTTTGATGGTGATGTGCTTTGCATGCGTCACTGTCACACCGCTTCAGCGCTGCAGTGTTCCTTTAGTAATAGAGAAAGATGGCAGTTTAAAGGGCCTTCCAATGCGTGGCAGGCATCACGCCTTCAGCAGCATACAACCAGCTTCAGGAACAGCAGGTAAGTAAAGTGATCAGGGAGAAAAATGTATTCAACCATCCAAATTTGGAATCTTATTTTTAGGCATCCTAAAGTATCTATTGATCTCTCAAGGAAAATGATAGACAGAATAATGAAATTGCACTGACCATTCTGCAGATATATTTGAAGGACCATGCAGAGCCCTCATCCATCTTCATCTCCTCAGTACAACTATTTAAAAAATATTTGTATTGTGTTATAGTTCAACAAGTGAACATTTCACAAATAACACAGCAAGAAAGGCACAAAGTTAAGATCAAAAAAGAAAAAATTAAAATCAAGTTCATTTAATCGAATCATTTAATCAGTCAGAAAATTCTAATCAAGTTATTCAAATGCACATCAAATATTTACATCAATACATTCTTAGGATAACAAATAGCCCGCGCAGGCCAAGGGCGGGGTGTTGTGCGCCGCAGGTCCGCAGAGCAGGCTGCTCAAATCCACCTCTGCGTTCTACACTACGCTCGACACTGCTGTGTTAAAAGTCACATACCGAACCCTCTGCGGCAAAGCCAGTGCAGGCAAAGGGTGCAGTGTTGTGTGCCGCAGGTCCGCAGAGCACATTTCTCAAATCCACATCTACATTCTACACTATGCTCAACGCTGCTGCATCAAATGTCACATACCAAACTCTCTGTGGCAAAGCCAGCACAGGCCAAGGGCACATGTTTGTGCTCCACAGGTCCGCAGAGCACGCCGCTCGACTCCATGTCTACTTTCTACACTACGCTTGATGCAGCTGAATTAAAAGCCACATACTGAACCCTCTGCGGCAAAGCTTGCATAGGCCAAGGGCGCATGTTTGTGCACCATAGGTCCGCAGAGCATGCTGCTTGAATCCACATCTACATTTTACATTATGCTTGACGCCGCTGAATTAAAAGCCACGTACCAAACCCTCAGCAGCAAAGCCCATGCAGTCCAAGGGCGCTGTGTTGTTTGCTGCAGGTCTGCAGAGAATCCTGCTCGAATCCAGATCTACATTCTACACTACGTTCGATGCCGCTGCATAAAAATCAACATACCAAACCCTCTGCAGAAAAGCCTGAGCAGGCAAAGGGTGCAGTGTTGTGTGCCACAGGTCTTCAGAGCACGCTGCTCGAATCCACGTCTATGTTCTACACTATGCTCGACACTGCTGCGTTAAAAGCCATATTCCAAACCCTATGCAGCAAAGCCTGCGCTGGCCAAGGATGCAGTGTTGTGGACCTCTAGTCCGCAGAGCACGCTGCTCGAATCCACATCTAGTTTCTACACTACACTTGACGCTGCTGCGTTGAAAGCCACATACTGAACCCTCTGCAACAGAGCCTGCGCAGGCCAACTGCATGTTGTTGTGTGCCGCAGGCCTGCATAACACGCTGCTCGAATCCACGTCTATGTTCTGCACTATGCTTGACGCCTCTGCATTAAAAGCCAAGTACCAAACCCTCTGCAGCAAAGCCCATGCAATACAAGGGTGCAGTGTGCACAAGTGTTAGACACCGCTGAATGGAGCCGCAATTCTCGCCCACTACGCTCCTTGCTACACCATCTAATCTGAACTACTTCACCATGAATTTGTAATATCCACAAAACATAACCAAAGCCGCAGCTGGTAACCTAAGAGTCCCAACGACACCCTCCACGCAAATCCAGTCTCTGCGGGTGGAGCATGGAAGCCTGTTTGCCCAACGCCAGTGTCTTAACCTATGTTACTGCCCACACGCCCACTGCCTGTATGCCTAAGGTTAATGTCTGCCTGCCCAACTACGATGGACCCTATGCCATGACCAATGTTAATGACCAAACGCCTATTGTCTGATTCCCAATTACAGTACCTCTACAAATGCCAGAACATGTACATCTATTACCTGTATACCTAATGGCAATGCCTGCCTGCCCAAATGTGTTGGACCCAATGCCTATGCCATAACCAATGCTAATGCCCAATTGCCTACTGCATGCATGCCCATTGTCAATGCTTGTTTACCTACTGGGATTACTTGTATGCCCAGCTCCAATGCCTGTATGTCTTTTGTGATTACCGGTCCTCCTACTACTAATGCCTACTTGTCCAATGCCAGTGCCTTAACCAATGTTAGCGCCTATACGACTATTACCTGTTTGCATAATACCAATGCCTGCCTGCCCAGCTGTGATGGACCCAATGACAATTCCATGACCTAATGCCCTATCGCCTACTGAATGTGTGCCCATTGACATTGCCTGCTTGCCTACTCCGACTACCTGTCCTCTCAATGCTAAAGCTTGTGCCCCCCACCATCACGGATACCCTGCCTTCCCACCCACATACAACCACTTACAACCGAGAACCAGATTCCTCCCCAGAGCCCATCTCTCAAGCTAGCCCTTATCAATGCACTATCCCTGCCAGTCCACACGCTCGACATCCACGACCTCCTAACAACCAATAACCTAGATGCCCATTCCAATCACAGAAACATGGCTCCACGCTGCCATACGGCCAGCTCTCGCCCTTGTCACACAACCAGAATATACTATCCTCAGGAGTGACAGATTGAATACCAAAGGTGGCAGAGCCGATGTTATCAGTAAAGACCACGTACACATTAGACAAGCAAACACCTCTCTAAACAACAACTGTGACATCCTATCCCTAGAAATGCCCATATCCCCTTCCAACATGATCACCACCTACCTAGTCTACTGTCCTCCCGACTCCATCCTCACATTTGAAGAAGCTATTCAAATCCTACATGAGAATTCAAAACCATCCTCACAAACACTCCTCCTGGGGAACCTTAACTTAGGCCTTAACGACCCTAATGACTTACCAGCCATTTAACTGGATAATTCACTATCTGTCATTGGCTTTAGTCATTGTATCCATAGCCAAACACCACAACAAAAGGCACTCCATAGACTGGATAGCCAACCTAAACTGCCACATCTCTATCACATCAAATACCCCATGTCCATGGTTGGACAACCATATTATCCTGTTCACCATACCCCTCGATCGACAAACCAAAACATCCATCAATATGATGCCCCCTCTGTAGCCTGCAGTGCCCGTAAGCTAACTAAACAAAATCTCCTGTCTTTTCTGGATGCCCTCAACCCAGACATCTCAGACAGCCTTGACACAAACAATCATGTGGACCTATACACTAAAACACTAGCAACTGCTTTCAAATCGATTGCCCCTCTAGCTCCAGAAAAAGCCAAATAACTAGCACACACAAATTCCTGGTACACCCGGACCTCACAGAACCTACAGCAAAAAAGACACAATCCAAAATCTCCTGGAGAACCCTGCCTTCCCATACACTCAAACAAGAGTTCATAAACCAGTCCAAACAATACAATAAGCCAAAACCAATATGTTCAACTCCAGAATTGTCAATGCGACCTCTAATACCAGAGAATTATTCTCCATCCTTGAGTCCCATGCTAAACAAAATCAGCTTACTCCAAAAATCATCGACAAATAAGCCACCCTGAGCAACACCAGACAAACCACCCGGTCTGATACCATCACAAGAAGGTCCACTTTGCCCCGCTGAACACCCCACCATTATTTAGATTCAACACAATCTCTGCCCAAGAAAGCCTGAACATCCTGTAAAGCCTAAAACCCCCAAAATGCAAAATGCAAAGGAGAAATATGCCCAGCCCCCTGATAAAAGACTGCACTGAAACTCTGGCACCGTTTATCACAGATGTCATAAACTCCTCCTTCACCACAAGGGTGGTACCTGCTAGCCTCAAAGAAGCATGGGTCTTATCGCTCTTAAAAAAACAACCCTTGACCCAACATCTCCCACCAACTATAGCCCCATCACAACCATTCCATTCCTGCTACAAATACTTGACAGAGCAGCCTATGTCCAAATACAGCGGCACCTCGAAGCAAACCAGATACTCGGAATCTGCCAATCCGGATTGCGCCCAGGGCATGGAACAAATATGCCCTCCTTGACTTAAAAAATCAGATGGATGACATCAGGGACCAGGGTAAACTCGCCCTCTTGCTGCTAATAGATCTGTGTGCAGCTTTCGACTTAGTCGACCACAGCATACTGTGCCGACACCTCACCCAAGCAGTGTCTTTCTCACCAGAAGAAACATCATGGATCGCCTCCTTCCTAGAAGGTAGAAGAATTAAAGTCTGCTCAGAGAATGCTAGTGCGAAACCCTCAACAATCAACTGCAGAGTCCCCAAGGCTCCTGTGTCCCTCTATAACACATATAACATTTTCACGAAGCCCCTCTTCGGCCTCCTAGACTCCCTTGATATCGCATACACAAATTACGCGGATGAAACACAAATTCTCCTCCATCTCACTGGCACATACTCAGAAGACGCTGCCATGCTAAACTCAACCTTCACCATCATTCAAGCATGGATAGCCTCCCATGGCCTCTGCCTGAACAGTGACAAAACTGAGCTGCTTACCATAGGACACACAACAGCATTAAATAAACTGAACCCCAAATACTCGACCTTCGTCATCGATGTCATCCCATTCCCAGTCTCGCCTTCTGTCAAAACCCTTTGAGTCTGTCTGGATGCCTCACTAACACTAACTAGAACAGTCAATGCCATTGCCTCCTCGGCTGCCTATTCCACCAAACTCCTAAATGCCTCAAGCCACTTCCTATCACCAGAAAGCTGCCTAACGATCCCTTGCACTGTGGTTAGTGCAAGGTTAGACTACTGCAATGCTCTATTTGCTGGCACTTCAGCCAACAATTTAAAAAAACTGCAAACCATCCAAAATAATGCCATAAGCGGTGCCCTCAACCTCCCCAGAACCAAACACATATCAGCAGCCTGCAAGGCAGTATATTGGTACCCCATCCGGAAAGGATACTTTCAAGACACTAACCATCAACCATAGATGCATTTCCAAGTCAGCAACGCCCAATCTTTCCCCAAGATTCTTCAAATCGCACTCAACCAGGCCTGGTAGAACACCATACACACAAAGACTAGTTCAACTGACATTCAAAGGCACCAGAGGAGGTGACTTAGGTTTCCCAGTCATTGCAGAGTTGCAATGGAACCCACCCCCCCACTCAAACTCAGATCAGAAGACTCCTATTGGGCTTATGGCAAAGCCCTCAAAACTTGGTTTTCAATTAAACCTCATTGATTCATGCATCCAACCCCATCCTGACCTCTGTAGCCTCATACATGTATTCCTATGAATGTAATGGATTTATTTCTATGACTGTATACAACACTGTAACTATGTTTTCCACCTATCATGCCTAAGGCCCTCTTGTAACCGGTTCTCCCCAGTGCCCTAATGCCTGAGGGCTTGTGCGTGCTATGCAAATAAAAAACAAAATAAAAAATAATAATAAACATCAATTAAAAGCAGAGTCATAGAACTGTAGTGTTCAGCCCGGTTTGATACATCAATATATGAATCTTTCCACTTTGAAAAAGAACCTTTATAAAACAAATCAACTTCACTTCCACGAAATTTGAGGCCACTCTAGCAGCTTTCGCCAGAGGTCCTCCGGGGAGCACATTCTGAATTCTAAGAAGAAGTAACCAAGATGACTATGCCTCAACTCCTTCCGTTTTTCAGATTCTAGCACAAGGTGTTTAATTGACTCAATCTTGCTCCAGTTCTCAAAAAATGAACAGCTTCTGACATTTCTTGGATTATTTTTTCTGGCTCCCAAAATCTCATTGTTAGGCAAGCAATTGAGTCTTTTTTTTAAAAAAAAAAAGCATATAAACACCACTGTGCATCAGGAAAGTTAAACCTGTAATCATGTAATGAGTTCAAACATTTACCATCCAGTACTATATAATGATGGACTATATATTTCTTAAATTCCTCTATCGTCTGTATCCAATCTAGTTCCTAAATGTTCTTTTTTATATGGAGGAGATTTAATTCCAGCATCTAAATGGTTACGTCTAATGAGTCCAATAAAGAGACATTGCTATCTATCCATCTATTCAGTTATTTCTCTTTTTTGATTAACAACCTTCCATGAAAAATAAAAGAGTGAAGGCTTATGGGTAACATAGATTTTCCTAAACAGAGATGGAATCTTCCACACAACAATACGTTTAATGGACAACAGTCCCAGTTTGAATTGAACTAAAGAAGTTGGAGTCCCCATCGGGAGACCCAGTACCCATTTCCAAAAGTAGCTTTCAAGAACGCTCGATAGGACTTCATCAATATTCAAAATAGTATCAGACCTTTATAGAATCTAATGAACAGAATGCTGGAAAATCGACCATAGTGCTTATTAATTATTTTAGCTTGTGATGTAAGTATTCACAGTTTACTTCTTTAGTATGTCTCCCAAAGAAAATCATAACCTTCCACTTGTTACAATTTTCTATCAAATAATTTGTCTTGCCATACTGTTGGAGGATTTGTAATTGGAGTTCGGTGAGGGGGCTACCTCAGGGGCAATGTGTTTGTCTTGGGAGCAAGACAACGAGGTGCAACAAAGGTTCAAATCCTGATCCTGCGCTTAGAAACCAATCTCTGGTATTAACCATGTTATAAAAGAACAATAATAATAATAATAATAATAATAATAATAATAATAATAATAATAATAATAATAATGAAAGGTGTTTGGTTCAACAATATATAGGTGTCAGTATATAGTGTTATAACTGTTCTTTAAACGCAATTAGTAGGAGGTAACAGAAGTCACTAACCTGGATCAGAGGCACCGCTATGCTGCACGTAAGGAATAGCCAAAAACCCAAGAGTGTTCCCCGCTGGATGACAGCGAGGGGGCACTAAGGCGCTCCAGGGAAACCCTCTGGGGAAGAAAACCCTGGGAGGTTGATGTCTTCTTTGGCGAGGGAGCTGCAATTCTAGTTCCGGTGTTGTTCAGGCCATGATATGATACCAGGGAAGCCTGAGAGAGACGAGAAAGAGAATCAGAGATCTGCCAAATATTGCCCACAGAAAGAAAGGTAGCAAGATACAGTATTCCCTATAAGATTGTTAAAGGTCTCAAAATGACAGGAGATGCCAGGAGATGCTGGAGCAATGGGTCCTGTTTCATGAGGAAGAGGAGTTAATATGAGCCAGAGGAGATCAGAGAGAGAGACTGTGTGTCAGAAGAATGTCTACCTGTATTTAACCCCATGAATAGGCCAGTTGCAGGTTCCTACTTGGAGGACTGGGAGATTCAGTGAGAAGAACTTCCCTCAGGGATTCTAAAGGCAAAGGCAGAGTCAGAACATGTCCGATAAAACAAAGTAACTAAGTATGCCATGTGTTTGTTATGCCCCGTACCATTGTGGCGGAAGGATCTCGTTTGTAAGCATTCTTCCTAATGGGATCTGATATAATCAATGGTCGGTGTTGGAATTCTGCATTAGCAAAGCGGGGTCTTTTGCTAAGCAACCAGTCCGCGTTTGAAGCAATGAGGCTTCGAGAGCGGCCACCCTGTGTCTGATGTGTGATCTTAAGGAGTCAAGGGACCACGCACTAGGAAGAGGAGTGCCGCATGGAGGGCAGGACTGACGAGCCTCATAACTCCTTCCCTGCAGCAAAAGAGGCGTGGTCAGCCTGAATAGGACCACAGAGGCTGCAATGGTGCCTGCAGCTACAGGAGCCATGTTGAAAGGAGGCAGTTTTACCATACCAATCCTCCTCCAGCACCTCCAAAGTGACCAGCGGAACCCGTGAGGCATAACATATAGTAACCCGTTGACAGGAAGTGAGTCTAATTTTGGCAGGAAAGAGCATGTGTTCTTCAGAGTAATACCCATACCCTAAATGAATAAATTAAAAACAGATAGGGGCCAGTACACTCCCCTGTTTTAATACTCCCCTTGTTTTAATGGGAGCTGATAAGTGGCCCTTTGCATTTAGTCTGATCTTTATCGTAGTGTCAGAGTACAGTTCTCTGATCATAGAGAATAAATATACAGGGCATCCCCATTTCTGTAATTTATTCCACAGCAAAGATTGATTAATGCTGTCAAAATTCTTTGTGAAGTCAATGAAACCCACAAAGAGATGTGTATCCTTGGCTATAGACTTAGCCTTTAACAGATTTATAACTAGTGTATTTAGTGCAGTACCAACACCATTAATAATCTTGTTTGGAAAACATCTAACATTTCGGCATCAGTTGCCCATCTCTGCAGTCAGTGCTCAATCATCGAACAGAATATTTTCACAGTGACATTCATAGCGCTATTAGCTGGTAATTGGATGGAATAAGCCTTTCACCCTTCTTATATATGGGTACTATACTTGAACTTTTCCAAGACAACAGGATTTCCATTGCCAGCAAAATTCCTGAGAATTCCTTTAGAAACCTGACCAAAACGTTGGATTATTATCTTGGAACATAGCAGTTAGGAAGGATAAATGTAGATGTATAGATGACCTTCCTGAATGTGTTGTATTGGAAGTCCTCCTGCAGGAAACCTGCTCATTAGAATTTCAATACTAATGGATTTGCTAAACCTGCAACCAAGAACAAGTGAGGCCAGAACTGTGACTGAAGTATTTGGTCCATCATAGCTAAACTAATTAAGTTCCGAGAAAATAATACTTACGATGAATATCCCTTTATGTTGGGCAATAGATTTATTCATCAATTGTAAATCATACGCCTAACCACACAAAATGCCAGTGGTACTGGACAAACTACATAATATAATGTCAGAATCTATATTGAAACAGACCATGGAGATTAAGTCTAAACATGACATTTTCATTGTAGGCCATTTTATTATCAAATTGGGTAATGGGCTTCGTAGGAATGTTTGCATATAAACGAGGAGTATAATCAAGTGGGCTCCATGCCCCATTTGCATGGTCTTGTTGATGCCCGGAAAGGTTGACCATGTTTGCACTTATGAAGACACAGCATCGCCTCAATGAATGGCAGCACAGGGGGTGATAACCATGTTAACAACATCCACAGATAAGAGGTGACTCAACAATTGAGGAGGATCCAAGGAAAAGACAGACATGATATTTGATATATAATACATTGTTATGAGACATTCACCACTAGATCTGACTTACTTAGTAGGTTATAACTTACCCCTCCCTGGTTTTAAGAATATAGTAAACTGTGTTTTTACTAAATACATGAACAACTTGAAATGGGATAGGTAGGATATATTCAATCTTAAAAGATTTACATTAGCCTCAAATTAAATGCTGATCTGTGAGTAATGATAGAGATCCCTTGTGGATACCATTCTTTATTTCACTTTGTAAATTGACCATTCCTTTTGTCCTTTGGCTCTTTAAGGAAAGAATGGCTTCATGAGGCAAGAATGGTATGATGCAGAGTGCAGATAAGGGAAGAAAACAAGGTTACAGATCCTCAGATATTCCAACTTTTACTTAACTGACAATTTTAAATGCCTTTGTGAAATCCTGAGTATTTCCACCGTTTTGAAAGTTGCTGTCAATATAAGTTCTTTTAATTAAGGTGGTCCATCATAACCAGGATCATACACTCCAATTTCTCTTATGGATGCTTCAGTTAAATTGTTCTCCACAGCAGACTATAAAGACAACAGAGAATAATATATTGTATGACAATACAGATTCCAAAAAGCATAGCAACAATCAGATTCTCAATATACATTGAATGATGCCCAAGTGCATCATTGGTAAAATGTCACCTATTTTTCACCTTTGTTTACATTATCAATTGAATATTACATAGATCCATGGGACAGAGACCTTATATGCAACCTCTTGCTTAAGATATCAAATAGGATGTTGATTTTTCTGAAAGTCTTACAGAACAATAAAACTGATTGCTCAAATCATTGACGAGAGCGTTTGGTAACTTTTCTCATTGCTTGTGGCATAAGGCAAGAATTTGTTTGAAGTTATTTTTTTATTATGAGCTAATTTTGTGTCCACACAACCAAAGATGTTCACAAAATAGGTCAAAGTTATCTTTCTTCCCAGCCATATGCTGATGATTTGTCATAATGGCTCACACTCCCACGGCTGTGCAAACATAGCTACATACAGGACGTACATGTTGAATAGAAGTCCCCAAAAAATAAAAGGTATAAAAAAAGATGGACTAACCTAATGGCTAACTTTACATTTTTGGGAGTACATATCTCAGATTGTTAGATGACACATCCATGTTAACAGATAATGCTCTCTGATTGCCCATACTAGTGTCTCTCTGGTCAATTCTTTAAAGTTCAGCCTTTTGGGCCAATGCACATGGCAATACGCACATGGAGATCATTATTGATCTCCTCTCAGCCAATCAGAATGTTCATAGAGCTGTCAATACCTACTGGCATTGACTGCATTCTTAACATCCCCACTTTTCAAAGCAGACTTTAAAGCAATAATGCAATTTTGGCAGCATAATCTGTTGGCCTTAAACCTTCATGCTAAGTATATAAGATGACAATACTGGAAGCTCAAAAGAAACATTCTCTGATTAAATTTACTTTGTTAACAATGGTCTGAACAAAATGTTTTCAAATGTTAGCCAAATTAGCCAACCCTTTTCCTTATTATATCTCAGTTATTCCATCAGAAGATTGGTTCAATGCATTCAGTGATTTATTTTTCATCACTAAAAGTGCGGACATTGGAGATAAAATTATGTAACTGAACTGCTACTCTGGTCTAAATTGCATTCCTCGACTTGCTGCTCTCTGTTGGCTGAAATAATAGCAATATGTTACATTTTGATTATGTAATCCTGCTAATATGGAATAGTTACCCTTAGTTTCATATGCTATGATTTCTCCTAAACAGATAATCACTACTTTTCACAATATGAATCCATCTCATTGCCCGGTGATCCTTGTCTATCCTTCGTAGTAAGATAGTACATTGAGTCACTGTTTCCTTTTATCGAGTCACTGTTTCCTTTAATGGCTTGTATGTAGAAAATTGAATTTCATGGGTTCTCAAACCTATCTGTTCACTCCCATTATAAAATAAAAATGCTTAGATCAGTCCTTGTGATCTAATTGTAGACCTATTTCTAATGCCCCTTTTTTGTTTGAAATATTAGACAAGATTACCACCAGCCAACAAAGTATTTAGAGGAACATATCTTGGGAGATTTCTAATCTGGTTTTAGACCCAAACACAGCACTAAGTGTGCCCTGCTTGACATAAGAGTAATTTCTCCAGATTATTGACAAGGTCCAAAATGTATTGTTGATGCTTTTGCTCTGTCTGCCACTTTCAATACTCTGGACCACTCCATTCTCTTCTCACATGTGGCTGAAGTGGCGTGTTTGTCAAACCATGCAGTGAATTGGGTTAAAGCCTTTCTTAGTCACTGTACCAGTAGGTTTTGTATAGGTTCTTTATCTTTTGAGGTTGCCCAACTTGAATATGGAGTCCCTGAGGAAGCTTGCCTCTCCCCCATTCTCTGTAGCATACACGTTAGACCTCTTCATGACCAGTTGTTATTGCATGGCATCTATTTTCAAAATTTTGCAGATGGACAAAACTGCTCTTGAATCTTCAAGGTGATGCCACAGACATTTAGAAAATAATTGGTTTCATTTTCAATGTATTTAATTCCTGAATGAGAGAAAACTGCCTATGCCTGAACACTTCTGAGGCTGCAATTCTTCTGGTTTCTATGAAAAACACATTTTTAACAGTAACTAATATTTAGAACATTCAACTTATTAAGGGACATTATTGAGCGAGAGGATAGTGTGAAGTCACAGAGTAACACTACTCAAAATGTTCCATATGAAAATGTGCCAATTAGTTTGTCAGTAGTACTACATACCACATCATAATTTTCCATCTGATGAAACCTTTTCTGACCCAAGGTCATTCTAAACCATCATACACACTATTAGCTCAGGAATGGGTTATTGCCATTCTCTATTTCTCATAAACCCTACATACGTAACAAATTTCCTTCAGTTACTAATCAATTCATCGGCCAGAATTGTCACAAATACTCCTTATAGTTCTTACATTTCTGTGGTTTTAAGTGGCTTGCATTGGCACCCTTTTTTTCTAGAGTTGATTTTAATGCTTTAACTCTGGCACATAAACCCATCTACGGCAAAGCACTACCCTTCTGAAAGCATCATCTAAAGGTATATAGCCCAAAAAGCAACTATGATCTGCTAATAAACATTTGATGACATCCGCCATTTGCATCACCTCAGCACCCAATGGTGAAGATTCTGAGTCCATGCAGGAAATCTCTGAAACCCTCTTCCAATTGATTTATGTTCAACAGAAAACCTCTTCTTCTTTCAACAAAAACTGAAGACATATCTTGCCTCTTTTTAAATCTGTATTCTTGCACTCGTTCATACCTCAGTTTGTTGATGTTTCGTGCCCTAAGATACCTCATTCGGTCATGAGCAACATCATATTAATAAACACAAAAAAACAATAGACTTGTCTGAAAATGTGCTTCCTCTAATGGGCAGGATTGTATTCACTGTCAAAACTCAGTCCCTTAAATAAATGTTTAAAATAGTGGTACTATTCAGAAGCATAATCTTGTTTTCGGAGCTACCCACTGAGACCATCTTCCAGAGTCTAGCCCTATCCCTATAGAATTGCATGGCTAATCCTACTTTTGAATGGTCCTTCAATATCAAATGGAATGAGCCACTTCTGCTGAGTCGTAGGCAGACAGCGCAACACCATAACAATCTACCACGATCTGATTCTAAAAAGTTGGCACGTAACCCAGCCCTGCAAACTGGACACAGATGGGACAGCCCTAAACTATGCTCCATTAACACATGCAAAAGCCAGCCCTCCTTGTAAATATTTAGAATAGGAACACTTGCCAAAATCAACCATTGTGTATTAAACTCTATTGTGGACCCTTTTAATATGTTGAATTGAGTGCATGTTCTTTTTCACTGGAAACTGATAGCCAAACAGTTGGCCGTTAAGTTATTTTCTACTACTTTTAGTTGCTATTTGTAGACCATGGGAAATTATTTTATTTTTTTCCTTTTGGCACATTATTTAATTTACATGCCAAGTATCACTTACTAACACACTCACCAAAGTGAACAGGAATGTATATGTCAATTGAAACCAGTAGTATGAGTTTATGTGAATAAGCTAAACACAATATTTCTGTTTACTATATTTTGAGTTTTGGTACGCCTACCTAGGTTTGAACTTTGTAAACAAGTATACCTACATACATGTAACACATGGTTATGTGCTACCCACCCTGCAGATAGCCCCACCATTTATTATAATTTTTTTTTTATTTCATTTAGTTTATACAAACTTTTGAAATTTTTCTAGAAAAAAAAAAAGGAAAAAACGTATCATTTTTACTTGTAAGTCTCTTAACATTATTTCCTTATTTTCTTACAAATTTGCCACTGTATTGAGTTCTACTTAGATTATTCCACATAATTATTATCATTTAAGTTCCATGTTCTCCACATTATTCTCCACTCTTCCTTCCGGAGAGTCCTCTCCATTAAAATGAGGTGATCTCAGTTCCAGTTGACTTTGTAGTTGCTCCAGGAATCTCATCGTTGCAATCATCAATGATTTACTTTCAGTCATATGTAGTTGTTTCCACCATTCTTCCAAGTTATAAGTCTGATAGATTGCCATCTCCTTCCCTAGACAGTTCTCACGTTGAAGTCTTAATTCGGTGTAATTCAACACAAGATGTTTTAGGTTTTCTTCCCATTTTTCACAGAATCTACACATTACGTTTCCTGCCAGGATCAATCGTCGATTCCTCAAAATTTCCTTTGTTTCTACTATGTTCAAACTAAACTTTAGATAATATCTTCTTAGATGTTTACACAGTGAGAGAGTCAGATATTTTGGGAGCAAATAACGTTTTTTTTGCTTCTATAGGTTGGTTTAGCATTGATTTTTGGGTTGATCTTTCCTCTCCAATTTCGATCCAGGCAAGATCTAATAATTCCCTTTTCACAGCCTCTGGATTGTACCATAAAGTTATCTCATCTGTCCCCAATTGATTGAGGAGCACTCTACATTCTTCTTTCCATTCACTTAAGGCAGATTTTTATGCAACTCCTTTTCCATCAAGATTTTAAGAGGTGGCAAATTCGCCTCTTCATGAGTCTTTCTGAATACCGCTAGTTTGTTCCATGCAATTCTTGCATTCAGAGTGGAGATCCCTACTTCATATAGGACACAAGCCGTCGGTGTGCTTTGGGGGATCTGAAGAATTTTCTTCCAAAAAAAGCCTTCGCACCTGGACCATATCTGATGGTCACAGCCAAACATGTTCTCAGCCCCGTAGATTAAAATTGGGGTGACTTTATTCTGATGGAATTTTCTTACTGGCTCGCATGATTATTTCCCATATTTCTTTTGCATTATGATTCCTTGTGAAGTTAGTTGCTTACAGCTATTTAGGAGTCTTTTCACCATAGGTTCGTCATTTACGCTGGAATTGATCATTGTGCCTAAGTATCTTGTGTACTGCACTTTTTCTAGTTTCTTCTTTCCCACGAACCAGCTTGCTCTATTCAGTGATGACTTTCTTCCTCTTTTGTTCTCCAGGACTAGGATTTCCGATTTGGCTACATTGATCTCTAGTCCGAGCTCTTCTGTATAGATTTTTAATGCTGTCAGCTTTCGCTGTAGACCGATTGGTGTGCCCCACCATTTAAATATAACCCTTCTTATAGTCATAGACATATAGCCTAGCAACCAACCCCAATGTACACCCTACTTGTGAATGGTTCTAGTTTCCCAGATCCTTCACACAATTTAACAAGTAAAATATGTCTGGTTTACATTCGTCATACCACGCTCATCATTGCTGCTTCTTTAAGAACATTACTTTATTTAGTAAGAAATGTAATCATTTTGTTAATGCTTTTTTCATAGGCATCTACCCTTGCTACATTAGAAACTGAGGGATCTATTAGGGCATTTTCTAAAAATGGGTGGGATTTATGAAATTGAGGTAATAATGGCTGAAATTATATAAGTTCCTGTTTAATTAACCATGGCTATGGGTACAGCTTTTTTAATGTCACTAATGATTGGTGGAAGAATAAAAACGTGAGACCACTAGTGTGAGGGGCTGGTCATTATTAACCAAACTGTTCTTAAACATAATACCCTTTCTGTGCCCATGTGCTTAAATCTTCTGAAATAATCAAAATGACTACTATGTTGACCACTGAAAACAGTAACCCTGCTATTCATGCTCCAAGCAACATGCTATTGCTTCATGGGCATCTCCATGTTGCCTTGTAGGGTATTTGCAATTACTTCAGAGATATCCCAGACAATTTAATCCATTATTCCAATAAACAAAGGGAGTGAAATTTTAAATGCCCCATTAATAGTACAGAGGATTCCGGTATTACTCCAGGACTCTATACGGCCACATTCAATTGCAATTGTTGGATTACATTTCCAGTAGCTGGTATATTATACATATTAGGACCATGTGGTGTCCATTCCCCATTTTAATATGGACTTCCAAGAGATAATTTGAACCAGTATCCACAGGCACTATCCTAAAATTCAGTGATGAATCCACCCAAACAGTTAGCCCACTGTTATGTCGTCTTCCAAGTTCTTTATTTGCTGGTATAGAACAAACATAACCCAGTTTTTAGAGGGTTTAGAGGGTATGGAACAATTAGGATTCCTGAAAACAAATTGGGTGTTCTCTAATAGAATTACTCCAATTTTCTCTAGGGGAATATTGTTCAGCAGAGCTATATTCCATGACAAAACCTGTATGCCGCGTTGATCAATGAAATGTCCACATCTAATATTAGAAGCGACAACACTCTCAGATTCAGTTATTTGTCAATCTATATCCTCTCTAAGCCATTTCCTGCATCATGTGCATCCATTCACCTGGACATGCAGATCAAAGGGAAGAGAGAGCTAAGGGTTGCTACTATATCATTCCCTATTTCATTCTGTATTCCCTGTTTGCCACAGGTTGCAACAAAAATGCCTTGCATGCAACCTTGCATACAGCACAAAACAACATTCAAATCTAACTCCAGCACAGCACTTCACTAAAACAACTAATTGCACACACCTGCACTTGTGAGTACCCCTAGCTTCCTAATTACAGTACTGTCTCTCCACACGGTGCTACTCACGAATAATGCATTCACACCTGCTCCTCCTGCTGCTCCTCCGACTCACATCTCCCTGTGCTTTCTCCAATCATGCTACAACTTCCTTCTTTCCTATCCCTGTTATGAAACTCACAACGCAAAACTCTCACTACTCAGTCTCTTTTCCACCTCCTTCCAAAAAACAAAGCCGACAAGCTAACCATATCTCCTCTAACACCTAACCACCTCAAATCTCTTCCTTTGGGACTCAACTTCTATACTCTTTCTTACCTCATTAACTGAACGTTAAACTCTGGAATGCTGTGCCTGTATGCAACAAAACTTCCTTTATAACTGACTACTTAAACTAAAGCTCTCCTCCCCTAGACCTTCTTGCTATGACTGAAACCTGTATTTCTCCATCTGACACTGCCACCCTGGCAGCCATACATGACTACCTATCATTCATTCACTCTCCTCGACTGACTGGTAGAGGTGGGGGCAGACACGTACTCTCTTCCTGCCTTAATGCCTCACAAATCTCAATTGCCACGTCCTTTCCTATCTCTTGAATTCAGCATCTCTAATATTGCTCTGCCTTACTCGGTTCACATCATCTCCATCTATTGCCCTCCTGGTCCCACTGAACCATTTGTTGATGATCTTGGGCAACTCTTTGATTCTCTTTCCACTAAACATCACCTCATTCTCTTAGGTGACTTTTACCTTCCCTCGCCAATCACTTCTCAGAAATCTGAACTTCAGTCCTTTCTTAGTGATTACGCACTCCACTCTATCCATAGCCAACCTACCCACACAGGGGGTGACTCATTGGATCTCTTATTCATCCCCAACTCTCTCTCAGTCACTAATACTACTGTCACACCATCCATATCTTATCACTCAATTCTTTCCACCACTACCTCCTTTCCATCCTCAGACCTTTCCTCACCACTCGCTTCAACTCTTACTAAAAGGAAATGTATACCTTCTGCCTTTCCCCCTTTCTCTCACACCTACAGTTCACACTCTCCTCCCTCCACCAATACTGCCTTCTCCAGCTTTCAATTACAGCTATATGACAAATTCTCCTCTCACATCCCACTACTTACTTTCATCCCTAAATCCGAGCATCCTCAGACATTGGTCACACCATTCAAACGGCCTTTTCGCACAGACATGAGTCTGCTGCTGTGCAAATGGAGGCATACACAATCACATGAGGACCTGCAACTCTAACACTCTGCCCTGAACTCTCTCAAGTCCACTCTTGATAGAGCAAAAAAGGGAATTCTACCTAACCCTCACAGACTTTCACTCCAACCATCGTTGCCCGCTACAGGGCACTCTAAACTCACTCCTCACTCCTCCTAAGTCTATGGCTATCAACTCCACTCTCACAGCTAATGACCTAGCTGAATATTTTGCTGAAAACATGTCCCACATTAGAGACTCTCTCCTGATGTTTGTCACACTCCCTCCTCCTACATTGTATACTCTGCCTACTCTACCATCATCCTCGGCCTCTATCTCCCACTTTAGTCACATTAATACTGATGATGTGCTATCTCTACTGATGAAGACTAACCAATGTTGTGCCCCATCAGAACCTCTTGCTCCTCAGATAGTCAAGCCAATTGCCCCTTTAGCGGTATCTCATATGGCTGAACTCATCAACCTATTCTTCGAATCTAATTGCTTTCACTCTGTTTTCAAAACAGCCACGGTCACCCCTCTCCTAAAAAAGCAAGGTGCAGACCTAAACCTATCGGCTAACTTTAGCCCTGTGTCTCTCCATACCCACTAATCTAAAGTACTCCAAAGGGGTGTGTTTGACTGTCATACACATTTATTAGACATCCAGAACCTTCAAGACCCCATGCAAGCAGGTTTACGCTCCCGTCACTCCATGGAAACTGCTTTCATGAATGTGTCCAACTTCATCGCCTCTGCTAATCACTCCATCTTATCCTATTTCCTAATCCTCCTTGACCTGTCTGATGCCTTTGACACTATCGATTACTCTGATCTACTTAATAGTCTCTTTATTTAAGGGATTTGCCAACCTGCCCATGCCTGAACTGAATAATACCATGCACCTCGCCTATTCTCTCTCTCCTGGAACAATAACACCTCTCAACTCACTCCTATAACTGTTGGTGTTCCACAAGGCTCAGTCATAGGTTGGCTCCCCTTTACACTATACATCTCTGCTCTTGGGGAACTAATCACCTCCTTTGAGTTCTCAAACTAACTCTTCACAGATGACACCCAAATCTTCTTCTCTTTCCCTGAACTCTCCTCTGATCCCTCTATCAACATGTCCAACTGTCTGTCTGCCATTAAATATTGGATGGCTTTGCATGCTTTGATGTTAAACTCTACCAAAACAGAGGAGCTCAACCTCCTAAATATCAGACAATTCAGCAACCTCCATCCGTCCAACGCCATCAAGTAGCTCATAACCAATTTTGTCTTCTCTAAACTGGACAACTGTGCCAGCATCCTCTTTGGTATCCCAAACTATGCTTTCTATCCTCTCAACACAATCATTAACTGTGCTACTAGGACTCTATTTGAACTCTCTCACTTCACACCTACTTCCTTCTACTGTCACCAGCCTGGATGAATAACAATGCAAAACATACCAGTTTTAAATGTCTTCTCCTTGTTCACAAATCTATCCACCGTAAAGCACCACTGTATCTACCTTCTTCTATCCAACTCTACAAGCCTTCTCGCAATCTCTGCTCTTCCTCCTCAAATACCCTTGTGGCTCTGCACCCTCCGTCTACTTCCTCTCACTTCTGCTCCCTCTCTCTTCTTGCTGCACTTGCATGTAATTCTCTTTCCCCAAACATCTGAGAAACAGTCCACATAGATTGGTTGCAAATCAAACTAAAATCTTACCTCCTTTCCCTCTTAACCTACCTCTCATCAGCCTCCTTGCTAACATTTTCCCCTCATCTCTAACCTGTCTCTGTCCCTCACTTCCTCTGGCTTGACTCTAGAACTCAAGCCATCATGGTCACATCTCAAACACAGCTGGCCATACCGATTACCTGCACTTAAAAATGCCCAATATTCACTGTCCTTAATCCACCCATATCTACTTTTGTACTGTCCCAGGTGACAGTTTCATTTACTCCCCTCCACAACCTGGCCAGAATGTCCCTCAAGCTCACTGCATTGCAAGAGGCTAACTGCTTCCCATCAAATACATCTGATTTATTTTTTGTAATCAAAAGAGGATTGTTCCTCCCATATACAAATGAATACATCAAATAGTCAAATATCCTTCTGGGAGTTATGCCTGCTATGGGATGTTGAGCACAGTTTCGGCTATGGCTCATAAAGGGTGTGCCTTCTCATATTCAGTGCTTTCTAATAGTCTGTGAACTGAATGGCCATTTCTTCAAAATTAATGGCTTTTAATTAACTAAGCTCAATATTGATGCCATTCTGTGGCCAGGTTATATACACTAGGATGGGAAATCCTTCAGCTTGATAATTTTTGAGTTCAACTTGAATATAGTCTTTGGCATAATCATTTGGAATTAGATCTTGGGAGCATCTCTATGTCTTAGAATATCAATATAAACCATTCCTTTATGCCGACCCAATAGCTAGACTTGTTCATGAGGGAATATTGTGACTCATACTTCTTTGCTTAATTTGGGAACCTTTTTGATATACATCACATGTTTTAATGGATGACTATGTATTGAACTATTAGACCTACGCACATTTTTTTTAGCATAATATTAATCCCATTTTTGCTTGCATGCTGAATATCATATCTAAGGTGTGTGTATTTATTATTGTACTGTAACAGATTTGTTTGCTGTATTTTTGGTTGGTGGTATTTTTGGTTGGTGGTATTTTTGTCATGGGTACTGGACTAGGTGACATTATCAAGTCGCCCTCATATCCAGTTCATGGTAGGCAGAAGGGAAGACAGGCAGGAGCACTATGGGTGAAAGCATGAAGGGCAAAAACAGGTTTAATATCCATGTCAGCCAATAAAACCCCCTGCGGCCATAGCATAACATGAGACTTCCTGTTCCACTAGCATGGACCCCTTTTTGGCCAAACCAGAACTAATGCAACACTCTAGTCTTTGGGCGAGGCTCTCTATAAAAGCCATGCCCAAAGAACAAGACATGCTTTGTGTGTTCCTCTGTTGCATCGAGCATGCGCTTATCTGATCCCAATCTCCGGAGTCTTCTACGGCCTTTTCCTGCAGTTCTGGCGCCTGGCTGGGCCTTCATCTTCGCTACTACGAGCTATGCATCTGAAAGAGAAAGAACAGAAGTATTAGTACAGCGAAAGTTTTCTACTCATCTTTCCGCGGCTTTTTGACGGTGTCGGCAGCTTCATGCCTCACTCGCGGACCTTCTGATCTTCACCGCCCGTTGGAGTTTCTTTTGGCAATCTGCAAAGGAAAAACACAAGAGAAAGACGGTTAGTCTTCATAGACACTCAGTGAGCAAGATCCACAAATACAATACAAACCCGCACTTCTTCCTTGCTAACCCAGTGAAAAAACGGGGAAATCCGAAGACATTTGGACATTATACTCAACAGAATCGCAGCACTAAGGGTTCAGTGAAGTAACTGGCCCTGGAACATTATTCGGGACTTTTGAACGTTTCCAACAAGGCAAGCGGCGTTGCCTTTACTCAGCAGCACCACCACAACAAGCAGTAAGAACAGCTTCAAATCAGCACGACAACCATCCTGCCCGCACCATAGCACCCCTGCAGAGCCAGGATGGAGAGCCCACCTTCCTAAACCAAGAGGTGAGCCCCCCTTTAGACACAGCGCTTAAACCCAAGGGGAGTCTCGAGGGAGGGTCTCTGGGCCTGGGCACTATTATAAACCCATCCATTTATCTTACAGGTAGAACCCCAGGTGAAGGGAGAAAGAGTTGGTTTCCGGGCGAGGGGAGAGCAGAGCAGAGGTCAAAGGAATCCATCGCTCCTGCGGAGACTCAGTTGAGCGTAACACCTTTTGGCTTGCATCTCAGAACAGATTTAACATGTAAATGAAACATGAACATTCATTCTGAGCCTCTCAGAGTAAGACAATTTACAGTGACTAACTTTGCTTTTATATTTTACCACACGTTCCGCATCTCCCTGTTTAACAACCGAATAAAGCAGAGCACAGAACAAGTACACTCAGTCTAATTCACCTTTTTCGAATTGTTATTCTTGATCAGAAGTTAGAAATATGCAAGTTACACAGAATAACATGTACAATGCACAACATCCACATTGTATTTCAAAGATAAACTATGGCTTTCCTTCAATGGGTTTCAAAACATTCTATTTGTGATAATGCCCAGAGTTCTGCCCATATTGGACTTGAACTTCACAACAAAAATTGCCAGAGCATGGGCTTCTGTCACATTGGAGTTTTATCGCATTAATGGACAAACATGAACGCAGTTATGCATGTTTAAAATGTCACTGTGCATCACCTAAAATTAAATGATTTACCCACTTTACACTATCTAATACTAAGCATTCACTCATTAGAACGCTCCTCAAATTAACATAACTTACCAAAATAATCTTTAATTGTGTGTGTGTCCTGAACTGCTTGCAAACCCAATTTAGTTATCTCACAAAATAACTCTTTATCTGGTCCACTCCCTTTTTGCCTGGAACAAACCCTCTACCAGCCTGTCTGCCACACGCTTCTCCCGAAGTCAGCCAGAGGGTAATAGCACCTGGGACTGCAACTTCTTTCCTGAGACAGGTGCCATCCCAAGCCAGCGAGTGTGAGAAAAAGCTGCAGTCCTTTCCTGAAAAGCCTTTTTAAACATTTATCTGAGACCTACTTGTTGTGTATGGCTTGGCTTTGCAGAAGGAATGTTGTGATGTCATGTGGAGTGTTTATGCCTAGTGATGGAATGCATGGGTGAATTTTCTAACCCGGTAAGTTGGTGAGCCCTCTTACCTGCTACGTTGAACACAGCTGGCGCTGCGTTGATCCTTGATGTGTGACTCATACTTTAAAGTAAAGGACCCAAGGACGTTCCCTGACGTGGCTAGCGTGACCAGGAAGTGTCAGATGCAGATTTTCCATTCGTAACTTACATAGTAGTGCGTACGTTTGTGAGCAGAGGTGTCGATCGGGTTGGCTGCTGTGACGCGTGGAGCAATGCAAGTTTTGGGACGGTATCGGATGGGCCATCCAGAGTGCAGTGACACTGGAGCCGTATGGTGGTCTTGAGGAGCAACAGGCTTGGTGTTCGACGTGGGACAGATCGGAATGTCCTGCTGGGGAGAAGTCAGTACGGAGGTAGCAGGGATGACTTTCGTTGTATCCCGTGATATTTGGAAGCGCCTATTAAAATGTGAAATCAGTTTGTGTATTGGATTGTGTATCCTTTTTAAAAGACCTGCGTATAGACATATCTGTCATATGGTTGGTATGGAAACACTTGTTAAAACACTTAAGACGTTTATTGAGTCTGCATGGTAAAGGTGGGGATAATGCGAAATAGCAGTTGGTGATGGCTGCATGCCTAGCATGAGAGTATATGGAGTATGCTAATGGTGTGAATGACATGTTGGTTAATTAGGCTTAACTGTTTGAGGATTTTCAGCTTATGGCCACAGGAGCAGGCAGGACTTTTAGTATCTAAGCATAAGCATCATCAGCATTGTTGGGAAATGTGGTAATCTGCTTACAGATTGTTATGGATAGTTATTGTTGTGCAGTGTGGGCATATATGAAGTTTAGAATTAACTTTTTAAGGGTTTGCAGTATTTAAGTCGCATAATTCTTACATTGACTTTTAGGAATGTATTTGGATCGGGTTCATGGCATCTAATGTTTTTAGAAACTAGTTGTAACTTTTTGAGGATTTTCAGCATTCAAGTCGGATAATTGCGACATTGACTTTTAGGAGTGGATTTGGTTTGGTCTGCATGATGTGTATAATGTCTTAAGAAATGCATCAATTCAAAGGTATAGAACAATGCAATGTGAACTGCATATTGTGTTATGTGATGTATGGTTTCCTGTATGGAACATTTGTATTGATCCAGGCAGTTTAGTCACTTTGGGGGTAGCGCCTTCAATTATCCCTTGTATGGGTGTCGATAAGATTGTCTGGTGATTGCAGAGGTAGTGCCTCCCATGTGTTTGGTTTTGGGTGAAGCTTACATGTGATTTATAAGCATGCTTTTGCTGATGGCATGTGAGTGCCAGGTCAGCATGATTGTGTCTTCCAAATGTGATTTCTGGGGGTAGCGCCTTCAGTTATGTTTTCAGTATGGGTGTGGAACGGTACGACACAACGGCATTTGGGAGTTAATGCCCCATAATGTGGTGTCTGGGGGTAGCGCCTCCAGTACAGTATGGGTGTGATTGGGATGAGACGCGCAGGGTTAAACAGTGTACGTGTGTTTATGGTGGTAGTGCCACCAGATATGTCGGGGCATGATTATAATGAGGTTATGCATGGTTATCCCACGTATGGCTGTGTGAGGTGGTATTGCCACCAATTGCCGGGATGTGACTGAAGTTAGTCATGCAAGTTGAATGGTTTGGTATTTGGGTGGTAGCGCCCCCAGTAGGTGTAGTGGTGTGACTGCAGCATAAGTCACGCATGGTGAGGGGTATATGTGTACGGGTGGTAGTGCCCCCGGTTTTGGTATGGGCATGTCTGTGGTATTAGGCATTGCATGGTCACACATTACCCAACTTTCATTTACTGCAAATCATTTTTCTTCTATGTGCACATGCGGATGTGTTTAGCTGTACTGTGTGCCATTTCATGACTCTTTCCACCCTCATCAGGGTCCGTAGAGTGACAGTGAAATTGGTTGTTGTTCCCGGTGTGCCTGGCCAGTGCATCAGGTATGAGGTGAGTGGTAGACTGTTAGAACACGTGTTGTGTGCTAGCCCTGATGACGCGAGTCGGTGTGAATGGCTTATGTTGGTGTGTGTGGAGGTGTGTTGTGTAATGTATTGCATTGTTGTTGGATGAGGAGAGATTTATAGTGTAATGCTTTGCTGTGTGTGATGTGTAATGTAAGGGGAGGAGATGTGTTGTGCATGGCTTGGCTTTGCAGAAGGAATGTTGTGATGTCATGTGGAGTGTTTATCCCTGAGTGATGGAATGCATGGGTGAATGTTCTAACCCGGTCAGTTGGTGAGCCCTCTGCCTGGGTGATGGGATGCCAGTGTTTTTATTGTCCTATATGTAACTTATATGTAACATGATTGATTGCTATACAGATGCCTATGAAGCTGGAAGTAAACCTAGAATGTCAACCTAAGAAGGCTGGGAGCTGCTTTGTTACACTACTCAGAATATAGATCCTCCCTACATAAACTGTAGAAATGCCTGCCCTTTCTGTGACCTCATCTATCATTCAAAACCACCTTCCTTTCTGTCAATAAGCCAGCCCTCTTGAAAGCCCTGACCATGTCCATCCCGATTGCTTATAAGGGTAGCAACAGAAGCAAATTTCTACATTTCAGTGCTGCTGTTTTCCTGCTCTGAAAATCTTTTTTTTTTGCCTTGTCATTTCCTTCATCCTCACCTGTTTTATTTTCAAATTACCATGTATTTTCCTCCAATAGATGATCAGGTCATTATCTGACGCAAGTTTGTCTATAGCGTGAACCATCTTTCCATATTTAAGTGGCTTCTTGTTATATGTGAGCATACCCCTCATCTTCAAGCAAGGTAAATACTCCACAAAAATATTACGGGCTTTATCAGAATCAGTGACTAAAACGACTTCTTTGAGTCTATTTTCTGCTGTTGTAGATATTGCCTTATAAATTGTGTTTCATTTTCATCCTAAGGAGCCCTTTGGTACCCACATACTTACCTTGCCTGCAGCGCTTGCCGTTCTACCAGCACTGCGAGCGGAGATCTTGCTGGACTCTGTTTGGCTTCCTGGAGGAGGCGGACTTCGTCGCACCCACGTGACGAATCACGTGACTCTCAGCCCGCATTTAGTGGCAGCCAAACCGCCTGAGCGGCGTGTTTCATTTTCATCCTAAGGTGCGCTTTGGTGTCCACATACTTATCTGGCCTGCAGCGCATGCCGTTCTACCAGCACTGCGAGTGGAGCTCTTGCTGGACTCTGTTTGGCTTCCTGGAGGAGGCGGACTTCATCGTGCCCACGTGACGAATCACGTGACTCACAGCCCGCATTTAGTGCCGGCCAAACCACCCGATTTGTGGGTTTCAATTTCATCCTAAGGAGCGCTTTGGTGTCCACATACTTACCTTGCCTGCAGCGCTTGCCTTTCTACCAGCACTGCGAGCGGAGCTCTTGTTGGACTCTGTTTGGCTTCCTGGAGGAGGTGGACCTCGCCGCGCCCACGTGACGAATCAAGTGATTCTCAGCCCGCATTTAGTGCCGGCCAAACCGCCCGAGTAGCGTGTTTCATTTTCATCCTAAGGAGCGCTTTGGTGTCCACATACTTACCTTGCCTGCAGCACTTGCTGTTCTACCAGCACTGCGAGCGAAGCTCTTGCTGGACTCTGTTTGGCTTCCTGGAGGAGGCGGAGTTCATCGCACCCACGTGACAAATCACGTGAATCTCAGCCCGCATTTAGTGCCGGCCAAACCGCCCGAGCGGCATGTTTCATTTTCATCCTAAGGAGCTGTCATGACTCTGCTATCCAGGTGGTCGTGGTGGCGGAGGAATCGGCGGCAATATGTGAGTGTCCGTTGCATCCATTCAGGGGCTTATGTTGCACAAGATCCTCCCAAGATGGCGGAACCTTAGGGACCTGTACCGAACCAGCCTCCTACAGCGTCTACTGCAGAGGAGCCTCTGCCCCCGAACGGTCAGGTGAACGTATTTCAGGTAGGAACGCAATCCCAGCATTGCGTCGCTACTTCGTATACAGATGCTCCGCAAGTTTGCAACTAAGAACCTCTTCGTGCAGCCTCCTAGCTCTATGTGCTTTCTTTTCTGCCTACTACCTATACCTTGTATTGTTTCAGAAATCTTACCTGCAAACACTTCTACCATCCCTGCTCTTCGTGTGAATCCGTTACCGCATTCAGCGGTCAGCCGCTGTTTCTTCCTCTCAGCGAATCAACGCGATCCAAGACAGTATTCTGCCCCGCAACGGTAGGAAACACTCCGGGGGCTATGCGGCTATAATCTGCTTCCTACTCAACCCTCTTTCATTCTGCCCTTAGACATCACCTCCTTCCTCCCGTGGTTTCCATCCTCCAGTTCCACCCTCGGAGCTACGGAACAAAATCGTGATCTCCTCTGGGTTCCTATTCAGGTATACTACGTTCTCTCTAGAAACCTCCAACCTGCTGCTTACTCCATCTTTTCCCATTTCTAACCTGTTTCTTTTACATACATTAGACTCCAGCCTTCGCGCCTGTCGTCCACATTACCAGACTCAACCCAGTAAACCTTCAGGACTCCACATTTCGAGGAAGACGCTCCACCAGTCTCCTGAAGAGCAGCAACAGGGTTTTCTACCCCAGAGGGTTTCCCTGGGATTCCTGCAGTGCCCAGTTCCTCCCCTTTGGTAGGCTGGGAACGGTAGGGACCTCAAGGGGATTCTCACAATCTTCTTGTACGCCTCTGCTGACCAGGTTAGTGATTCTGTGACAAAGTTCCTCATTGTGGTATTGGAAGACTCTCAGAAATTTGACAGATAGCGACGCCCAAAATTATAGCTAAGAAAGGGTACTACCGGTTTAGAGCTTTGTCACAGAAACAATGGAACAGCAGATGCAACAAATGATGTCTGCCATGCAATCTTTATCGCATGAAATGCAGAGTCTAAAACAAGAGAACGCTCACCTTAGACAACAAGTAGGGAAGGCTAATACAGAACTACCCCCCTCCTCAATCCCTACGGGGAAGTATGATGGTTCTCCCCATAAATTAAAGGAGTTCTTAGACTGTTGCACTGTTCAGTTCACCTTTAAAGCTAGATACTTTCCAACTGATAAAGACAAGGTGGGATTTCTGATTTCCCACCTCACCGGAGCCGCTTTAGCTACGCCACTAGTTACCTCAGGAAATGCTATTCTGGACTCTTATCCTGCATTTGTCAACGCTCTTAAGTCCATGTTTAGTAGGCAAGAAATTTCAATTTCCTCTCAAGAACAATTACTCGATTTACGTCAGGGCTCCCAAGACTTACTACAATATGTGACTAAGTTTAAGCAACTCTCTGCCGAAGCCGACTGGTCAGATAGTGCATTGGTGACTTTGTTCCGTAGAGGACTTACAGAGGAATTGAAGGATGAGTAGTCAAAAGTACCTAGACCACCTAATTTAGCCGATATTATCACAGTGGCATTACAGATCGACTACCGAATTCAGGAAAGGCAGTCTGAACGTAGGAAGAGTCGGAATACCAGAAATCCTAAATCAAGAATGGAAGGAACCAGCGTTTGTTCTAAAGGGGAATCCTCCGAAGATGAACCCATGCAACTAGGGGTCACTAGAGGACCTCTATCACCTGAGGAACGAGAACAGAGACGTTCTGGAGGTCTGTGCATGTACTGCGGATCGTCCAGTCATGTAGTCAAGGACTAAAGATGCAAACGTCACCTCAAGACATGGGTTTGGTACATTGACGATATTTTCGGTATATGGGCAGGTAATCAGAATGAACTCCAAGAGTTTTTGGAATATTTAAATGGAATTGACCATCGTATCCAATTTACACTTGAGATAGGGGATCCCAATATCCACTATCTAGATGTTCAGACCATTATCAAAGACAACAAGATAAACACTACTCTCCATACCAAACCGACAGATCGAAACAACCTTTTGCACCGCATGAGCTTCCATCCTCCAAATACCTTGCGCAACCTGCCTTATGGACAGATGTTACGTATAAAAAGGATAGTGAGTGATCCAGAAGATTGTCAAATTCAGCTTCAGAAACTGCAAGAAAAAATGCAACTGAGAGGTTATCCTGAAACAGATCTAACTGCGGCCAGAGTTAAAACAGATACACAAAGTCGACAGGAATTACTTGACAAAAAACACGAAAGTGCCAGTCCGGAACTTGTGTTCGTAACAAAATTCTCCATACAAAGTAGGAAGATCAAAGCTATCATACACAACAGATGGAATGTGCTTACCAGCGACGAAAGAACAAAAGAACTATTCCCACTTCCTCCGGTTTTCGCATATCAGAAAAGCAGCAATTTACGCAACATGTTGGTTAACACCAGAGGTAGGGCATCCTCGATTAAACCAGACAAACACCCTGGAACATACCCATGTATGAGTTGTGGGAATTGCAACAACATTATCAAAGGCAACATAGTCACGCACCCACGAACAGGAGAAAAAATCAAACTGAAACAGCACGCGACGTGTCTATCAGAAAATGCTATTTATGCGATCAAATGCCCTTGTGGTAATTACTATGTAGTAGAAACATCACAAAATGTTTGCATCAGGATGAATGAGCACAAATCGAACATTAGGAACAAGAACAGAACGTCAGCAGTTGCCAGACACTTCAATGACAATGGACACTCAATCACCCAATTAAGGTTTTTGATACTTGAGGTGATATCCACCAAAGGTCCTAACCGTGACATTAAGAAATGGCGAGCACAAAAGGAAGCCTATTGAATTGATAGACTGGACTCACAATCACCTAATGGGATGAACGAAGAGTTAGACCTTAGTTGTTTCCTTTAGCATTCTTTTTCTTTTGTCTTCTGATGTATACCCACTTGAATTGAATATATAGTGGTTAGCAATGTAGCAAGGTGGTTAACCGTATTTGCATCCCATAAGTCCATATATGTCTTGCCAGTGGCCAGCAAAGGTTTTTTCTTGCCTTCTCCCCTTTACTATCATCTTGATTTTTTCATACTATGACATTATGACTGTATATGTTTTGGAGATATGGAGATATGGAGATATTTGTAACACACTGTAGGTCTTTGTGCACCACGCAAGGTTGATTTTGAGCCTCACTGAGTATTATGAACTTTCAATCAGGCAGTAGAATACCAGATCAGCATACCCCCGTTCACCATATCAGGCAGACCTAGAGTCCGGCACAGCATGATGCACTTGTTTTCAGGCAGTAGCTAGCCTACTCACAGATGCCATACGTGTGCATCAGGATACATCCCCGTCCTTTTCTTCACGATGGTAGCGCCTGCTACACATTCCGATTTTTTCATTTCGAGTTAGAAGTCATTCCATTTGGCTCTGGGGGGAGGCAATAGAGACTAGACCTAGGAACACAGGGAAAGATTACATTTAGCATGACCCAACAGTAATTATATATGTTATAAGATGGCCGCCGCCGTAACGAAGCGTTAGGCGGTTTCCATGGTTACGCTTTCCAAACAAGCTGGAGAATCTAGTTATTCAGCACACGACTCACGCGCTTACGAGGTGTCCTTCAAGGATTCACTCTTGTGGTTACTAGGTAAGCAGTCCGTTGATTTTACACGCTATCTCAATGCACCTTTTAATCGTTTACAAGTCTGTGCTAACCGCACATACATAAGACCTGATACTTGCACTTGTATACATTTTCTAGCGCTGCAGTCCTTGCTAGTCAGCCATACTGAGCAGTTTTTCCGTGCTACTCTACAGTAGAAGTACTGACACTGGATACACACCAAGATCAGTACCTCTAGTTTATTGATAGTAGTTTTACAGCATTTCACATTAGCGGACAATCAGCTAATTTAGTAAATCCTATGTTTTCTCATTCATTTTTTCTTTTTTTCTTTTCTTCTTTTTTCATACTTCCGCGACTCGGCACGTATGTATGGGCTATATTTCATGATTTTATATTACAATCATCATAATCTAAATGATGCACTTTGTATTCCTACACATGTGACACTTTAACTTGATGATGATGGTGGCTGACATGATCAAATGCTGACGCGGTGAATATTCACTGGCCTCATTCGGAATGTTAATCATGATGATATTGCACCACACGGCCTACTTATGTCTTTGTTCTACTCATAATGTAACTACTGTTTACCATAATACTCTCTGTATGATTAATTAATGCAGCACCTCTATTCTGACTGCCATTAATACGATGTATGCCTGACATATATATATAATGTAAATTGTGGGACTTAGACTGAAACCGATGATAGGTTTTTGACACATTGAATATTACATGAGCTGGCCCTGAGGAAGGATATTTACTCCGAAATGCATAGGCCAATTCGGGCTCATGTGACGCATCTGCTAAAACAGTGATATATAACTGTAGAGCACTAAGGAAATTAAACTCTATTTCTGCATAAATATTAACAGAGTATTTGAATGATTATTACCTCCGATTGACCGACTGAAAACAGTTATACCACTCTGTGGTTATTGGGAGTGCAGCCCGCACTGCTGGCCTCACGGCCTTGGTCCACTTTTTCCGATATTATCACAGTGGCATTACAGATCGACTACCGAATTCAGGAAAGGCAGTCTGAACGTAGGAGGAGTCGGAATACCAGAAATCCTAAATCAAGAATGGAAGGAACCAGGGTTTGTTCTAAAGGGGAATCCTCTGAAGATGAACCCATGCAACTAGGGGTCACTAGAGGACCTCTATCACCTGAGGAACGAGAACGGAGACGTTCTGGAGGTCTCTGCATGTACTGCGGATCGTCCAGTCATGTAGTCAAAGACTGCCCAAAAACTCCACCCCGAAGATGGGTGAACAAGGAGTCGGGAAACTCCCGCACCCAGTCATAATGGGAACCTCGGCTCGGGTGGTACGGGATGGTTCCCAGAACTTACCTCTACTTCAAAATACCTGTCCTTCTAATACCTCTATGGTCATCATTCTGGTAAAACTCTATCGGGAAGATCAAGGGGTTTGTGAGGCACCCGCCTTGGTGGATAGTGGGGCGGCGGGATGTTTCCTTGATGATCAATGGGCCAAAGACATGGGGATTAGACGATTCGCCAAGACCTTAGCTGTTCCCATCCAAGGGGTCGATGGCAATCCTCTCAGCTCCGGACCTATGAGGGAGCAAACATATCCACTACTATGCCAGATCTCCACTCATCAAGAAAGACTGAGCTTTGACTTAATCAAGGCGGCTCATTTGCCTATTATTTTAGGATTGCTGTGGTTATGGACTCATAACCCATACATAAATTGGACGGCTGGAACCCTTTTCATGGGCCCGGAATATTGCGTCTCTCACTGTTTTCCACAGAGTTCAAACCCAGTTCCAGTCACTTCCCAGGAGTCTGAAACTGAGCCGCTCACTACGGTTGGCAGTCTATGCCACATCCCAGAATGCCACATGATGTTTCTCCCCGTTTTTGACCACCCACAGTTCTCATCTCTTCCACCCCATCGTAGAGAAGATTGCCATATTGAACTTTCACCGGACCATCCCATTCCATTTGGTTGAATGTATATGCTTTCCCAAAAAGAAGGTTCTGAAAGAATATCTACAAACCAACTTAGAGAACGGTCTTATAACCAAATCCAAATCACCGGCAGGGGCATCATTATTTTTCATCCCCAAAAAAGACTTGAACGAGTTACGCCCGTGTATTGACTACCGAGCATTGAACAAGATCACTATTCCGGATAAATATCCGATGCCACTTATACCAGATATTTTAGAAGCAGTAAGAGGAGCTAAAATATACACTAAGTTGGATCTTCGAGGGGCCTACCATCTCATTCGAATTGCCCCGGGAGACGAGTGGAAGACTGCATTCCGAACACCCTTTGGACATTACGAGTATCACGTAATGCCCTTCGGCCTTTCAAACGCCCCCGCAGTCTTCCAGCGGTTTATGGACCATCTGTTTGCTGACCTACTATTACATTCCGTAGTTATCTATTTGGACGACATTTTGATTTTTTCATCCGATAAGGATCAACATATATGTCATGTCAATCTTGTTTTGGAGAGATTACAAGCTGACCAGTTCTTTTGTAAGGCGGACAAATGTATTTTCCATCAGCCTCAAGTGACATATTTAGGGTTTGTTCTCTCCGCCAATGGAATCTCTATGGATCCTCAGAAAGTGACCGCAGTGATAAATTGGCCTACTCCGAGTAATGTTAAGGAAGTGGCGGGGTACAGGAGACAGACACAGGGCATGGGTGGGAGCAAGAGGAGACAGACATGGGGCATGAGCAGGGGGTGGGGTGAACAGGAGACAGACACGGGCATGAGCGGGGGGTGGGGGGTACAGAAGACAGACACGGGGCATGAGCGGGGTAGTGGGGGGCAACAGGAGAGAGACATGGGGCATGAGCGGGGGGTGGGGGGTACAGGAGACAGACACGGGGCATGAGCAGGGGTGTGGGGGGCAGCAGGAGAGAGACACGGGGCATGAGCGGGGGGTGTGGGGGTACAGGAGACAGACACGGGGCATGAGCGGGGGGTGGGGGGCAACAGGAGAGGGACATGAGCGGGTGGGGGAACAGGAGACAGACACGGGGCATGAGCGGGTGGGGCAACAGGAGACAGACATGGGGCATGTGCAGGGGGGTGGGGGGTACAGGAGACAGACACGAGCATGAGCGGGGCGTGGGGGGGTACAGGAGACAGACACGGGGCAGGGGGTGGGGGGCAACAGGAGAGAGACACGGGACATGAGCGGGGGTGAGGGGAACAGGAGACAGACCCACGGCATGAGTGGGGGGTGTGGGGAACAAAAGAGACAGACACGGGGCATGAGCGGGGGGTGGGGGGCAACAGGAGAGAGACACAGGGCAGGAGCAGGGGTGGGGGGCAACAGGAGACAGACACGGGGCATGAGCGGGGGGTGAGGGCGAACAGGAGACAGACACGGGGCATGAGCAGGTGGCGGAGGGGAACAGGAGACAGACACAGAGCATGAGCGGGGGGTGGGGAGAACAGGAGACAGACACGGGGCATGAGAGGGGGGTGGGGGGCAACAGGAGACAGACACGGGGCATGAGCGGGGCGTGGGGGGCAACAGGAGAGAGACATGGGACATGAGCGGGTGGGGGAACCGGAGACAGACACGGGGCATGAGCGGGGGGGGGCAGCAGGAGACAGACACGGGGCATGAGCGGGCGGTGGGGGGCAACAGGAGAGAGACACGGGGCAAGAGCGTGGGTGGGCAGCAGGGGGAAAGACACGGGGCAAGAGCGGGGGTGGGCGGCCGAGGGAAAGACACGGGGCAAGAGCGGGGGTGGTCAGGAGGGGGAAAGACAGGGGGCAAGAGCGGGGGTGGGCCGGAGGGGGAAAGAGACACGGGGCAAGAGCGGGGGTGGGCGGGAGGGGGAAAGAGACACGGGCCAAGATCGGGGGTGGGCGGGAGGGGGGAAAGAGACACGGGCCAAGATCGGGGGTGGGCGGGAGGGGGAAAGAGACACGGGCCAAGATCGGGGGTGGGCGGGAGGGGGGAAAGAGACACGGGCCAAGATCGGGGGTGGGCGGGAGGGGGAAAGAGACACGGAGCAAGAGCGGGGGTGGGCGGGAGGTGAAAAGAGACATGGGGCAAGAGCGGGGGTGGGTGGGAGGGGGAAAGAGACACGAGGCAAGAGCGGGGTTGGGCGGGAGGGGGAAAGAGACACGGGGCAAGAGCGGGGGTGGGCGGGAGGGGGAAAGAGACATGGGGCAAGAGCGGGGGTGGGCGGGAGGGGGAAAGAGACACGGGGCAAGAGCGGGGGTGGGCGGGAGGGGGAAAGAGACACGGGGCAAGAACGGGGGTGGGCGGGAGGGGGAAAGAGACACGGGGCAAGAGCGGGGGTGGGCGGGAGGGGGAAAGGGACACAGGGCAAGAGCGGGGGTGGGTGGGAGGGTGAAAGAGACGGGGCAAGAGCGGGGGTGGGCGGGAGGGGGAAAGAGACACGGGGCAAGAGCGGTGGTGGGCAGGAGGGGGAAAGAGACATGGGGCAAGAGCGGGGGTGGGCGGGAGGGGGAAAGAGACACGGGCCAAGATCGGGGGTGGGCGGGAGGGGGGAAAGAGACACGGGCCAAGATCGGGGGTGGGCGGGAGGGGGAAAGAGACACGGGACAAGAGCGGGGGTGGGGGTAGGGAGACAGACACACGGGGCAAGAGCGGGGCTGGGGGGAGGGAGACAGACACATGGGGCAAGAGCGGGGGTGGGGGGTAGGGAGACAGACACACGAGGCATGAGCGGGGGGTGGGGGAATCGGAGAGACATGCGGGGCATGAGCGGGGGGTGGGCGGCGGGTGGGGAGAGACACACGGACATGAGCGGGGGTGGGCGGGAGGGGGAGAGACACACGGGGCATGAGCAGGGGGTGGGCGGCGGGTGGGGAGAGACACACGGACATGAGCGGGGGGTGGGCTGCGGGTGGGGAGAGACATACGGACATGAGTGGGGGGTGGGCGGCAGGTGGTGAGAGACATACGGACATGAGCGGGGGGTGGCGGGTGGGGAGAGACACACGGACATGAGCGGGGGTGGGGGGAGGGAGAGAGACACACGGGACATGAGTCGGGGGTGGGCGGCTGGTGGGGAGAGACACACGGACATGAGCAGGGGTGGGCGGGAGGGGGAGATACACGGGGCATGAGCAGGGGGTGGGCGGCGGGTGGGGAGAGACACACGGACATGAGCGGGGGGTGGGCTGCGGGTGGGGAGAGACATACGGACATAAGTGGGGGGTGGGCGGCAGGTGGGGAGAGACACACGGACATGAGCGGGGGGTGGAGGGGAGGGAGTGAGACACATGGGACATGAGTGGGGGGAGGGCGGCGGGTGGGGAGAGACACACGGACATGAGCGGGGGTGGGCGGGAGGGGGAGAGACACACGGGGCATGAGCGGGGGGTGGGCGGTGGGTGGGGAGAGACACACGGATATGAGCGGGGGGTGGGCGGAAGCTGCTGATAGACATACGGACATGAGCGGGGGGTGGCGGGTGGGGAGAGACACACGGACATGAGCTGGGGGTGGAGGGGAGGGAGTGAGACACATGGGACATGAGTGGGGGTGGGCGGCGGGTGGGGAGAGACACACGGACATGTGCGGGGGTGGGCGGGAGGGGGAGAGACACACGGGGCATGAGCGGGGGGTGGGCGGCGGGTGGGGAGAGACACACGGACATGAGCGGGGGTGGGGAGAGACACACGGACATGAGCGGGCGGCGGGTGGGGAGAAACACACAGACATGAGCAGCGGGTGGTAGAGACACACGGGGTGGGAGAGACACACGGGGGTGGGAGAGACACAAGGGGGTGGGAGAGACACACGGGGCAAGAGCGGGGGGTGGGCGGTTGGGAGAGACGAGCGGAGCATGAGCGGGGGGTGTGCGGCGGGTGGGGAGAGACACACGGGGCATGAGCGGGGATGGGCGGGAGGGGGAGAGACACACGGACATGAGCCGGCAGTGGGCGGGAGGGAGAAAGACACACGGACATGAGCGGGGGGTGGGCGAGAGGGAGAAAGACACACGGACATGAGCGGGGGGTGGGCGGGAGGGAGGGAGAAAGACACACGGACATGAGCGAGGGGTGGGAGGAACAGGAGACAGACACGGGCATGAGCGGGGGTGGTGGACTTACTGTGCAGGCGGGATACAAAGCCTCTCATGCGAGGAACAAAGATGGCCGGCGTCTCTGAAGCCAGACGCACTGCACGCTTTCACACATCCAATGAGAGAGCACGTCAGATGTCTGCGGACATCACGCAAGCTGCTTGCCCAATCACGGTCCTGTCCACGTTGCAAAGTTTGGTGAGGATTCGTCCAGGGGGGGGCAAAGTTATAGGGGGGTCCCAAAACTTGTGTTTTTTCCCATAGACATAATGGGAAAAAACTTTGCGCACGCCTACAGCCCAAACCGCTGGACGGATTTACACCAATTTTGCAGCAGGAGCGGAGGCTTGGTCCCGAAAGCGTGCTTTTGCAAATTTTGTGTAAATCCTTCCAGTAGTTTTTTTAGAAATTACGAAAACGTAAGGCAAAAAAATTAGTGATATCTCTGTTCGCTTTGCGGACGGACTTCCTTGTTCGCTCCACGGACAGCGCCCCGATTGGCCAAGTGGCTTGCGTGATGTCCGCGGACATGCGACGTGTTCGCTGATTGGACGGCATGGTGCATGAAGCGCGTCAGATTTTCTGTGGCGCCCGCCATCTTGCATTCGCCGCGGTGAAACTTGGATTAAAAATTGTATTTAGTGGAGTGTGTTGGTGTGTAAGAGTGTTTGGGGAGGGTGGGGATCTATGAGATAGGTTCAATGTTCTGTTTTTTTATGTGCTTGACACTTTTGTTGTGTTCGATTTGTCTGCGGACAACACGGCTGTTCTGAAATTTTCTATATAAACTAAATGGTGGGGGTGTTCTGAGGAAGGAGTATGTGTCCGTTTTATTCGCAAGCAAGCTAAAATTAAGGAAAAAACACTCGCAGTGTCCTTAAATGTTTGTACATAAACAAAATGGGGGTGTCCTGAGGACGCTGTCCGTATTGTACTCTGGCAAGTTGAATGTGTTCTAAGAACACTCGCGGTGTCCTGAAATGCTCTGATTACTTACCAGTAATCTTCATTATTCCTAGTCCTACTCTTCCTCGTCACAGTACTGACGACCCTCCTCACCCTCCCTGCGGGGATGGTCCCATGCTCCGGCTTGGTAATGTGAAACTGAGTGATGTGGATGTGGGGGAGGAGTTATAGGAATTTAAAGAAATAGAAGGAGGTCCTGTGTCGGAGGCAGGTGCCTCATGAAGTAAGTACTGGGACGAGGAAGAGTGGACGTGGAGGTAATGTTTGCAATTAAACAAATTGGGGGTGTTCTGAGAACGCTGTTCGTATTGTTCGTTGTCAGGTTGAAAGTGTTCTAAGAACCCTCCTTATGTCCGTTGACATTACAATTTCCTATGGGCCTTACCCGACTTTTTGTCCACTAAACAAATGATAAATCAGGCTGCCGTGCGCCGACATTATGTGATACTCCTATCACTTGCCCCATCGACCTGGCTGACCTGCTTTTGCAACACTAAATCATATCTCCCGCCCCTAAGCCGGACATTATCAAAGCATTCATATTCCCCGTCTCTCTCTGTGACGTTAAAGGGTGCGTAGCCAAACGCGCCCAGTCGTCTCCAGTCCTACGCGACTTTACACAGAACCAGGAAAACAACACATATCAGCTCACAACACAGCGCGCCACAATTCGGAATATGAAACTGTGATTTAAAAGCAAACAGCAAGATTGTACATTTCGTAAAGTACTTTTATTTGACATCAAATGTTTAGAGAATATTCAACGATTTGCATTTGTCTTTGCTGTCGATCCGCAAAAGTTCATCTTGAGTCACGCGCTGTTCCTTTGCGGTACACAGGGTGTTGGTTTATGATAAAAGAAGCACTATGGTCGCACTGATAGTCGGAAGGCTGTTCCAACAACGAGGAATTAGACCACCATAATGGTTGGTATGTTGCTTCTAGCTGCTAGTACCGTGTAAGGGTATATTGGTCCTTGGCGATAATCCCATAAAATGGTGAGGGTCATGAAGTTGTTTATAAGTAGCTGCACCTGGCAGTTAAAAAATCCGTCGGCTTGGGTCTGAAAATCGTGGCATTGACAGTAGAGAAGGATGTACCTGTTTTAAAAACATAAATAAGTCTCACGAGCCGATCTTCATTAAAAATATTAATTTTATTTAGTAGGGCGTGAAACTATTTGCTAGCGAGGATAGTGCAACGGAGTATGTTAACTTATTCCCACTAACCCACCCTCTCTCCTCTGCCTTTTTCAGAGCCGTCTAAGCGCCAGGGGACCACTTTGGCGGTGATAGTGCGTGGTTCAAAACAATATGCCACATTGAACGAACAAGTACAACTTAACCAGGCTTTAACGCCACGCTATTGTTATTATATTCCGGTATAAAATAATCTAAAGGGTTACTTACATTATATTGGCATTTTCCATTGTCTTCGCGTAATGCAGTCCCTAAATACGACTCTGACTGTGCCAACGATCTTTCTCATAGTGATGTAATATATAAAAGCGGTTTAGTTTCAGAAATTTCATCCTTATCGTCTCTTACGTTTTTGCACCCCTCCTTCAAAAGAAGTCTTTTGGCACGATCCCTGTCTGTCAAGGTAAAAAAACAATAGAACCTTATAGTGCGAGTCATGGGCCACTCCAGCCCGCGAGCAAAAAATGGAAGCAGCTGACCTTCACTGTGAACGAGCATAAATTCTTACTTTGCAAAATTCTGTGTAAAGCCATCCCTGAGAAATTGCTTTTTACACTCCATCTTTGTATATTGTCTGCGTGCTAATGAAAAAAGTTTGTTAAAGGGAGTTTATGGTTAACTTGCGCTACTAAAAACCTATGAAATTCAGTAAAAAAAACTTTGTTAACGGGACGTTATGGTTAAGTTGCGCAACTAAAAACCTATGCAATTCAGTGAAAAAACTTTGTTAAAGGGACGTTATGGTTCCAAGTAAAACTGAAAAACCCCTGAAATTCGCCAGTTATGGTAGGCTAAGCAACCATAACTCGCGCCACCACCGTGCACCGCTAATCCTAACACCAGGGACATCAAAGATGACATCACAAATGTCATTGATGACAGATGACATCACATGTGCATTTACCTTTCATGAAAAGTCTGTACAAGGGATTCTTAGTGTAATGTTAATAAAACAGGTGTCAAAGATTATTGGAATAAATATCAAGTGCTAATCAGTGCATTAAGCTATGCATTGATATAAATAGCATTCTATTATTAACTTCAATCCAGTATACTAAGGTACTCATGTAGAAACATAGGCATTGTGTGCAGCATACATGATGGAGGTGCAATATTCATAAGCTTGCCATGTTGAATAGTGAAATGATAACTGTTTTCATATTAGAGTTTTGAGTACAGTGAAACTTGTGATAAGTAGGTAATAAAACCCACTTACTACGTAATTGCATTATTATAGACAAATCACAAAGAGACAACACCACATACAAATATGAATATATACAAGGGAATTGAAGTAAGAAAAAGAAACAGCAATAGTAGCAGAAAGTGTTCATAACCTAACTGATAACCGTTATGCAGAGAAATGATTGCTCTGTTTCAAAGCTGTTACTTACCCTATCTAAATATATCACATGATGTGTCTGGACCTTAAGGAAAATAGTGTGAGTACAACATATAAAAATATGAGCATATACAGGGAAAGTACAGTAATAAAAAAACATCAAAAGTATCAGAAAGTGCTGATAAATCTACTGATAATTGTAATGCACAAAAAGGATTGCTGTCTTTCAAGGTTGTGTCTTCCCCTATGTATATGTTTCATATGATATGACTGGACCATAAGGGAATTATTCTAAGAACATACTTGAAGGATTAGTCATGTCAGGAAAGTAAAAAAGGGGGAGTCAGACATGTGATGTCATCAGTGATGTCATCAATGACATTTGTGATGTCATTGTTGATGTCCTGGGTGTTAGGCTTAGCAGTGCACGGTGGTGGCGCGAGTTATGGTTGCTTAGCTTACCATAACTGGCGAATTTCAGCGGTTTTTCGGTTTTACTTGGAACCATAACGTCCCTTTAACAAAGTGTTTTCACTGAATTTCATAGGTTTTTAGTTATGCAACTTAACCATGACGTCCCGTTAACAAAATTTTTTTACTGAATATATATATATATATGATTGTGTACTTAGAGGTGGTATTATTGATATGCACATTGGTGTTCAAAAAATTGATATTCTGAGATTTTTATTTTTTGCTTGTTCTCTGTGCACTTTTGTTACATTTTTTGTTCCATGACATTTTCCAACCTTTGTATATACACTCAAATGGTACGCCATTTTTGGGTTTATTTTAAAAAAAAGTATACATACGATAATGTTTATTTTTAGCAGCCCTGAAGGGGACTTTTATAGGTCGAAGCACATGCAGGATGACTTTTGGAATTCATGCTAAGGATTTTTGAAATTATTGAGAATTTGATGACGTATTAGTCTTGGTGAAAATGACGTTTTAATCATCTTTTGAAACCCCTATAATAGTAAGATTACTAAATTAAAAGGGTTAGGACAGGTTGATAGAGACATGCACACTGTATTTAGTCCCTCCGTGTAAGGGTCTTCATCACTGAAAGGGTTACAATCCAGTCAGGGCCTTTACTCAAGTTCCTAGTTATGGAATCCATTGCCCGAACACCCTCGGTGGCCACTGTAACCTGAGGGCTAATTTCCAACTCTGCTTCAAACTAAGTGTGCAGTTCTCATGGTACAAGTGACTTGGCTTTCTAATAATGTTATTGTTGATGGATAATGTATTTCGTCCTAATTAGCTTGTCAAGGTTTGATAGGGAGGCCGTTTGGTGATTTGTTCAGTGATAATCTATCTACCTGGGGGCCTAAGGTTTCAATCTTTGATAATTCACATTTTGGAGTTTTAGAAAGTCAAGTAAATTGTATCACTTTCGGATGCTAGCTATTATTGGTTAATATCTATTGGAATAACACACATTCTAATTTAAATGCATTCTTAAACCTTTCTACTGCATCAGAGAGGTGGAACGGGTTAACAGCTAGCTGGAAAGTTCAGATTACTGATAAGATTTATCGTCCATGCATGTGAGTTTGTCCTCTTCAAATGTGAGTAACCCTAGGCCCTTGGCTCAAGGTCTTCTCTGGTTACAAGCCCTCTCTGAATGGAATCTCAACAGACTGAATGGGAATATAGAGGGAGAACATCCCCCTAGGATTACCTGGTGTAGAATTGCTTAGAATCATGTACTGACTGCATGTTCATTTCATAATCGCTTTTATTTAAATGTAGATCAATTACCATAACATAATCCAATGAGAGATACTATGCTAGTTGCAAAATTCTATGAAGTCCCTTTGTGAATGAATTTTTAATGTTCTACTACAACAGTAACTTCTGCTCTTATATGAAAAACATTTCTATTTTGAATCAGAAAATCCAGTACGACTGACTCAATTCTTTATGAATAGAAAGTGGAGACATTTTTCCCGGTCGGCTGTTAAAATTTCTATTTGAAAAAATGGAGGATATTTATAACAGCCGTAGGCAATTTTGCCCCACAAAATGCCCCTATTCATATAAGAGTGAAATTCAAATTCACAAAAGAGTAACGAGAAAGCTGATGAAGAGAGCTTTTAAGAGCAACATGGATTGGGCTGTTAAATCCTACATAATGAAGTCAATTAAGGCATACAAATGTTATAAAAACATTGGAACACAGGTTATTCCAACATGCTGGAGAGGCTATACTGAAATGCATTATCACATCAGATGCCACTTGTTGGACCTTGATAAACAAGTTAGGAAAAATAAATCAGTTCATTGCTCAAGATAACAAGATATTGGATTCACCCTGGTTCCAGCATTTTAGATACCGTTTTTATACCTTTATTGACCAGTCTAACAACAGTTGTGAATGGGATAATATTGAGAGAAACCCGTCTCTAGCTTTCGAGGTGGAGGACATTTCATGGTGTCTTAAAGAGGAAAGCAATTCTAGAGCTCTGGAACTGACAGGACTGCAACAGAATTTTTAAGAAAGCACCGAAGTTATGAGCTAGTATTCTTTTTATCTAATTTCACCAAATAGCGAATGCTAGGGATGGCCACTGCTGCTTGGAAAATGTTCCATGCTGTACCCATTTTTAAATAATGCACAAAATTGGATACCCTAAATTACAGGTTGTTTGCATTGTTTGATGGCAATAGTGTAGGGAAGGATAATGCATTATTGTTGTGGGGGCAGTAAACTGGATGCTGTAGTACATGGCATTGCTTTCAATGGAGGCAGTACAATGAATGTAAAGACAGACAGCAAAGTGAAATGCACTGAGCACATTTGAAATCATCTATTTTATGGTGAATAGGCCATCTATACAGTTTGCACTGAATACCTATGCTAACCTAAGTTAATCAACTAATACTTCCCATCAAATAACATTCCCCAATAATTAATAATTTGCCTTTAACAGAGCAGTGCAAGGTGATACAGATGGCAGATGCACAATGTGGGATTTTGGTAGAATGATAAATATGTCAAAATCAAGACTCTGGAAGTAGTGGCGTTTCAATCCTGGAAACCTGATGTTTATTCGATTCCAAATTTGGATACCTGTGTAAAAGTAAAGAACATAACTACATGTGCCTGGGCAATCCATTTGTTCCTGACATGAGAGATGCTATTTGCGGGTTGAAACTGGATTCAGGGGTGTCTGGAGGATTTTAAGTGGTCATTAGTTAGGGGCGTTGCTAGGGGGGGCTAAGGGTGCTATAGCCCCTGATATTTTGGTTGTAGCCCCGGATAGAATCTCAGGAGCTACAGCCAAAAGACTAGCTAGCCCCCAGTCCCAACAGTTCCGACACCAGCGTAGCCCCGGGTCTTTTGCAGACCTAGCAACTCCCCCATCATTAATAATCCTGGGATTGAGGAGCTATCCCAGGCCAGGTGATTAAACATAGGTGGTTGGTGAGCACTTCTTTGAACAACTATACCATCACTCATCTGAATCATGGGTCTTTCATTGTGAAACATTTGAAACATAGTGTGTTCTACATATCTGTCCCAAAGGATATGGTGGTGTCAATAGGGGTATTGACCCTGAAAGTGGAGAATATTGAACATTTCCGCAGAAACTCATTTCCTATCGATCCAGATATAGAATTCTTATTGAACCATAAAAAGATGCATACTGTCAGGATGAATTTGAAGAAACATAATATCACTGTGAGTAGCCTGGGCTTCATGGAGTGAAACACATTCAACTGGGGGACGGGGTAGAAAGAGGTATGGTGATTCTGGCAGTTGTAATGGTTTTAATGGGGGGATGTTTAGTTGTTCTTACCATTAAGATGATTATGTTAGTCCTAATTCTGACAGTAATGAGGAAGGAGAGATGTCCTGTGGTGCACGCATTCTGAAAAGGGTTGATTTTTGTTTCTTCTGCAGTGATGTTGCAGGCAATCTCTGCATGAGAAAAAGGAGGGAGCTTGTAGGGAAGGATAATGCATTATTGTTGTGGGGGCAGTAAACTTTTTTGAATAATCTATTTTATGGTGAATGGGCCATCCATACAGTTTGCATTCAAACAAGGTATTCATACCTATGCTAACCTAAGTTAAATCAACTAATCGTTTCCCATCAAATAACATTCCCCAATAATTAATGATTTGCCTTTAACAGAGCACTGCAAGGTGATTCAGCTGGCAGATTCTGTTTTTTCTTCAGTGGAAGTAAACGTGCATGCAAAATGCATTGGCTGTCTTTTCATTCAGAAGACTATTGTGCTCCAGCATGCAATGGATACAATTGTACTAGGGAGGTGGTGTTCGGAGAGATAAATGCCATGATTCTAGAAAAATCAGCTGGTGTTATGTGAGACATCAAAGAGAGGGCAGGTTCAGTAAGATTGACAGGTCTAGGGTATAAATCTAGCAGGAGAGAGGGGTGGAGAGAGCATTTGTTTTTCTGTGCAGAGGAGACCAGAAGGGCAGCCGTCAGCTGAGCAGAGAGGGCAGAGTCAGGCAGTGCGGTGAGGCAAGATTCCCCAGGCAGCTACCCAAGAAATCGGGTTAGAGGGAGGTCCAGGCCTTGCCTTTGGGTTGACTGAGCATGGGAATCGAGATACTGCTGCATGCCGGCAGGACAACAAAGAATCTGGCTCATAGTTGATGTGAATATATTTGTAAAATGAGGAGCACGCGTGCGAATGTGTTCTGAGATAGCTAGGGAAATATTATTTTTATGTAAAAGAATTCAGCACATTTTAAATGTCATTTGCGTAAATTGTATTTAATGCTAAACATAGCTCTTGTCAAGTGTGCATGAATCAAGGTTCTGTGTTCTCAGGTTTTGTTTTTTTGCTTGCTGTTTTATGCTGGCTGAGTTGTATTCACATGAATATTTTGTGTCGCTATTCAATGTTGTTTTTTAAATCTGTAAGTTCAATGATAAATGCACATTTTAAATGTTACTGTGTATCTTGATACATTATTCCTGGGATCTGGGTTGTGTCATTTGTTTACTGTGACTTCATAGATAGACAGATCATATGTGTGCGATGTCTCAGCTGGGCATGCTGACAGCTGAGCAGATCCGTCAAAGACGGTAGTCCGGTTTTGTAAATAAGTCACCGGAAAAACAAATAGTGCTGTTGTTTTGTTCCTGCAAGTGCGAAGCCTGCTGGTCTGCACTTACAGTCAACCCTAAACAGAATGCAAATATTAGGAAAGGGGGAGTCTTGTCCCATCATACAGGGAATTACTATAAATATGCGGTGCTACCATGTTACCACTATTTTACCACAATACTAAAATACCACCCAAGTTATTGACAAAACCCCTAACAATAGCCACATATATGCTTCATTGCTTCATTGATACGAGATCTTGAATAATTGTCACATTTGACAGCACATTTGAAGAAGTTGGAACGTCACTAAATGGGTACACAGTAGATTGTATGCAAAAGGCAGCCAGCTTTTATGCCCTGTATAGATCTATCATTAGCCTTTACCAGGCAATTCCTGTGACAAAAGCTAAAAATCTAGGGTCTACCTCCAATAAATATTCATATTTACCTCCTCACTGACACCCTATTAAGAGTAAGTCTTAACTTGCAGGGCCATCTGTCAAAAGATATACTGACCCATAGAGGTCTAAGAGAGGGTTGGATTCTTACACCCTGTCTATTCATTCTATATACTTCTGATATGAGTGAAGAAGTTGAGAAATCTGTTTTATTTCCCCCATGATTCATTACATTAAATTATGTTGGCTCTCGCATGCTGATGACGTGCTTTTTTAGACAACATCCAGATAGGCCTTCAGAGGCTTATCAATGCTTTCTATGAATACACATAAGCCAATGACTGGTGATAAATGCAACAAAAAAAGAAGATAATGCAGTATACTTTGGAAAAGAAACCCCTTTGTTTTACTTGAAAGCTAGAAATTAGCGATTGTAAATTAATTCAATATTTGGGATGTTATATCTCTGCTGGATTAAAAAAAAGATTTGATTCTATTATTTAAAAGGCAATTTTATTATCTGCACAAATGAAGAGAATGGTAAATTTGGTAAATTCTCTCTTTTACCAGTCATCAAATTACATTAAGCGAACGTACTGCCAACATTAATTTACGGATTAGCAGTCCCAAATATTCTATTTAGAAACTGGATCTTAATTCAATTGAGGTTTTAGAAACCTTGTATTATTTTGCATTAATATTAAATGGCTTGCATAATTTTCCTTTTGGTCAATTTATTCATGATCTACATTCTAATAATTCTGATCATTTATAGGAAAGATTGTGCAGTGGGAATTTTACCTTCCTGCCATTTGCTGTACTGCGTATTTTCAATCATTGGAATTTAATTGTTTTTAAATATTAGTTTGATGAAGTTCATGATCTCATGCAGGTCTGCTTTTAAGATCGATTTTGTTAATCTGCTTTATGAAAAGGCTGTATACTGTATCTTATATATAACCAGTTTTTCTTTTAGTATAAGAACAATGACCACATTCATGAAGGCCAAGGAGAAAGAAATTGAGGAAGAAGAGATCAAAAAAGGGTTATAGGTAGGGGTGAAAAAAAGGATAAACTTGTGGGACAAGGAAAGAGTGTCAAGAAGCTGAATTATTCAAGGGTGGAGAGAAGTCCAGATTGTAGAGCAGAGGCACCTTGAAATCAGAAAGAAGAGAAACATAATTAGGTCAATGCAGAGAAAAGATGAACAAAGGATGGTGAAAACGGCAAGTTATGACATGAAAAGTTTGAGGTGGAGGGAAAGATAATGGGGGGAGAGATAATGGGGGTAACGGAGCAAGAGAACAATTCAGAAATGGTGGTGGGCAGAAGAATAGACTGGAAAGATTGAATCTGTTCCATTAGAATTGATGGTACAAAAATATAAGCTCACGAAAAGACCCCAAAAAAGTTCATGGGAATGAAGATTGAAGTCGCCAAGAAGAAAGAACTGAACAGAGAGGCAGAAGAAACAAAAGGAGAGTGTAAGTCCTTGCAAACGGTCAGAGGGCCTAGAGCCGTGTGTAGAGGCTTTGTGCAGCTCTGTGCTTTTGCACTGAGAACACATAGGGGGACTGGAAACTGTGAGTTTAATACGTAGCAATAGTTCCATCTCATTAGGTGTCTCAATTCCAGTACTTTGCGTACTGTTGGAGAGGAACAGTCACTGGCCCCATTAAGAAAAATTGAGAACCTGAGTGAGTTTCCTCCCTGCTATCCCCTACGTTGACAAGTAAGCAGTGCCTCTTGTCAGTTGATTGGGATGGGGATTGAGTCTGGAGAAGGACTAAATGTAATCTCTGTTTCGATCCCGACAGTGCACAACACTTGCCTAATGGCTGTGATGAGACCAAGCCATAACACAGGTGACACTAAGCAAGCCTTGTTCCCAAATGTTAGGGAGAATTCTCTATTTAGGCTGAATTTCCTAACCTAGTGAGTCCCCCAGTAGCTTTGCTGGATTTCTGGAGTTTGTTTTTTCTATCCTGCCAAGAGTGAGACTCTTTTTCTCCCACTCTTGGACATGTATGTGTGTGTAATTCCTTTTGAATGCCAATGTGTTCTATGGGCTATGGGATCTTTTACTCCATAGGGTCTCATATGTTTTCTATGTATGTTACACCGCACCCTACGTGCCGTAACACTGGGGCATCCTAGCGGACCTCCACCATAGACTCCATACCCGGGGACTGACTACTGTCTCCCCGGGCATGTAAAGTCACCATTGGCTTTACTAGACCTAAATTTACTAACAGAACTAGTACAAACCATCTTATTGTGGACGTACTAGTAGGGGTAATTCGATTAATCCTGGATCTGTTACTCGAGGAGGCACTGTCCCGTCCCCCCTCATCGAGTTTTGGCTGGTGGCAGTGGAAACTTTTCGTTATGTCGGATCCCGAACATAACCCTATGGGATTCGTCCCATTGTTGGAGATTGATACTTTTCTCGTTAATCTCTAACGTACCACCGGTCTACTTATCTTAAATAAGTTTATCGGATGGTATTTTCTGCCAGAACTCGGTTTGTAAAATGGCGTCGGTGTTCGTCTCTGTGACTCCTAAACCAAATATTGAGCCCTTTGTTCCACTTTTGGCGGGCTCTGTACAGAGACCCTCCAAAGTGGTGCCATTCTGTCTGGGTTACCGCAGGGTTGTGGGAGGGGGTTTAGGCACCCTGGACCGAGTTGCCTTGCCAACTCCGGTCGCACTCGGGAGTGATTGGCCCAGGTGGTGAGCCTTCCCGCTCACCGCTTAGCATGTGTTGATTGACAGCTAGGCTGAATGAATGGGGGTTTTCTGCATAAAAGCAGGGCTTTTGGGACTGGATCTTCAGAAGTCGCCACAGGACCTAAACATCCGACGAGGGTAACGCTGAGCCGACCTGCACGACGACACCTCCGGTGGAGCCCTGCAGAACCGACTCACCACTTCCCGACGACAGAGGAGATCTCCCTGCCGGAAAGTCTCTTCCCCTGACTGGTGGGAACAACCAGTCCCCTTTGCTTTGTATTCGCCTCAGGACGCAGTGGTCGAATTGCCCGTGCAGAGCACCTCGGCAACCGGATAGCCACTACCCCTGTACCGTGACCAAAAGGTGGTGCCTTGTGACAGAGCACTCCGCGGCTGGTTTCTTCCCTGGTGGTGCACCGGACTTCACTTTTCTTTGACAACGAGATCATCTCTACTCTTGGCAAAGACCCGACGTGCACCCACCACCAGGAACAACTGCCCCCGCCGGAGCTGCCCTCCACAACAAGGTACCGTGTCCGCCTGGCTTCCCTTTTTGTTCGGTTCGAATGAAGTGTCTTAATCCTCTCAGTTCCGTTGTGTCGCCTCCAAGCTTTTCTCATTTATTGTTCTGAACTGGTTCAATCTGCCGATAACAATTTGCTACAAAGACTTGAATGCACCTGCACTAGAGACTTTTTGGGACATCGTGCCTTGCCTCTCTCCGAGTGGGCCTGGCCTCTGAACTTTACAATCTATTGTGATTCTTGCCTTCCTGCCTTGCATATTATCCGCAAAGGATTGAACTGTGTTGATTTCATAACCTGCCTATCTTTTTCTCTCCCGTCCTAACTAATATTAGAGTGCCATCTAGGTTGAGGTATACACCTCTGTCTGAAAATAAGTGATACCGGTAGAACCTAGACTTGTCGAAATATTGCTAGGGGGATTGATCGTTTTTCTTCTTCGTAGAGTAATTGTGTTTGATTTGTTTGCCGTGAATTTGCCATAGTGTTTTTGATAGATGTTTCGTTATAAATAAATACCTTAATATCTTTACACTAAGCCTCGTTGCGTGTTTGCTTGTCTTGCTGTGAAGAATTGCCCTATCTTGTATACTCCACATACTGCTCAACTCTTCTTGAGGGAAGTCTGACTGCTCAGCCACAGCTACCAAGTGAATCTGTGTGGTACAGACTGCTACCAAGTGGGTTCACCGCCAACCACCTGTAGTCTTAAATCTATTGCAGTGGTCCCAGAGGGAACTGCACAGGTTTCCGCCTAACACCAAAGATGGATTAAATATATCTTTGGGGAAGAGGTTGGACCAAGCACCTCTGGGATTATGAGACACATCTACATAAAAACGATGTCTCTAAAGCAAACAGTGTCAGGCTTGGGAACACACAAAGTAGGGCTTTCTCCAGATATTCAATACCTTCACAAATAAAATCAAAGTTCTTACTCTCCTTTTACAAGTCCTTGGACACTATTCTACAATGGCAAGTTGGTTAGCCTGCCAGGTATCCTAAGCTTGCAAAACAAATATTCCACTAGTCAACTAACAAAAGAGTTCACAAATCCGAACATCAAAATGTTCAACCATAAGCGAACAAAGGTTCCTCTGGGATGGCTATTCTAGGGCTTACTCAGTCTAGACCCTTCAGTCATCCTGCTTTCCCCATGCCTAAAGAGTTTTAGGTGTGTGGGTTTTTTTTCTCTGGATCCTTCTATCACATTTTCCCTTAGCCTCTGGTTTCTTCATGATGCTGTCTGTTTCTTTGAACATTTCTTGCAGAATCGCCCAGATCACGGTTTTCATCAGCTTTCACATCTGGTCTCTCACCATACCTTGAGGTTCCAAAGCATTCTCTTAAGGTGTCTCTCTAGACCTTGAGTATTCACAGCATTGTCTTCAATGGTTATGTCTACCCCACTTATTCAGTGACCTTGTCGGGCAAACTATTATCTCACTCCTCTTCCACAGGTCTATCCTCTTCAGAAAGTACTTCACAATCAGGCTCCCTTTGCTTGGCTCGGGCACATTTCCTAGGACTTCCCTCTCCCAGCAAACTACTTCTCTTTAGGCTCATATTACGAGTCATTCTTCATCAACTTCTGTGGGCTGGACAGGACATGCACCAAGTCTTTCCAGTAGGCATGGTGATCTCTGTGTATAAGAGGATAATTTGGAAGAGTGGTTGCTGCTGTCCAAGCTTCTTCCACTCATTCAGTTTTTCCTTTTATAGAGCTCCTGAGGGAATCTGGGTTTGGCCAGGGTTATTTTTTAGGTTTGTTTTAGGGATTTTGATTGGCTTCTGTTTCAAATGTCCTCTAAGAGCCATTGAAACTCCTCTATTTAGAAAATCAGGTGATGTTCCATTTCTTCAACATCTTTAAATGTGTCATGTTATGTTGTCCTCTCGAAGTCCTTCTGGTGCATGTACCCATGTCCTCTGCATCTTGTGTCTTTACGATGGTTCATTTTGGGAAGTCTTCTGTTCATACTGCGGAATCCATGCTACAATTCTGAAACTGTGTGCAGGTTGCCCCGTCATCTTTCATTGCCAGAGAGATTTTAGTATGGAAAGCAAACTAGGTATATTCCAGTTTTTTATCACATACTGAGAGGGATCATGCAATTTTGGATGAATGGCCTGTACTCCGTTGGAGTAGAAAGCTCAGAATATACTCCTCTGTGTGTTTTAGTAACAGGCATCTCTAAAACCTCTGAGGTGGCTTGGTGAGCCTCCAGGATTCTACTCCTACCCTTTGAGTGTCACGTAATTTAGGGATTACACTCACCTAAGGGCACAAATATGCTGACTTTCTTGTTCCCCAAAGTTATCCTCTACTCTTAAGATGTGGCCAGGATCCTCGTATAAGCTTCAGTTATCTCCTGCATTGAATGTGGACTCCAGCCTAGCTAATCTTATGCAGAGTATGCTCACTCCTCTGAACGCAACCCTTCATACTGCGGCCATATTCTCTGCCAGAGCCAGCAACTTCATTGGCTTTGATAAGGGAAACAATTACAGTTAATGTTACATGGTTTACTTATATGGGGGATGCATGGTAAGCAACCAGATAATCTGGATAATAAACTCACCATTTCAAGTGGTGTAAGAAGCATGATGAACCTAGATATGTTCTGGCCTGTTAGGGAGAATTCTCAAGAATGTGCCAATTTCCCCCAACTTTTGAGATCCCTAGCAACTTTGCTGGATTTCTAGGATTTTAATTTTTACGTGGAAAGAGTGTGAGCCTTTAGTTCTCACTCGTTCATGTATTTTGATGTGTCTTTTACTTTTGTGTTCTTTTGATATGAAGAACTCCATAGGCATCATTGTATTCTTGTGTGTCACACAGCACCTTCAGTGCAGTGGCACAGGGGTGTCTTTCAGACTCCCCCAGGTTTAAATACCTTCTCTGGGACTGACTACTGTCTCCCAGAGCATGTAAAGTAAAATTGACTTTACCAGTCTTTTTAAATTTACAGACCCAGCACACACGATCTTCCTATATTGTGCTGGAGGGGTTGCCTAGCATCCCCTATGTCTTAACAGTCATGTAACAGTCAAATGTAACCCTTTCCTCTTGAAATGGCTGGTGGCAGTGGTTTTAGAATGAACTACCATGATTTTTCCCGACCACGAACACAGATAGCTAAAAATCGGGTCAGCCATGTTTTCCAATATGGCGCCCAATACCTATCTGTAAGAACAGACTCTGGTCAACTTTTTTTGCCGTTTCTTTTAGGAAAGGTCCTTCTAGTGTTTGTCTCTGCGCCCTAAACTAGGTTTGGTCCCTTTGTTTGTTGGCCTTTGGCGGGCTTCAGTGCTGAAGCCCTCCTCTAGCGCCTGAGTGTCTGGGGTGGACAGAATGTGAGGGAGGTGCCCGAAACTTCCTGTGCTTAGTCTCCCAGGAGACCTGAATACACTCCAGCGTGATTGGCTGGCTGACTTTCCAGCAAGGACAGCCATCCTGCTGGGAGAGTGACAGCTAGGCTGGAATGAATGGGAGAAAACAGTTTAAAAGCAGGTCTCTGGGACTTGGAAAGCAGAGTCGACCACTGGAACGAAAGAACCGAAGACAAGCTGAAGTAAGACGACTGCTGCAACTCCTGGTCCACCGGTGAAGCCCTGCTGCAGTTTCAAATTGCCTGAAACTCCCTCGACAGAGAAGCCCTTCAAGGACAACTTCTTCCCTTGAGCTGGTGGGAACAACCAACTCGCAAGCCACCTGGACACCGTCTCAATACTGGTCGAATTTTCTTTAGAGTGCTGTTGAAAACCGGATAGCCAGTGAGAAGCATACCAGTTTGTCGACTTCAAGGCACTCACGCCTTAAACCGACATTTTGCCAAGCTTGTGGCCTCTTCCCTGGGCAGTGCAGGAACCTCCGACGTCCTCCTTCTTGTCCCCATGACTGAAGCTCAGGAACAGCGAGATCTGCAGGAACTGCCAGGAACAACTGCCTCAGCTACAGCTTTTCTTCATTCAAAGGTACTGTACAAGTGCAGTAAAGAAATACTTTCTACTGTGATGAAAGTTTGTGAAACTTTCCCAACTTTGGCGGCTTGTTCTCCCCTAAACCGACATATAACTTTTCTTCTGGCAAACTACTTCTAAGAACATTGGCAAATACTTAACCGTTTACTACCAGAACTGTGCTGTCCTATCCAAGACACTGAACCATTGACTTTGGCCCAGGCCTATTGAATTGAATTGCCTGTTGTAGTGAACTGAAACTATTTGCCCTGCCTATGAAAGTAATTGTTCTTTGATTCTTATAATCTTTGTCTTTATATCCCTTTGAAAGTTACTGAAGTGTCATTTTGCTCCCACTTCAGGGGAGCCTAACTTGTTCAGAAACTTATTGGTTTAGTATAGTAGTGTATTATTGTGTGATATTGAGCTGCTTCTTACTAGTGGAATGTTTTCCAACTGACTGTGTAAATAAATGTATATTCTTTTACCAAGAAACCTTGAGTAAATGTGTGTTTGAACCACTGTAATTGCAAGTGCTTTGTGTAACATCGTGTACTGCTCACTTCCCTTATGAGATAAGTCTGGCTGCTCAGCCACTGCTACCAGACAACTGTGTAGTACAGGCTTGTACCAAAGGTGAAATTGTACTTACACCTGTGGTCTTAATTTTGTGTCTTGTTCCCAAAGGGTAGTGCATATGATTCTGCCTAACATGGCCTACTGCAGTATTGTTTCTTCTCCTGACTAAAGAAAGATTTTCTTGGGCTGCCATTACACGCTACAATGTCCTTCCAGATGCTCAAGACCATTGCCAGGAACTCGGTTTTCCAACGATTCTAATAACTTTTGGGCTTATGTGACTTAGACAGGTATTTTGGAAATGTTTGATCTGCAATGTTTTTTGTTTTTATGTAATAGTTTATTGTCAGGACAATTTTGTGTGTGTTTATATGTGGTAATATTGCCTTATTAGGTTTGTTTTAATTGCAATTATTATTTCTGCACAGAGCTCAGAAGCACTTAAGTGCCTGGTTTATCCTCAACAAATACAATGTACTTTAGCGCCTGCCATTTTCAAAAGATCAGACCTCTCAAAACACCAGAACAGCTTAATGGTCATCTAAAACTGGGTCTGCGTCCAAAATGGGAATATCCCATGACAGCAAGGGTACGCTAGCTCTCTAATAACACAACCAATCATGGTCTGGGCTAAAGAAAAAGGCTCTGGGTGAAAATGTAATGGAAACTAGCAAGAATCCAAAAAACACCCTTTACCCTACTCTATTCTTCCGAGAATGTTCCACCACAAAGCTATAACAAATACAAGGTAGTTCAAAAGTCAGGTTTCTAAACAGGTCTTTAGATGTTGCACTTCCAAAGTCAGCCCAATGACCGTGGCAGATCAATTCTGTAATTGCAAATCTGCACACTGCCCAATAGAATCTAATACAGTTAAGACACGTGTTTCGACCCTGTGGTCGGTCTCAAGGCTCTATAGTGCTGAATGATGTGTCTAAGTATTATGCTTTTCAAGTCTGTTCTAGTTTTCCGATGTCTAATAGTTGAAGTGAATGTTCTATTCATAGATGCGTATCCTTGATAGATTACCCAATGTACGGGATATATCCCGGGCGCCGCAGTTAAACTAGCACAGTGCGCTGATTTGCAGTACGGACCATTCTTACTGAACTTTGATACTTGGTGGCAATTGGGGTTCTACCACCTAGTACTGCTCCGCAGCCAGCCATTTGAGAAGATATAAGGGTGCCAGCCCCCCAAACATACAGGTCGACCTGCATCGTTTTTAATCCCAATTCTTTAATTGATCAGTTCTGCAAATGAAGAACACTTGGATCTCAACCCATCAGAATCCAGATTCCTTGACTTAGCTCCTCCTGAAGATTGCTGTCAAAAAAGAGTACTTTCCCAGAGTCACTCAATCCGCCCTGTTGACATGTAAGGGAAGTTCTCTGACCGATGTCGGTTGTTATATGTATGAGGTATACAAAGGGAAACCCAACCTCTTTCCACACGTCCACCACAGGCCTGGCATAACAACAAACAGCGGTGTCACACCTCTGTGTAAAGGCCACTTCCTTTTCCCTCTAAGTAGGTCTATTCATAGACAAGTACAAAAAAGCACTGCATGCTAAATCCATGCATGTTGTCTTTGACAGTAATAATTGCGACAAAGCTGCAGTTTTAATATTTGTCAAAAACACTAGATATTGACAATGTCTAAGTGTAACCCTGAAAACTCATGGATAATAAGCAGCCTTCTCACCAGTTTGAAAAACACAGTAGCTGCATGCTGTCTCCCTACCTGCCTTGTCTGCATTCAGCATGCCTTTGCTTCCAGGTAATGTGCCACTTGCAGAGGCTCAACAAACCTATAGATACCAAAAGCTATCACTATGGTAAGGGAACCGGCCAATGAAGGCATTTTTTTCAAATTACAGCACATTTGCATTGGCTGGGGAATTACCCTATCTAGGCTTCTGTTTCTCTGAAGAAAGATGCCAGCTTATACGTCTCTTCAAAATGAATTCACGCGCTGCACAACCCAATGGCACTGTGACATCTTTGCCAAACTATGTGAACAAACTCTCAAGAAGAGCACTCACCATCAATCTTTATGTAATGCTTACAGCCTCTTCTAGAGAAAGACTCTTGAAAACACTACTTGCTGTTTCACCCAGCTCTCCCAGGATTGCTCTGGCCAATGGGAAGATGCATCTGAAAGGTGATTAAGCGAGGTGGGATTTCTCATTCCTAAACAAGCAGAGGAGTTTTTCTTTCATGCCAAAATCCTGACGCGCTACAAGAGGAGCCCGCACATGGAAGTGCTCAAAACGTTATATTGTGCCCATTGGTTCAAATCAATTCTATGTCAAAAGCTTAGGCGACAAAGCTCCTGCTTCACATTCTTCACTTCAAACTTTAGGCAGAAATGAAAAAGTCTTAAAAACGACCATCTTAGAAAATCCTGCACCTGTTTATAGTTTTAACTCCTTAAAACATGGTTCTGCCAAAGTAACTCAATTCCACGCAGCCCTTCACCTCCTATCGTTTACTATTTACTCACTTTTCTATTGTTTGCATTGCATTCGGGTTGGTAGATGCAGATGTGTACAAGTCTGCATTTGTGCAGGCAGCCTGTAGATTGTGTATACCCAGTGTAATCGTCTAGTGCAGGTGAGTGCCTCTGGGCGCAGTCTGCCTTTATTATGACCGATAGGCACGTGCCCATGGCCAAGCAGGGTACCATGCCTCAGCCAGGGAGACAATCACCAACAGTGCTCTGGCTCCATCCTGCCCCTCTTACAGACATGTGATGTTTACCCATGCGATAATGCACACATTAAAACAAAATCATCATTCAAGCAAAGCACACAACAGACTAGGAGCTATTTCTAGATTTTGCAAAGCCCCAAAAAGGCCAGCTGGGTGCTCGCTTTGTCAAAGTGTAGCCTTGTCGTTTTAGCTAAAATGCACTGAACGTGGGTAGGTAAAGTGACAGTGAATTGGTGTGTGACAGTCCATTGACTGAGAACAGATAATTATGTCTGTATGCATGTTATTTTTCTATTGTCTGAAATCGCTTGCTACAGATTGAAACAGAAATTTGGATACAGAAATTGTTTGACAGAGATTGATTTTATCGTGTGATAAAGTGCACAGATAATAGACAGAAACTTTGTTATACCTTATGCGAGCTGGGTCTTTGGCTGAGTGGACCAACACATCCACTGTGGGGATTTGTGTCTGACGCGACTAACGTGTTTGAATCTTCTGATGTCTGCTCAAACTTCCAAAATTAACCTCGAATCCTTTTTGCGAGAATGCACCTATTGTGTGTGCACAGCGGGTTTTAGGGTGGTCTAATCACAGTTATAACTCCAAACAGGCTCTCAGGCCTCACGTGATGATGTGGGGCTCCAGTAAGGAGCTTCTTTTTTCTGGTTGGGTCCTGGACGATCTGCTGAGTTGGATAAGCCAATCAAAGCTCACAAATTTCCTAAAGGATGTTAGAGGCTCTATAAAAGGCGCAACTACAATGTTATTTTCCATGGCATGCGGACACACGGACGGAGCTATGAGCATTTTGACCAGTTTTTGAATGTGCATGTTTGTGTAGTTTAGAGTTTGCGGTTTGTGTGAAATATTTTTGGATCACTTTGTCTGTTTATCATTTGTCCAGGGATAAGTTGCCTACTGCAATAAAAAAATAAAAAAAGCTACCCTTTGCTAATATCCCTGTTGTTTCTCCTGATAAAAAAAAACTACCTTCCCTCTCCCCATTCCTTTCCCTGATAAAAAAAAAACTATCCTCTCCCCATTCCTTTCCCTGAATAAACTGAAAAATAAAAAAAAGTTTTGTTACAATTTCCCAGTTCCCCCGCTGTGTCTGCTGTCACCTCCCCATGTTTGCTGTGTTGGTTTGCTGTCCATCTGTAGTTCCTTTGGGAGCACATTTGTGTATATGTTCACTTTCTTCATGTGTGTAGTTCTCTAGTTTTCCAAAGTTATGGGTCTCTGAAGGTCAGTGGCACGCATGCGAAACTGAGAAAATAAGGGGCTATGGGGAAGGGAGCGTGGATAGCAGCCGCATTTCTCCTTGCACGGCGATTCACACATGACTGATGAGGCGACGGAAGCATTAAGCTGTTAGTCGGTGCTGGCTCACAGGCACAGCACAATCAGCAAAGGGAGAATTTTCTATCAGCAAGCGATGCCGCGGTACTGGGGGTGGCCTAAGGAGAGGAGTGGAGGTTGGAAGGCCATGAGAGCGAATGAGGCACAGAGGATGGGGAGCCAGGGACTCTGGTGGAGCTCAGAGGCATGGCGTGTTTTAGAGTAGGAGAGTGTTAGGGAGAATTCTCATTTATGGCTAATTTCCCTCACCTAGTCCCTCAGCAGCTTTGCTGGATTTCTGGGGTTTATTTTTTCCACCTGGTAAGAGTGTGAGCCTTTTTCCCACTCTTACACGGGTTTTGCCATGTGTATTTCTACTGTTTGTGTGATCTTGGGATCTGGAGCAACACCACTCCATGAGCCCCACTTTTTGTGTGTGTTACGCAGCACCTTCAGTGCAGTGACACAGGGTTGTCTTTGAGACTTCCCACTGACTCCATTTTTTCTGGGGCTGACTACTGTCCCCCAGAACCAGGTAAAGTTGCCATTTACTTTATGTAGTCATTTAAACTGCAGACCCAATACACCCTATCTTACATGTAGTATTAGAAGGGGTTAATTCCTACACCTTTTAGTCTGCACCTCTTGGAGCTTTGTTTCGCTCCCTTAACACTAAGACTTGGCTGGTGGCAGTGGTATCTACCCTATCTTTTCTACCGTGATTATACTATATAAACGTGGTACTGTTTTAGGCTATTATATTAGCCTCGAACATAAACCCGCTTGACCAAATACTCTTTCTTTTGGCTCCGGTCGGGTTTAGTTGACATTTCTTTGTGTTAATATCCTTCTTGTGTTTTACTTTGCGCGGCAAACCAGGTTTGCTTCCTTTGTTCACCAACCTTTGGTGGAGTCTACAAAGAAGCACTCCTTTGGCTTCTGGGTGTCTAGGTGGGCTGAATGTGAGAGAGGGGTTTAGTAACCCCCTGCACAGGGTCTCCTTGGAGACCAAAGTCACACTTTGTGTCCATTGGCTGGAGGGGTTGTCTAGGCTGGACACCCCCCTGCTGCGTTATTGACAGCCAGGCTGTGTGAATGGGGGATGTTTGCATAAAAGGCAGGACTCTTGCACTGGTAGTCAGAGTCACCACTGGAACTACAAGAACTGAATAGAAACGGAGAAGAAGACGGCTGCTGCAACCCCCGAGTCCCGGTGAAGCCCTGTTGCAGTCCTGAGCTATCTACCCTTCAACGACAGAGAAGATCCAGTCCGGAGTCTTCTTCCCTTGAGCCTTGTGGGATCAACCAGCTCACCTTTCTACAGCCAGAGAATCCTCTCCTGGGTTGAAATCGCTACACGAAGCTGTAGTGGTCCAGATAGCCATCAGAAGAGCCCTCTCAAGTTTTTAAGGAGCATACCTTTTATTCACCCTTGCTTTGCTGCTGGCCTCATCCCTGGGTAGTGCAGATCGCTCCAGACGTCCTCCTTCTTGTCCCCATGACTGAAGCTCCAGGAACCACGAGTCTGCAGGAACTACCAGGAACAACTGCCGCGGCACCAGCTTTCTTCATACGAATAAGGTACTGTGCACATTTGGTCGTTCTCTACGTCTGACCTTGAGAAATCGGGGTGAACCCTTTTTCTTACCGAAGGCTTGTCCTTTCTTCCTTCCCTCTTATAACTTTTGCCTCCCTTTAACAATATCTAAGTACTCCTGGCAACATTAATCTTGAACTGTTCTAACTTTCTAATCCTCGACAACAGAGCTCTGCTCCATTTGACACTGGCGCAGGCCTATTGACTTTATCTGCATTGTTGAACTCGTCCTCTGATTCTAGTGCCTTGACAAAAGTTTTGCCTATGATTTTTATCCCCTTTTTATTCAAAGTGCTAAGTGTGTTTGACTACGGTTGCATTTCTTCCCGCGGGTATGCTTTTCCTTCGTAAGACCAAACTGTCATTACTGTCAAAAAGTGAGTGTTTCTTAACCCCCGGTAACGTCTTTTGTTTCACAACACCGGTCTTTCAAATCCTAAGGTACTTATCTTGAATTGTCTTAAACCAAGGGAATTGGTTGTGTGTAGTATATTTAAGAGTGTGGTTTTGTTTAATAGAAGTGAAGTGTTTTTTGAACAGATGGTTTAAAAATTAATGTACTTGTATTTATTAACTAGAAACCTTGAGTCAGTGTTTGCTTGAGTCACAGTAATTGTAGTCCTTGGTGTAATTCCTATTACTGATCATTTGCTCTTGAGATAAGTCTGTCTGCTCCGCTACTGCTACAACTATAACTGTGTAGTACAGGCTTGTACCAAAGGTGAAATTGTACTGCCACTTGTAGACTTAATCACCAATAGTGTTCCCTAAGGGTACTGCATAGGATTCTGCCTAACAGAGAGTAGGAGAGTAGGAGGAGGAGAGAATGCAGGTGGAGTAGGAAGAGCACTTGAGCATATTGCTCATGTGTCAGGTGGAGGCAATTGCTACAATCACTCTGAAGGAGTGCAGTGTGAGTTCCTGCCTGTCAGCGTGATCAGCAAGTCAGCAATTGGACAGGGCAGCTCAGTACAAAAGCTAGCCCTTTTCCCTCCACCCTGCTCCACTTTTCAGTGGCACGCATGTAACATGTAAATCTAGTTCAGTGTTGTCCAACTCCGGGCCTCGAGGACCAGAATCCTGACGGGTTTTCAGGATATCCTTCATTAATATTCAAGAAGCTAAATTTGCATACATTTAGAATCTTTGTATGCACATGGCTCATGAATATTAAAGAGGGGCATCCTGAAAACCCATCATGGATCCGGCCCCCGAGGCTTGGAGTGGACAACCTGGATCTAGTGGATTGGCTATGGGTGAATTTTGTTCCACAGTTCTCCAAAATGAAGTGACTTCATTTTTATAAAATGTCAAATGTTCAACATGTTGCACTACAGGGCTTCTCAAGAGGTTTGTGACAACACTCCCAGCCGCACCAAACTGACTGCACACTTGCACAGGGTAGGGGGCAGCTTAGTAATTCAACAGCAACACACATGTGCCACTTTCCAGGCAGATAATTTTCCGGCATTAAAACGTGTAAAAGTACTGAATCTTATATTTGAATCCAACAACTCATGGATCACAATCCAAGATTTAAATCAATCTCCTCGGGAGCTGTTCGCCATACGCTGATAGACACATGCCCTTGCAATGTTTGACAGGTCCAGCCCAAGCAGGTACACCAAAGGAAGAACCTCATTGAGGAACGCATTGTGAGTGCATATTGGCTTGCTGGCCTCCTTGAAAGGTTAGGAAACAGGTCATAACTGCCAGTGACTGGTAAAAAAAACAGCCCCCCCCACCCACATCCAGAGCTCTGCCGTGACCGTTGCAGCAAGGGACTGCAGAGCTCGCATAGCCTGTAGAGCCTGAGCAACTTAGAGCTGCACCTAGTGATCACTGAGATCTTCAGGTCATGCAGTGGCACTCCTGAAAGTGACACAGCATGTTTGGCATGGTAAGCCTGCTTAACATGCAAGATGGCGGTCCGGGCAGCAGCAATCACTTCTTTCACAGGCTGATAACTGCAGTAAAAGCATGTGACAACAGGGAGAAGCATACGCACAACGGTGGACATGCATGGTCTTGCCAATTCAATTCACTATCTTATGCATCCAAGCCAAAATGCCAATTGTGGGGAATTCAGCATAGTGCTTCGACCTCCGACATTCACCCAGATGTCAAAAGGCCTACGGCTTTTGCCCTGAAATCCCTGACTGTACAATGCTGCCTGGGCCTGAATCCCATAGACCTGCTGTCCCTTTGCATTACTATCGGTCACCCCTTGTCAGGTGGGGTAAGGAAAGGCCAGCCAGTGTGCTGCGATGAAGCTTGGGCTGCACCATTAGTCTGAATCCTAGATGGTTACTGCATTCTGGATGCATGGCTCTTCAATTAACTTAAGAGAGTCTGTTATACCAGCTCGGGCAGGCCGATTCGTCTGGCTATTCATGAGAACTCTTCAGCAGCCGCTGGGAATCTTTCAGCGATGAAGGGTGATGTGAACTGGTGTCTGTTGCCATCTGAGCTTGGGAGCATAACAAATTATTTTTTTAAGTGGGGATTTTGCTTTTAGTGCTTGCGCATTTAGTATATTTGCAAGCAGATAGAAAGAGGGAACACTTACAAGGAAAGGAAACTTTAGGTGCCTGAGAGCAGGAGTAGTTTACTTTTATTTTTAGATAAGGTATTTTGGACTTCCAAACAACTGCATTTCATATAATTGGAAATAACTAGATTGTAGGAAGAGTAATTTTGTTATATTTGCAAACAGTTTAAAAGCAATCTGCATTTCACAGAAAGGCAGGCTAGACTTCGTAATGTTATTTGAGAGATTTAATTTTCTCTGACTGACACCTTAATTTATTTTGCACTGGGGCTGCTAGACTGAACACACACTCAGACACAAACAGGTTTATTTATTTGCAATAACTGTAGAGAAACAAAAATATTTGGGTGTGCTGTGAAAATGTTTGGGGGTGATGATTATAGACGGTTGTATTAGTGACAGGTTTATTGGCTGTGTGACAAGAGATGTTGTTGAGGGGGTGGGTGGTTTGCAGCTCTCTGCAGATCCGGGCAGCAGAACCATGCCTACAGCCTATGTTAAAGGGGCAGAATGGTTGCCAGCCTGGCACCGCTACTGCATCTCCAACCCCCTTTAAACCTTTCTGCCTCTGATTTCGGTCATGGCAACAGCGGTGATAATGGGGGTTACTCTCCAAAGAAGCCTAAATTCTCAACTACCTTTCACTCTGCGACACATGTATATATCTTCTACCCACAGCCTTGTAAACATTATCACTGTACTTTGTCTATTGTAAATACTGTATATTCTTTGTCTATTTCCAGAATATTCTGTATATATGCAGTATATCCTGTATAATGTTAATTATGTAAATGTAATTAAATGTTTGTAACCATGCCAAGCGCCCAGATGCCTCAGTGCCAGGCTGCACTATATAAATAATAAACAAACAAATTAAGCAAGACATTGACTACATCCTTGCATCACATAAGAAAGCAATGGGAGATGTGTTTGTGGCTACACGCACCGATACTGATTCCAACCCAACCCTCTCCCAGAGGGACTATTGGAGGAACAAACAGCCTGAAAGGGCACCTACTACCACAACAGCTCGTGCACAGCTCCAACGTGTAGAAATACCTCCACAAAGCACGTGTTCTATTTACTCTCTTTGTGATGCCTCAGGGATCCGAAGGTGGCTGTGGTGTAGTTCAATCAACAACAGCACCTACCAGACCATCATAGCAACAATTAGCAATTCCTGATTCTGTGCACCTTGTAGATCCCCAGGTGGCCTCTTCTGCCGCTGCTCAACAGTCAGAGACACCTAATGCAAATCCAGAAAACATAGCTACAATGTGCACATGCTTTGTACAGGGACAAGAACAGCTTCGTGCTACCTGCTACAGTGTGCACATGCTTTGTACAGGGACAAGAACAGCTTCGTGCTACCTGCTACAGTGTGCACATGCTTTGTACAGGGACAAGAACAGCTTCGTGCTACCTGCTACAGTGTGCACATGCTTTGTACAGGGACAAGAACAGCTTCGTGCTACCTGCTACAGTGTGCACATGCTTTGTACAGGGACAAGAACAGCTTCGTGCTACCTGCACTCTGTGCAGAAAATCTGTCCCCCTAGCCCCCATGGGAAGGGAAGGCGCAATCCAGGCATGTCATTACTGGGCCACATGAAGCAACCACATGCACAAGAGGGGCAGCAACATATACAGCATACTCCCCAAAAGCCAGCAAAAACTCGCAGCATCATTGCAATGACCTGCACAGTGAACCCAGAACTGATAGGTGTGTCAGTCATGCATCAAAGTAGTGTCTGCCAGCACTATCAGCAGCACCAAAAGTAGTGGTAGGGAAACAATGAATGTACCAGCCTTAGCAAGTTATTTGAGTACAGTCAGAAATATCATGGCAAATATCCTGGAGTACTTCTGCTCAATTTTAAGTTCACAATCACATATGGAGTAGACCTGCCACACACCTTTGTTGAAACCAAAAGTATCAGAAAGCTCTTCGCAAGTGCTGAGGCACCCTGCCAAAATCCCAGCTGGAGTGACTGTTCATGCAAGGCTGTACCTTTGTTATATGATGCAGTAGTTTGTCTAGTCAGAAAGTACTTGGAAAGGAAAGAGGGTGACAACATCCAAATCACTATAGATATGTGGACAAGCACACAAAGCACTGGTTACATATCTCAAACAGTGCCTTGGGTCACCTTCTCCTCAAGTGGCTAGCTAGTGTGGGCAGAGAAGCTGCATGATGTCTATCAATAAACCATCACCTTCTGTATACAAGGTTTTGATGGTAAGAACCACCCAAGAGTGTTGAGTGATTCCTCCCCTTCCCTTGATATGGTTGCTGTGCACATATGATCTGCTCTTATTTTAGTCAGTTCCACAGAGTCAGGAATACGTTGAGTGTTTTTCATTGTCAGCACAAACTCCCACACAACCACCTAAAAATGTCTGATCCAGCACATGATTGTCAACCTGTATGAGCAAAGCAGTTCTAATCACAGCGAGCAATGGATGGGGTCTTCACCCCATTTTAGAGCAGTTCTTATGAATTGTCTGCTGTTTGCCGTTGCACTTTGAGGAAGCCACTGTTCTGTCAGTGTGACACAACCATTGATCTACTTGCTTGAATCGAACCTGTTCAAAGCAGCAACAGAACACAGCATGGGAAAGTCAGATAATGTGCAAATGGTACGAACTGTTGGCAGTCTTTCAGAATGGCCCATGTATAAAACACACAAAAGAAAACATTGAGCATGTTTGCCTCATTGCTTGAGTCAGGTTTTAAGGCTAATATGGGTGATTCCACGCTGTGGACAATAGGATAAAATGCAAGAAAACATAGTTAGAACATTGCATTTCAAGGGTATTTGTAAGGTAACTTGCGGAGCAGATACATGAATGACCTGCAATAGCAACAACTGAGCATCTACAACAGTCAGTACAATGTGGGTCTGCATCTGATAGCACCGTCTCCACTGCAACGATCAGGTGTGGGGGCAGCCCATGTAGTGTGCGGACCTCTCACACATACACTCCTGTGGGACTCTTCCACATTCTATTTTCTTAAATGTGCCTGGGAATGAGAGGGTAACAGTAGTGGTTACAGAGATGGTGGATTCATATTTTAGTGACGCATGACTGCTTTTAAGGACGTAAACCTCCCACACTCATTGCAGTATTGGCTGTTCAAGCAGTCTGTGTGGCCAGCAGCAATTGCCCGTGTACCAATTGTCCCCCTAAGCGTGCCCTCAGCTAGTGTGCAGTCAGATCACGTTTAGTCTTCCTGGTGCTATTGTCGCTCACCACATGAGTATCCTCTGTATAGCTCATATAGAATTGATGCTCATTAAATATATGAGTACTTCATAACAGTCAACTATTGCAAGATCTCCTGGCTTTTTCAAGGACAGTGACAGAATCCTCAGTCAGCCGAAGATCACAGTTGAGTCAAAGGATGACCTCTGCCCAGGTGACCGGGCAACTAGGATGGTGGAGAGAGCATGGTTTCTAGTTAAGTTTCCCTTGATTCTACCAGCTTAGGATCTGTAAATTGAATTGTATTGTGGTATGAAGGATGTTGGTCAGGTGATTCATTAAAATTGTTGTTACATCAGTGAATGTGCTGAATCTTTTGTGTGTGCCATTGGAGCACATCGGGTATGTGATCAATTTACTGTAGATATTCCAATGATTCAACAGTCATTTACACACTGATTCTTTAAGTCTCTACTGTCTTAAGGAAATAAGAGCACAGATTGAGTTTTTAGGTCTCTCTTGGGAGAGAGGAGCCTGAATAGAGAGGAACTGCTAGGTAAACCACTCAAGTTATAGCTGAGCTCCTTCACATTTCAGCGAGGCATGCTACGCTGTAGCAACATAGAGGACTCGAGTCCCGACTTTGGTATTTGTGTTAGGAAAGATAGCTGTCCCTATTTACAGGCTCTCTCCCTACACAAGGAAATGTGCACTGCCCATCTAAAATAGAATAGAGATTTAAGTCTCTGACCTTGCTATGATCCCAATTCCATCTAAAAGAGTTCCATACTTAAGTAGGATGCCTGCTTTTCAAATGTCTACTCCCAAATGAATGTTATTCTTCAACACCCAAAACATTACATCAAACTAACTTGAAAAAATTCAACATGTCATTTTCTGGAGTATTTATATTTTGGCTTAACATTTTTGGCACAGTATTTACCCAGTAGACCAATTTTAATGTCCCCATACACTACATGATCGATATCAGATGGTTCCAAATATTTAGATTCTTTACTAAGACTAGTGTATGTATCTTTGGAGATTATAGTCCATCACGAGCCACTGTTGTCTTTCATGCTGTTTGGGGCACCATCCAATAGAAAAAGGTCAATAGGTCCTTTTCGTGGCTATGTGAGCGCAGCCACCTCAAATACATAACTGATGTTCACACAGCCAATTTCAGACTTTTCCACGGACTTTTCCAAACATTTTGTCCAAACCCAGTTCTCTGCAAGCTCTAGCATAGTGTCATTTTCTTTTGCATCACAGATAGATAGCGGTCCTTGCTCGGCAGGACTGGCTACCTCACCTTAAGTGCAACAACACTGTTGCATGTCCGCAGTAAAGGGCTGCCATGCCGCTCGCATCCATGGGACCGGTCTCAACTGCGACACCTTGTTGCCAATGTGGTGATACCCCAAGCAAGGAACAGGGAGGAGGATGGTACATGTTAGCCTTTATTTGGAGAGAGGTGAGGGTATCATGAGTGGGATAACCATTTTAAAGCCCCTCTGCAGTTACTAATGTTCTGACCTAGATGTAATAGTGATTTTTACTTACACTACGTGCTTTTTACCTTTGTGATATTCACTTGTGATATTTGTTGCTAAATTGCTACAAGGACGCCAGTGCTTGGCTTGTCCTGTTTCTTTCTTTGTGCTGCCTAGGAAAGAGGTGTGGCTATCCTTAGCAAGATAACCATTTAAAGCCCCTATGCAGTTACTAATGTTCTGAGCATGATGTAACAGTGATTTTTAATTGCACTAGTGATATTCACTTGTGATATTTGTTGCTAAATTGCTACAAGGACACTGGTGATCGGCTTGTCCTGTTTCTTTCTCTCACGGGGGCAGGACCTAGCCTCATTCTCATCCTGCTTGGCTAATCTATGTGCCAGAGCGTTCACCCGCGCAGCAGTCTGGTGCAGCGCGCGCGCGCCAAAGGTGCGCTTAAGGCAAGCCTGACTGTGCCTGACAGTGCTAAGGCCGGGTTGGAAGGGCCCATATGTTTCTCAGGTTATGATCTTCTTGCCCTCGCTCCAGACAGCACTCACTTTCCTGATGGGTGGTTTGACTCTCCTACACCCCGTCTATCTACTTACACCCAATTACTATCATTGCAATCTCTGGAAACATTTGATCTAAGTTTGTTGCATCTTAACACGCGTCCCCTGCCAGCCCATGTGGCTAACATCTATCAGTTATTATCTGGTCATGATCTTGATTTACTTTTTGTAACAGAAACATGGCTGAAGGAGTCTTCGGCTCCTGCTTTGATTCAAGCTATACTGGATGATTTTGCTATTATCCATATGAACTGGGAGGCAGAGTGGCAGTGATTTTTTAAAATATTTTGAAGATTTCTAAATTGGATTTCCCTCATTCCCTGGCAATGGAAGCCTTACTGCTTCACTGTGTTTTATCTTCCTCTTTTATATGCCGTTTTTTGCTTATCTATCACCCGCCTGGGTCACACACTGATTTTCTTGACCCCTTATTGGATATTGTAACCCACCTACATACCCAATTCTCTCACCTTGATGTGTTAGGAGATTTCAACCTGAAATGTAATAAACCTTAAATTCCCTCACGTAGCCTCTTCTTCGATAGCATGGCTTATTTGGATCTTACTCAACAAGTTTTAGAACCTAAACACAAGTTGGGTAACACTCTCGACCTGGTTCCGGCCAACAAAGGTCTACTGACCACTTTTTCTGTCGAGCCAGTACTCTGGTCTGACCATTATTTGGTGTCCTGTTTGCTTAAGGGGGTTCAAATACAGCAAAAGATGAAAAAATGGCTATGGTGCTGGTGCTCAGTTGACCTACCGAATCCTATTTCTATGGTCAAAAGTAAAGGTTGTGAGGCTTCTGCAACCACCTTTTTAGAGTTCTCCCAATCGCTGTGTGCAGTAGCCTCCCTTCATAACCTTGGTTCTCAGAGAATCTTATGTCACTACATCTCACTATGAGTCAGGCGGAATGCATCTGGCGGATGGCCTATGACCCAAGCCTTACACTATGTTATACATCTTTTGCAGCAGCCTTTTCGGCAGCTATTTTGGTGGCAAAAAAAGCCTTTTTTCGCCCAGAAAATTGAATCATCAATTTGTCAACCCAAATCGCTTTTTTCTGTGGTGAGATCTCTTTCTTTAGCTGCTAGATTGACTCCCTCAGCTAGCTCCACCCAGGATTTTTGTGATTTATTGCCACAATCCTTTTTTACAAAAATCGAGACGATTTGTACTAGTCTTAGATGGCTGGTCCTCTTTTCCGTTGTTTAAGGAGTCTCACGTACTCATCACTATCCAGCGTTTTAAGTCTGGGGCCCCCTGAGATGCTATTCTCCTTGCCGTCATGAAAGACATCTCCCCTGAGTTGGTATATGAGATTACGGGTGCGGTTAATAACTCCTGCTAGACATGCTATATCCCGTCTGAACTTAAGGCTGCCACAGTAATTCCCTCACTTAAGAAACCTTCTCTTGACCCTGTGCTGCCTTTGAACTATCACCATATTTCTCTACTTCAATTTCTTATGAAACTTCTTGAGTCATTGATTTCTCCCATTCTGATGTCCTATATGGAATCGACAAGACGTTTTGATCCTGCCCAATCTGGCTTTAGGCCTGGTCGGGGAACAGAGAGTGTCCTGGTCTCAGTTTATGATGACATGGCCAGGCTGGTTGATGCAGGAGGGGTTGGGACCCTGATTTTATTAGACCTGTCAGAAGCATTTTACACTGTGGACCACCCCATTCTGATCGACCGCTTGGCTCAGGTCGGAATTTTGGGCCAGGTGCTCACCTGGTTCACCTCATTCCTGACTGAGAGAACCCAGTCTCTTTCATTTTCTACATTTCTTTCCACTTCTTTCTCTCTTCTTTATGGTGTCCCTCAAGGCTCTGCCTTGTCTCCTATTTGCTTCAATATCTACATCTGGCCTCTTGAGTGACTTATCCATTCCTTTGGCTTCAGGTGCTATTCATATGCCGATGACACTCAGACCCTGATCTGTTTAGATCGTGATCAGGCTGAGTTGTCGTTGTGTCTGCGGCAGTGCCTGGCATCCGTGGGGGACTGGATGAACCGCAACTGGTTGAAGTTGAATGGAGACAAGACGGAGGTGCTGGTGGCGTGTTCTCCTCCTGATCCTTCACTCTGGGGGTCTTTGTTCCGGCCTCCCTCTTGGGACCCTCTTCCTGTCCCGGCTGACAAGGTGAGAAATGTGGGTGCAAATAGTCTCTGCCTCATTGTCCATGGAGTCACAAGTCACCGCTGTTTGCAAAGCGGGGCATTTTCATCTCAGAATTCTGAGAAAGGTACTCCTGCTGATACCTTCTCACTTACATCCTCCTGTAGTTGCTGCCTTGTGCTCAGTTGCTTAGACTATTGCAACTTACTATACCTGTCTCAACCAAAGGGATTATTAATACAGCGGCTTTAACGCCTTTAGAATATGGCTACCTGGGTTGCCACTGGCTCCCCTTATGGGGCCTATATATCACCTGTGTTGCATTCTCTGCACTGGTTGCCAAGCGCATCGCCTTTAAGCCAGCCTATTTGTTGTTCTTTAATTTCACTGCTCCCATATTGGGGGGCGAGCTTTCTCTGTCGCTTCAGCTCGACTATGGAATGGTCTTCCACTGATCCTGAAAAATGTACTCAATCACTATACTTTCGGGAAAGCGCTGAATATCTTTCTGTTTTAGGATTGTGTGGGTAACTGGTTTTGCTCTCTCTCCTTTCAGCGCCATTATGCCCCCGGGTGAACGAGCACTTAATAAGTTGACATAACATACCATAACATATTTGAGTCAGCCCCTGTGACCTCTCACTGCAGTGATCTCTGTCCGATCCACCGGCACTTACAACTGTCACCCTTCCCGCACACACTTTCTGACTCTAACATTCTACACAGCACATGCAAGTAGCGGTATTGAGGCAGAGGCATGGCTGCAGGAACACTGCATTAAAGGCATGGACTCTGATCTAATGGACATGTTTTATATTATATAAAACAAACAATTAAGTTGAAAGAAAAATGAAAAACGAACCAAGGTACATTGTAGGTTGCTCTAAAAGTACAAAGATCAAGAATGGGACGATGCAGTTTTTTGCTGGAGGGACCCTACGTTATTCATTGCAAATATTATACAAATGCACGCTTTAAGGGAGCTTCACAACCATGCCATTGATGGCTGTTTGTGGTGGGGCATCACTGAGGATTTTACAGCATGGGAACCTGAGATAGGCTGTGTTGCTACCTTAACTGGTGATTGATCATGATTTTGAGCACCTCAAACATTACAAACTAAAATGTTTGTAATTATCATGCATACATACATTATTCATGTGCAAAGACAAACTAGTTGAATGCAACCCAAGAACATCTCGTCCACTAAGGTTCTTTACCTGCTTCAAAAGAAACCTCCCAGTATTCTGGAACATAGATTGCTTTTATTTTCAACTAACTGATTTCACAACATTCTTACAGGTTGGCTCATTTAAGTCTGTAAGATTCATAGTTTTCGTTTTTTACTTTTTGCAAATGGTGTTCTTTAATAACAAATAGCACTGATGGGGGATGGTTCTTTCCATATCTTTATAATTTACCCCCCCTCCACTCCCCACCTTTACTCCCCCACAAACATTCCTTAATCTTACCATTGGGATTCTACATGCTCTATCATGGCAATCTCCATTTTATGCCATCTCACCCTTTCGCAGTTTAATTTATCTTACATACAGATGCCCACGAATTGCTATCCATACATAGTCAGAACTCCCTTACAAGTCCTTTGCCCTAATAGCACCATTACCCCTGCATGTCCACCCAACATAGATGCCCGACAGTGCAGCAATTTAGCCAACTTTACATTTAGCCTCTCCAGAGCTCTTACCATGAACACTCATAACATTCTACCAGGTCTCACCCATGTGCCCTGCTAACAAATAGAACTTTTTGACGGTGTGTTTATTTTCTTTCTGTCAGTGAACTTTTACCTGTGACAGTTGTGCATATCCTGCATTGTTTTGATCCACATTTCCTCTGGCACTGTTCCCTTATCTAGTGGAAAGCTCATCTTCATTCCCTGCTCTAGAAAGGCATGAACTTTATCAGAATGCACTTTATCATCTCAATCTCAGGCACAACTGAACAAAGCCTCAAATGTTATTATGCATATTTAATGTACGAGGTGAAGGTTGTCAGCCGTATTCTATGGCAACACGAACTATAAGATATGGATCAATGGTGGGCAGAGTTTGTGAGCAAAGGGAACTTACAGGAAACAACTGCTCATACATACTCTGTTGCACAATGATATTGTATATTCTTAGATATTATGGTTCCTACCGCGAGGAGCATATCCTGCAGTACAACTATCTCCACATTTTCCTACACAAGGATTGGAACAGTACACACCAAGCTTAGTCCTAATGTTCGCTACAACCTTACTCTCGGATGAACGGGTAATACAATCAATGGCTCTCATTACGAGTAGGGCAGTAACCCGTCAGTGCTACCCATGGGTTGCCGCTGTACCCGAAACACTGGATCTGCCACCTTACTTCCCAGTGCCACTGGGACATTACAAGTCCCGGCTGAAGCGGGAAGTCTTGTGGCAGGTTTTGTAAGTCTCCATTCCCATAGAATGTCATAGGAGTCCAATGGAATGGCGACTTGGAAGCACTGGACCTGTTGCTAATGGTACCGCTGCTTCCATGGCATCTCTGCCAACCGGGGTCGTTGTGCCCGGCAGGGTCAGACCTGTTGGGCACAGTAGCCCCGGCAGACAGACTCGAAGTGTGGTGGTCTGGAAACAAGGGTGCCGGTAATCTTACCAGCATCCGGGGGTCCAGACCACCACACTCGTAATGAGACCCAATATCTTAGTGGATCTCTTTTCCTCTAAGAACAAACCTATTTCAACTTGTGCTTTGGGCAAAATCAATCACTAATCTTAGATGTATTAGCAGAGCTGACACTATTTTGCTCTTTGTCCATATATTCCCATCTCACAAACCAGGATCGAATCGACTGACCGTGTAAAAGTCTATGTCTTCGTCGACTCCACCTTCTCCATGTGATCAAGGGACAAAACAAATGTACATCCGTCCTTCCAGCCCTTGTTGATACACAGGAAAGGGAACATTTGGCAAACAGCTTAATTGTGCAACGACTGGCAGCGACAAAGGTTGAGCCCAAATGCACTCAACATCGGAAGGTCGTCCTTCTTGGAGCCAATAATATGTATTTTTCATTTTAAAAACGTAACAATCCTCTGCATGCTTCAATTGTGCTGGTTCCTGGAAGGTACTATTGACCGATCCATGAGTACTTACCTTGGCTCGAAAGTCAAGTATGGCGTCACACCTTTCTATCTCAAAGTTAAGATCAAATGGTACAACCTGAACAGTAATCTTAATTCTGTGGATACAATATCATTTCTGTACCCCAAATGAAATGGAAGAATATAAAGGGTCGCTGCTTTCAGATTCAGACTGCCATGCTTGGAATGCCTTGCCCTTTTTCGACCCAGGAGTCAAAACAATTTTGGGAATTTGTGCACGGAGGGCTAGTTTGCAAGACCGCAAACAGGACTAAGGCAACCTATGTGGAGGCACAGGCATGGGTGGAGCACTTCTGTAGTTTGATTAAAGGCAGGGATTCTTCTGTATAATGTCCGAACTCCAGCTCCGCATTGTGTTTTACACTTGAGCACGTATACTCAGCCATAATCAAGCAGGCGCATAACAGCGCTCCAGGTCTGGATGACATTCAGTGGACCTTTTCGCGATCGGGTTGATTTTTAGGCACCCTTTGCTAATCCTGGCATTCAATGCCTTTCTGGAGACTGGTTAATACCCACCCTCCTGAACGTCCGCCATCATTTTTCCTATTATTATAAAAGGGGACCCCGCTAGTTCACTGTTGTATCGACCCATCTCCCTGCTTGACACCACATTCAAGATCTTTGGGAGAGTGATATGAGGCAAATAGAAACCTGGCTTTTGGAGCATTACATCCTCTCGAACATACAACTCGGTTTTAGACCAGGTGTGGGTACTATGGAACAGGCACTAAATGTATATCTATTGGTGACAGACTTTTTTCTGTAGGGGCAAGACCATATATATTGCATCATGGACCTGAGCACGGCCTCTGATAAGGTGAACAGGTCAAAGCTGTGGGCATTGCTCGGGTTCATGAGTTGCCAGATGAGATACTGTTTGTGCTGCAGGAACTCCATAGTGGATTTTTATTCATGTATTTATTTATTATGTGATTTAGCTTTATCCAATAGAACTTTACACACAAGCGTTAATGTCCAACATTATAAATGATTTATTTTATAGAAACCGAAAAAGCATCAATTCAAACTAAGGTAAAAAAGAAGAGTTAAAAAGATTTCTTACAAAATTCATCATTACAATCACAATCGAGTGTGTGTGCAAAGAGGGCATCCAGGGCAATGCCGGCCTGCTTTGATGTTGGTCTGGGGCTCCATCAGGGCTGTGTTTTGGCTCTGAACCTGTTGACTTGTAGTACATCAATGGTTTTACATGATGCCCTGGTGGAATCGGGAGCAGTTTTTCCGTGGCTGGGTGGTAGGGCATTTCTGGGTATGCAGATGACACGTTCTTGATTGCCAGAACGCCCTTGGCCCTTCGGAGATTAATACCTACTCCATTTTTATGAAAAACCTTGAGTTGAAGACCCACACTGCAAAATCTGTTGTTATCGTGTCTGTGTGCTGGGTGTGGGGGTAGTGAAACGGAACACCATGGCTTGCTTCGAAGTGGTTATATTTTGACTACTTAGATGTCTTCTTTTCTTTTCAGCGGCAGTGACGGGCCAAGCTCATCTCAGTAAGCAATCATTGAAGATGACCCAATACTTGGGTGAGCTTTCCCGTTTTTGGGCTTGGTGCCTATGTCAACCATTGAGCCTGATTTTAAAGGTTTATGGTATTCAGACATAGGCCACCGTCCTGAATGGAGCCCCTCTTTGGGGCTGCACGAAAAAGTCTGAGTAACAGATAGAGGAAAATAATTCATTTGTCAAATGCCCATTGGGACTCCCGGAGTCTGCTCCCAATTTTGCTTTTCAAGGGAATTAGGAGTGAGCTTTCTGGAGGACCAATGGGCGTTGGCTCAAATCCTTTTTTGACTTCATCTTTGGTCCAATGAGAATGCAAGCTTGCATAATTTTATTATTATGTCTTTATTGGCCATGGTCAATTGGTACAAAATCCTGTTTTGCTTTCTTTTATAGTTATGTTTTAACAAAGTCCAATGCTTCTGCACTCTTCCCCCCCACCCCTTACATGTTGCTGCCATCAGCAAATTAACAACACTATAAGCACGTTTTCACATCTGTTGTTACTGAGGAGAGGGAATGCAAGGAGATAACTATTCTATGGAATAGAGCCATTGCTGTTATTTGTTGGGTGGTCCTGATTCAGCCTTATCTCATTTTGAGCTCGAAAAATGCAGACCGCTGGCTGATCCCCCGTGCCAGATCCAATAGTCTGCTGTTGAGGGGAAACACTGCCAGTTGGAAGGGCTGTCCTGATTCAGTGAGTTGTCCAGCACGCAGAGATGCTGTGGAATATCTAAAGCACCTTATTCTGTTTTGCCAATGTGCACCTTAAGCTGCACATTGCCAAATCGAGCACTTTCTGGAAACCCACTCCATCCTTGGAACAAGGCAATCGGGCTTCCGGAAAGGACATGGCACAGAAACAGTCTGGTGGATCTAAAAAATCAGATCACCCAAATCATGGACAAGGGCAAGCCAGCTCTTTTGCTCCTGCTAGACCTCTGGGCCGCTTTCGATCTAGTTGATCATAAGACCCTCACCTCACACACTCTGCCAACTTCTCTAAAGAATCAGCTCTATGGGTCACCTCCTTCTTAGAGGGTAGAGCCATGAAAGTCTTCTCGGACATCGCCAATGCCACTCCCACAACAATCCACTGCAGAGTCCCTCAAGGATCTTGCACTGCCCCCACACTCTACAACCTGTTCACTAAACCTCTTTTTGACAAACTCGACTCCTACGGCATCACATACACGAACTACGCAGACGACACACAAGTACTTCTACCTCTCTCAGGTTCTTACCACGACGATGCAAAGGCACTCCTCTCGATCTATGCCATCATCCAGGCCTGGATGGCAGTAAACGGCCTCTGCCTAAATGGAGACAAGACGGAAATCATGATATTGGGTCAACAGAGCACCCTAGAGAAACTGCACATACTGTACGCTAACGTCTCCATTGACAACTCCATCATCCCCGTCACCACAGCGGTAAAGACTCTGGGAGTATACATAGACTCCTCGCTATCCATGAACAGACAAGTCAGCGCTATCACCTCCTCATCTGCCCATACCACTAAACTCAAACGCCATCAAGCCTTACCTCTCCAAATCCAACTGCCTCTCCATAGCCAGAGCAACCATTGGAGCCAAACTGGACTATTGCAATGCCCTCCTACTAGCGGGCACATCAGCAAAAAACCTAAACAGACTCCAAGTCACACAGAACAATACGCTCCGGGCCGCTCTCAGCATCCCAAGAAGAGAGCATATCTCCCATGCTAGACGTTCAGCCCAATGGCTCCCGGTTAAAGAACGGATCACACTCAAAATCCTCACCCTCACCCACAAATGCCTCTCTCTCTCCGCCCCGTCCTATCTATCAGAGACCATCTCCAAACCCTCCTCCACCCGTCCGACTAGGACGCAATACATCAACCTACTCTGCATCCCACGCATCAAAAAAACCAAAGCTGGTGGCGTAAGCTTCCCCTACATTGCCGCCAAGACCTGGAACGCTCTCCTTGCAGACATTAGTGCGGAAAATTAGTGCGGAAAACTCCCTACTGATCTTTCGTAGGAAACTGAAGACCTCTTTCCTTGCACATTAAGGTGACCCCTGCAAATCCATGTAAATATACTGCACTACTACTGTACATATACCATATTTTCCACTGTAAATAATTGTATTCTTGTTGATATTGCTTTAATTGTATTGTTTTATTTGTAACCAAGATATGTCTGTAACAAGCGCCACGATGCCCCCGGGCTGACGTGCGCTCTACAAATCTGAATAAATAAATAAATAAATATCAGGACATTAGAAAGGCCACTATCCTGCCTGTCCTCCGACATTTATCACTCTGCCCTATTTTTTATTTTATACGCAAACTCACCATATGTTGCTTGGGCCCTGTTGTCCTTGTTAGAAAGAGTCATGCATATTAGAAAAGGTGTGTTGGCCTTGCTGTGAATTGAATTTCTCAGTTGTTGTACCTTGCACATTTGCACAGGAATGGTTTACTAGTAGTGCATTTTAAAAATGGTATTTCTTGTATGTTTTATAATAAATCTTAAATCTAATGAATGTGTATATTACACCTGTTTGATGTATATGTTCATCCGAATAAACCTATTGACTGACTTGCCCTATTGAGGTTCATACGATCAATAAACTGACCTTCTGGAAAAAAATAGAAAGCAACTTTTCCAGTTATTTTTCCACCATGCAGACCTTTGAGTCAGCGCTGAGATGCTTGGTGCCTCTGAGGGCTCTAGAAATACCAAATCAAACCTAATTTAGCAGAGATGTATCTTTTTTTGACAGGCATTTTCCCCTGCGGTTATGCAACAACTTTGTTTACTAAAAGGTAATTGTGCATGATGTGTTAATTTATTGAGGCAGTATAGGTAGATAAATGGAGTGGCTTCCTTTATTGAGTTTTGACGTATGATAGTTTACATAACGATTTTAATTCTATGCTGAGGCTTTGGGAAAATACATACTGGTAATTTACAGAAAGCAAAGTATTCGGTGATCATGTTTTAAATCTACACATTTCCTCCAGCAGTTTTTAATCAATACCAATAAAGACAGGTTTCACCTTCCAATAGATCTTTAAAGAGTGGCATGTATATGCTTATTTGAATCTTTTTTGGCATTATGTTAAAGAATTATGTTCTCCGAATACTGCTCTCTCCTAGTGGTCATCTAGGTTTCCCTCGTTACATAACACCCACTCACTTCCTGGCGTCATTGGTCTAGATTTATTTAGCAGTTTGAAGCCTATTTATGAGCACTTCCATGCCTGGTGTATGTTGTCATGACAAGGGTATCAAAGGACAACTGAAAGCCAAATTCTAAAGGTTTAATGGATTAGAATATTGACCAGCTAAAGTGCTAAGAGATTATGCTAAACTTAATTAGTACCAGGCGTGGGTTTTTTCCCCTGGAGACAAATGTACCAGACGGTAATCCCGCTCACGTACTTGCGCATCCCTCGTGCCAGTCGTTGTTTTCTTTTTTTTCAGGCCACCATGAAAAGGGAGAAGGGACCACACATTATCCCTTCTCCTTGTTCCATGGTGGCCATTTTTCTGTAAACTTTTTTTTTCAATCTAAGCCAATGGCCTCCATGGAAAGGAAGAAGGGACTATTCGTAGTCCCTTCTACTCTTCAATGGTGGCCATTTTCTTTGTTTACTAAGGCTGCCAGGGAAAGAGAAAATAGACTGCGTTTTACTGTGGCGGCCATTTTTGTATGACTTTTAAAAACTTTTTTTTTTCAGGCTGCGAAACGCTGCGCTTGTTGCAGACAGGACAAACACATTAGTACCCCAGTCTAGCACTGCGTGGCATTACCGCAGGCGGTAATGCCCTCCATCTCAGGGCTTACTGCCACAAAAACAGATGTGGGGAAATCAAAGAAAATATTGTTCCTTTTAGCTGAGTTTAGCCAATCCTCAACCCCCCTTAGTCATAGTGCCCTCCAGCTGTAGACAAGCACTTATCTTGTCTTTTGTAGTTCAAATGCCCCAGCACGGTCTCTAGGATGAATGCTTGCCTTTCATATCAATGGTCAGAATGTCGCATTTCTCTTGGTATGCATCCGGTACGACCACCTCTAGTGCTCAGGGTAGTCAGACTGTGGGCCAGGTGTAAGGGAATTTATGATTTTGACCAGGATCAGAGTGTGCCGTCAGTCTATGAGCATGAACCTGTTGCTGTCCATTGCAGACCCTGCCACCTTCTCTGCAGGCACTTTGCTCTCAAGCTCCAAGTAAACTTATCACTTGGAGAATGGATCTGAGAAAGTTTCCAAACCTAACTCGTCTCCGGTCACCTCGCCACACTGCTTCACTGACCTCAGTTGTATAATCGATCTCAGCCAGGGGCTGTTTTTTTTTGTACGTTCTGTCACTGTCCAACTCACAATAATATTACAAAATCACCAACTCTATTCAATCAGTGAGATTAAAAGTGTTCAGTTGGTTTTAACCTTCTATCAATGTTTTACACATGCACTGCTCAGCTGTTCAAAAACCACAACCACAACAGATCGAATCAGCCCTGTGGAGACTGTTAGTCCACACACTGTGCAGAAGCCCACAAAGGATTGCACCAACCTTAGGACGATATTGTTTGCTCAAGGATCTCCAGTCCCCCCTGCCCCTCCTCCAACTGAGCACTGACTTTGTTGAGTCCTTTTGTGAAGGTTTACATTACAATCCTGTTTCTACTGCATATCTTCACCCTTCAGTTAGGAATTCATTCCGGCCAGGCCATTGGCTCCATCCCTGGGTGCTCTTGTACCTCCTCACCATCCAGTCACCTATACTGTGTTGCTCTATGGGCAGAAACTGTACTAGATGGAGTGGCTGTGGGAAATTCTGATCTTCGAGTCTAATGACTACCTTATTCATGAATAAACTCAAACAACGTTGGCGCTACAGTTCTTCTTTCGGCACAGCAACATCATCAGGACTATACCGTGCCAAACAGGCACACAATCAGGAGACCCAGTTTGATGTTTACATAAAAGTGAGTGAAAAATAAACATTTGTTAGAAACCTAAAAACTTCTGGTAGAAAGACAGCTCAGAGTCCATATTTGGGCTGTGCTTAAGGTACATGGAGCAATGCGCGAGTTCTGTGCTGTAATAAGCAGCCACACTCTGTTTAAGGATTAAGCGACTCTGGCTCAATGCTATTTTAGACTTCACCATTAGAACATGTTCACAAATGAAGGAGAAACCACTCAAAGGCAGGCATAATTTACATTAATTAACAACAGCAATTAAAAACAATTAAAAACTATGCATATCTAAAATTCCATTTTGTAGAACATTAATTTAATATGCTGTAAGGTTGAATGACCCTAGTGTAGCAAAGAGAAGCACTATTTGTATTGATTTCTTCCGTCAATTCACTTTGAGGGACTGGTTATGGAATTAGAGCAGTTAGCTGTAAACCCAAAACAGTGCATGCAAACATGAAAAATACAGTAGCAAACCATTTATGTGTGCAGTTTTTGAAGTATGTGAAGAAAACCCATCATGCAGACATTTGCTTCAAAGCACCCATATATCGACACGACAGATTCATCAATAGTAAACCTAACATTAAATATAGCTCTGTAGTAGGTGATGGGGCATTCACCTATGTTTGCTTTCCATCAGTAAGAACATACTTTTACAAATCCATGTCAAATATAAACCCACCTCGCAGGTCAACAGTTCGGGATTAATACCATTTTGCAAGGTCAGCAGCGCCACTATAATTTATGGCATGGATGTAATTCCAGAAAATAACACAATGGCATTATGGGAGATTTGGCAGAGTGTCCTGTGTTAGTATGTGGGGTGTGCGAGCCGCTAGTGTCTGGGCTTACAGTCACGAGACGATGTTGCTCCCAGAGATGGAATGAGGGGCATCCCCTGTGCTGGTCTCCCCGCATAAGGTGTGGTATTACACCCTTGAAGGTGTTGCACATCCCTGCTTGAAAGACGCACATTAAAAACACACCTGATATTTCTAAGTAAGAAATGGTATCTTTTTGCTGTTGTTGTTGTATTATAATGAGCACGCAAGGATCTTTACATAATGTCATGTGAACAGTAAAATTGCTATCAAATAAGTAAAAGAGAAAAAGCGTCCAAAACAAGTGCAATGTCACTAAAATGTGATACGCCCACAGGCAGAAATAAAAATGTTTTGACAACGCAAACAAATTAACATACACATCCTGCATTCGACAATCCGATTAAGCAAGACCATTTCTTCAACCTTCTTGCCTACATGGCCTATTAGCGGGCAGTTAGAATTCATTAACACAGAACAATGCAACATGTATGGCAGCTTCCACATACCTGTCCAGCATGTACCAGGCGGGGGGGGAGGGGATTGTGGCTCAGACCCACTTAGCCAAGTCTGCAATGCTTTTTTCTAGCTAAATTTGTGCTCCAGACATCACCTCCTTAATTCTGTCAAAAATGAATGCCACAAATTTCGCAAAAGCTATCGTGAGGGACAGATGGGAGGTTGTCATAAGCCTATGCCATAGGTCTGCCACTATGACCTTGGCCGGGGAGTTGATGAAGAGCCGGAAGTTACAATCCTCCTATCCAGCAACCTATGGTAGGACAGAACCAGATGCTTCAGTGACTCAATCTCTTGACCACATAATCTGCAAGAATGCAATGCAGAGAGAATCCCCAATTTGGGCCCTTTTACTTCTAAAGTTGGAAGGCAATTCATTGTAAATCTGAAGAACAAGTCTCTTCGTTTTGCTGATGGATTTTTTTTTAGATGAGTCTTACCTCCTCAAGAGGTAGATACAATAGTAATTTCCCACTATATAGTTTAGACGCCCCCAGATCCTGCATGTCAATCACCGTTCCCATGGTAATCCCCTTCCAAGCCATGTGCAGCCCCACCTGAATGACAGTGTTTGGAAACCAAAGCATTAAAGTATGTGCAACATGAATAGAGAAGATTTCAAACTCCACATACAAAGGGTTTTAACAACTGCAGTTGGGCAGCGAAATGGTGAGACACTGCAAGTTATTGCCCTGTAGTAGCGGAACACTATAGACGACTGGTCACGCATCAGAAGGGTATCAAGATGGCAGACACTCTACAAGCTGTAACAAGCATAACATAAACAGGTGACAACAATCACCTAATTAATCAATGTCAAGAGACTCCATTAGAGGGATTTGAATATCTATTGGAAGAAATATTAACGAGCAACAAATTCAAAACCCCAAATAAAATGATATCATCCCCAATCAATCTGAAGGGACAAAAGTGTTGCGAAAACCCCAGAAGTGAGAGAGGAGAGGTGGGGGTAGGGAAGAGATGAGGGAATATAAGCTTGGAAGAAAGTTTGTGATTTTCCAATCTGTCCCTGGATACACCAGGAAACCACTATCTGGAAGAGGTAGTGCATGTCCTGCCAACTGTACTGCAGTTTTACCCCAGGGAACTGACCCAAACTGTTTCTGGGAGTAAGGCAGACTCAGAGATGTCCCTGAGCCACAGCAGAAGAGGTTTGATGGTGGAGGCCTCCCTAAAACCTCAAAGCAGACACCCGGGCCCTCCTTCAGCAGGAGAGATGATACTGTCTGCCTGAAAGAGGGGGGGCGAAATATCCATTGCAGTAAATTTCTTTAATCTTTATTTGTATTTGGTTCGCATGAACCTTTACAAACATTAATATATATACAAAGAAGGAATCATAAAAATGAGGGTACAAAAAGCTAAAAACAACTTATTACATATAATGATAATAAAAAGCAAATGCAATTAAATGAGACATATATCACAATTACAATTAAAAACGAAACAGAACATTTGCTAATGAGGAAATATAATCATTATAATTTGAGTACTGACAGTTGAAAAATACAAGATAGTAAATATATAATTCATATGTGATGTTATCTCTAAGCACATCCCGTAACGTTTGGACATAAAACTCAAAGCTTAACAGAACGGATAAACAGATTGTCATTGTTACGCAATAAATACATAGAAACCTCTGAACTAAATTTTCAAAGCGCTAGAAGTTCTTCAACAATATGTTCATCTGATGGCTGGCTGTACCCATCAGTATTATAAAGGACCAGGGGTGGACTGGCCTATTGGGAACGCTGGAGATTTCCCGGTAGGCCTCTGCATCCTGGGCATCTTTTGTGTGGTATTTCTAAATGATCCCATAGGAAAAGGGTTTGGGTTGCTGAAAATGTGTAAAATTGGGCCACTTTGAAAATTATTTCCAGGGCCTCTTTTGGTCCCCAGTCCACCCCTGTAAAGGACAGCCTAGTAGGAAGAACTCCTAGAGTCATTCATAACCAGACCACAAAGATGTTTTATATATTAATTGCCGAATAAGCCCTAAAGTGAGCCCTTATGTGCAACGGATATAACTTCTCACTTTCGAGTTCCTTTAACTTTTCCTGAATACCATATAGGATACGAGTGAGGGATAGGATTAATGACGTATTTGTACCCCACATACAACAAATCCACAATAGGTTGCGTGAGAAAGGTGACTCATCACAAAAATGTTTCCCAAAAGAGTTTTCGTGTGTTTTCCCAATATTCACAAAATAGGACCGGGTGTTTTAGTGTTTTGGGCTCGTTGCTCTGCATACAAAAGCGACACAGGCCTTCCGACCACACGCCCTTGTTAGTGTAACAATTCTTTGTGGGAACATTGGTGTGAAAGAGGTCCAATTTGAATCTAAGAGAAAGATCTCTGGCCTTGTTACAGGGAAAACATATCAAATATGTCAAGCCTGGATGTTGGCTGTGTACAAAAAGCACATATTCTTTATAAGATTATTAGCCTGATATAGTTAAGATTATATTGGACTAATCATGTCGAAATTATTTTTTTTTACTAGTGTAAGATGGAGAAAAAGGACTATGGGCTCTATCTCTATTAGTCAAAGTAGAGATTTAATTTTTCTATCAAAACGGACAATGGATGCTGGATGAGCATTGTCCAACATCTCTGCCAGAACTTCATTAAAGGAGTTGGCAGGAGGTTGAAGCATTTTTGTATAATGTGTCAGCATCCTGCAGTAAAATTTCGAGGATAAAAAATTCAAGCCAAGTTCATGAATAAGAACAGAATTGGACAAAGATTTTGGAAACCCGAGCACCTTTTTTCCAAATGTTCCCTTGTAACTGGTTTAGGATTTTGCTAATTTCCAAGAGACAAAGATTCAGTGCAAATAGCACAGTAGCTTCCACTTGCAACATATACAATTCTAAAATGGGCATGAGAGAGAATTTAAAATATCTAAAAATATTCAATTAAATTTGTGATATTAGTTGTGCAACCCTAGTGTTAAGCAGATTCTTGCACATTATTAGAGATTTAGAGTTGCAAAGGTTGTATCCCAAGTTATCTCCCAGGTAATGCATAGCTAGTACACGCTGAAATTCACTTTCAGCAATCACCCATTTAAATGTACACATGTATTTCCTGTTCTCATTTTTGTTTTAGAATTTTGGCCCAGAAGATCATCTTTTAATATGCAAGGAGGCAAACCGTCTGGCCCTGCGGCTTCTAAATATTTAAATTTCTGTATTGCCACTTACACATCCTGGAATGACCACAGACATGTTGGCAGGATGCCATTGGCAAATGCATACATGTCAACGGGAAAATGTCCCTGAGGTAGTAGATATTTGGCCTTAGTGTATGCAGTCCATGCCTATCCTGATATTGCTGAGTCAAAACTAGATCTACCACTCACAATAGGATTTCTAATTGCGGCCCAAATGTATTTAGTATTGCGTTTACATAGATGATGAATTATGCCTTGATTATCATCCAAATGATGTTGGAACTATATTTATTTTAGGGTGAATTTTGTATTTTGAGAGAGTGTGTTTTTGACTGAAATATGGGAGCGAAGAACCTGCAGCCCACTTAAGTTTTCTTAGCTCCTTCTTTTTGAAGCATTTAAGTGCAACAATAGCTTTGTCAAATTTGTTAGAATGTATGTGCACATTAGCCATTTGGGCTTGAGAAGCTAGGTTCTTTAGATGAGAATGTATCATCTGCATGTTCTGTACCTCTATAAACTCATTGAATGTTCTCAAGCACACATCATCTGTTGCAACTAATAGGTCATGGCTCACTAAGGCAGATAAACCCCTACACAGTTTATGATTCCAATGAATTGACAAAGCATGGCATTGTGTTTACACCAATGACAAAACAGAGGATTGTGGAAAGTGCTTGATGGCGATATTGATGGTACAGCTTAAAATCATATGGTCTCCTACGCTCGGGTTAGTACTGGGGACCGGTTGGCAGAAACCTATCAAATGCTGTGAGACCCCAATATAGTCTATGGAAGACCTAAGCAACCCTCTATGCCAGGTGAAGGCTATTTGATTTAATGTTGTTGGGATGATGTGAATGTTCCACTCTTCAAAGAAGTGTGCCCAACAGGAACCTCTCAAAAGCGACAGAGTGCCATGTGAGCACTTGTTGGGATTGAGGTGTTGATAATCTTCACCAATAAATGTGGAATTAAAATCGCTGCCAATGATGACCTCATAGTCATGATTGCGTATAACGGAATCTTGTAGAACAAAGTTTAGATTGGCAAGTATGGATGATTGGGGAATCGAGCCAGGATTCCAATAAAGTGAAATGATTATGAAACACAATTGAACTTCATAATTTGTGGGCAGTTCAATGACCAACAATTCATCTGAGGAATGGATAATCTTGGAGACCAACCTCAAACTGTTGTGAACCAAAATAGCTAGACCACCGAAAGGACGGCCAACCTGCCCGCATTTTGCAAGTTGCACAAAAGAAGTGAAACCATCAACATTAACATTTTCAAGACACATTGTTTCCTGTAGTTGAACAATGGCCACAGTATTCAAGCTGTGACTTGCATTTAGCCAAGAAAGCACATTTGTAAAGCTGCAACAATTCCATGATAATACAGAGATAGGATATGTGTTACATACTTGTCTGGTTTTTACTGTTACCGATCAGCAATTTGACATGCGACTCAATCCACACCAATCCCTTTATTGCATAGGTGAAAGATGCTAGTTGACCTAACATTTGGTCATTCAGCACATTTGGTACAAACCTTCCTCACCTGAGTTATCCTTGACTTTTTTTCTGAGTGGTATAGTCTCTATAAAGGTACCCAAATCTTATTTGGATGCAAATACTTGTAGATCCAAGCCAAGCAAAGCTAAGTCTGCACGCTGATCCCATAGTATTTTAGCAATGATCTAGGATTGAACTTTGCAAAGCGTTCGATTGTTATTGTGGAGTAATAACTTTATCCAGTCCACATCAGCTGAATTTAAGTTACGCAAAATAGGAATTTGTTGAAAAACTTTTAGCAGAAATGAGAGATTAATTCTTGCTTGTCCATTCAAATTAGCATTGCTAACCCAGCCAAGAATGAGTTTCATGTCAGCCGGCACATCATCAAGTGTGAGAGCAGATACTAGAATGTTGGGGATCTCGTTACTGGCTGCATTGGCCGCTGAAGAGGCCATCAGCCTTTTGACCGATGATTGTTTGCAGAAGTTGTTAACAAGCTTGTCCCTAAATCCATGGGGGCTGCGATGGCCTCGACAGAGCATGCACCTGAAATAAATACGCCCTGTTTATTGCTTCCTTGGGGGTCTGACTGAGGGGCTGACTCACTTGAAATTTTTCCGGGACCGCTACCTCTAAGATTTCATATGACATGCAATTGTTGGGTAGAATGACATCTTGACCCTCTCCATTATTGACCTTATTGGTCTGAGCCACCTGGAAAAAGTTGGATAGCTTTGTTGAGGGCTCGTTGTTCTTGTTATTAGTGTTTGTATTTTTAGAAATGAGCCTTCCTTTTTGTGCTCTAAGAGCAAGTCTCTTGGCTTTGCACGATAGATAGTGATTTGTGTTATAAGTGGTATCATTATCTCAAAGAGAATCTGTGTTTTCTGACAAAACATTTGGATTGGTGGATTGTTGATCAAGAAGATCCATTAGAGCTGACGGACTATCAGCAGTTTCCTGAATGGACCTATCTTGGACAACAATTGAGGATTTGTTCTGTGTCATCACATTGTCACCATTGGGAGCTATGTTTGCCTCAATCAATAGTTGTTCAATTTGCAAGATACTATCATGTTGCAATTTGGCCACTTGAACACGATCTATGTGGTGATTGTTTTCTAGTGAGATTGAGTATGTTCTCTACCTTGTGCCACATTTGCATAAGACTTCATAGGAACACTTGAGGTGTCATGTGTGAAGTTCAGTTTGAGTGTTTTTTTATTGATGTTTCCACACAAGGAATCTTGACAGATAACCTATGGTGTGCCAAATGAGCCTTTTCTGTGAGTGACGCTTGAAGTAAGCAAAAGGACTCCGGCACTAGCATGAATCCTGTGAATTTATTAAGTTTTGCTAAAATGTCAGAGATTGACCCTTTCATTTCACTAATAGCACAGTGGGTGGTGTCATGGCATTTGTCTAATAAGTTAAGTATACGAGTCAAGACTGGAAAAGATTTTTGGTCTTGTTCATTAAACGCATAAGTGGGGGGAAAAGGCTGCTTGTTCCTGTGGAATCCCTAAATGCTCAACTTGTTCTATACCCAACCTATCAGCATTTGGGTTTCATAATGCATGAGGCATTTCCATGGCTCAATTTGGAAACTGATGACATGCTGAAGGAGAGCTTGCCGTCATACCTGCGGTATTGAAGCCGCTGGCTGTGAAATCACAACGGGGTGCTTGAGACCCATAATGATAGGGGGAATCTGATTTGTGCAAATGCACCCGTTCCAACTATACGGAGGAGCTAGCTATGGGTTGTGATGGCCCTAACGAGAGGTGAACACATTTGGCGAGTTCAGCCATGACTACAGGGTCGAGCATAGAGATGTCTGATATAGATTCATTAAGAAAGTCTGTCCGGGAGTTGTTATTGAATGAAGCATTGTGAGCTATGTCCATCGATCTTAAATGGACGTCATTAACGTCTTTAAGTGTAAAGGTATATACGTCCTTTGGAGGTAAAGTGGCCGCATGAACTTGGCCTTCTACCTGTGTGGAGGAGGTTATATGAGCAACAGTTGTATGAACAATTGAAGAGCCATCATTAGTGGATAAAGAAACATTGTGTGAGTGCCCTAAACCGGGCGAATCATGTGATGATGAATCCATCATTCTACTCCCTGATTGTCGGTGCTGAGGGCATACAGGAAATTATGTAGTAGGCTCCTGAAAATGTTTGCCACTCCTCAAGCCTCTGACGATTTTAGAGTTCTTACACATCAAAGATGCTTAAACAGTTGTGCAATAACAATTGATTTTAATTTATGCACATAGGGACGTATACACCTGTATTAGGTTCCCTGTGTGTGCACTGAACGTGCACATGACTACACATGTAATCAATCAACGCCCTTATCCAGCCGAGCCACTGTTGGGGGTGTTCAGCACTCACCATCATTCATACACACGACAAACACACAGAGCCATGGTTTCTATCAACCTCCTTTATTCTCCTTCACCATGTAACTGCTGTTCTCCCTCCCCTGTCCCTCCCCTTCCGCCCTCTTGCTGCCTTGGTGTCCGTGTTCTCTCTTAAAGGGGCTGTGTCCCTTTTAATCACATACAACACCTCCCCGTGCTTAACATGAGAGCTATGTTACATCTGTTCGATGAGTCTCGCTGGTTTCCTCACTGTTCGGTGGGGTCTGCCCGGGGATTCCCTGCTTTCACCAATTGCTTCAACTGGGGGTTCTACTTCGACTTCCTCGCTTGGGTGTTCGATTGCTGTCTCCTGTGTCTCTGACTCTTCAAGGTATAGTCTTTTAAAGAATGAGGAGCTCCAGTGATGTCCCCTGATTCTCCTGTCGCCGTGATCATGGGTCCTTTGATGGTCGTGATGATCTGGGGTTTTGGGGTGTAGCGCGTGCCTGTTTTCTTGCGCTGAGTCTACCCGACTAGGACAGTTTGTCCTACCTCTACTTGGGATTCTATCCCTCTCCTCTTTCTGTCGGACCACTCTTTGGCCTTCCTCTTCTTTTCGGCCTCTCGTTCTCTGATGGCCATGTCCTCCTCTGAGGTGTAGTCCTCCCACCAGTGGATGCCTGTTCTGGGTTGGTATCTCACCATCAGCTCGGCTGGCGGCTTTCCTGTTGCGTCATGCCGAGTATTCCCGTAGCTTCTGAGCATACTGCAGATGGCTTTCATGTGGGTTATCTGTTCCACTGCAGCTTTCTGTCTGGTTAATTTGATTGTTAATTAATCTGCCTTGGGGCCAGAGTGGTGTGACTTTCTGGTGGTGGAACCCTAGGTGGTCTGCAAACCTGGCAAACTCGCGTCCTTGGAACGGGGATCCATTATCTGTCTTGACAATGTTGGGGATGCCCCACTCACTGAATAGTTCATCTACTAGGGGTGCTGTTTCGTTGAATGATGTTGATGGTGTTTGTTTGATAAATGGGAATCTTGAGTATTCGTCGATGATTACTAACCGGTATCCACCTTCTTCTAGGGGTCCATAGAAGTCCATTGCAACTTTTTGCCAGGGCCTTGCTGGAAGTGTGGTTGGTTGGAGGGGGTTCGGGGTTGATCCCTTCAATGCTAGTTGGCATGGTCTGCAGTGCATCAGCATGTCCTCAACCACTGCGTCCATGTACGGAAACCAGACGTGATCCCTGAGGACCTTTTTTGTGTTATCAATCCCCCTGTGGCCCTCATGTGCTAGTGTTACTAAGGTCTTCCTTAGGTCCCTTGGAGCTACTAGTCTGTTTCCTCAGAGTAGTGTGCCTTGGTCTGTGGCTATCAGTTCTCCATGTATTTTGGCTAGCCGGTCGAGATCTTTCTTGTCTGCCTCCTCCCCTCTGTTTCCTCGTTTTTGGCGCTCTCTCCATTTGTTGGAGCCGGTGAGGGCAACAGCGGCTGTGATCGTTGGGTCGGCTTTGCTTCTTTCCTCAAATACTGCTGTTGAGTATGTCGGTGGCATGGCGTTTGAGGACAGGTAGGAGATGTACTCTTCGGCCTCATGGGCCAGGGTGTCATCTTTGCTCATCGTGGGGTGTCTGGACAGGTAGTCCGCTGGATTGAATTCACCCCTGGGTTTGTGAACTATCACGTAATCATACTCTTGTAATCTTATTCCCCAGTGTTCTATTCGGGGCAGCATTTTAGTTTTTGGATTGCTGAATATCGAGAGGAGTGCCTGATGATCCGTCACGAGGGTGAATTTCTGACCAATGACGAAGTGGTAATATTTCTCGCAGGCCCATATTGCAGCAAGGCTTTCCTTCTCGGCTTGCGAGGAAGCTCTCTCCGTGTGTGATAGTGTGCGGCTGGCATATGCTACCCCTGCATGTCGAGCTTTGTCTTCAGCGTCAGTCTGGGCGAGGATGGGTCTGAGACCCACTGGACTGGCATCTACCGTAATGATGGTGTGCCAAACTGGATGAAAGTATGCTAGCTGGAGGTTGTTGGTGAGACTCTCCTTTATGGTCGTAAATGCAGCTTGGCAGGGTGTGTCCCAATGAAAAGGTTGGTCCTTTTTCAGGAGCCTGCGGAGAGGGTCGGTGATCATGGCATAGTTCGGAAGGTAGCGTGCACAGTATCCTGCCATTCCTAAGAAGGAGCGGAGTTCTGCCGTCGTCGTGGGTGCTTGGAGGTCGGTAATGGCCTTTATCTTGTCTGGGTCAGCTGTTATTCCTTTGTTCGAGAATATGTGCCCGAAGAATTTGAGGCTGGTCTTGTTGAGGTCACATTTGAGTTTGTTTAGTGTTAGTCCCGCTTCCTGGAGGTTCTTGCAAACAGCTATTAGGGCTTTGTCATGCTGTTCTTGGTCCTTCCCAAAGATCAGGATATCATCACTGTAGTTTAGGGCATTAGTTTCAGATGATATGAGGCGTCTGATTATCTCCTGAAAGATTTCCGCAGCGGACAATATACCAAAATGTAGTCTCTTGTATTTATACAGCCCATCGTGTTTTGCAAAGATGGTGATGGGTCTTGAGTCTGGGTCCAGGATGAGCTGGTGGTAGCCCTGATTGAGGTCTAGTTTGGAAAAAAGTCTCACCTGATTCAGTCTGATAAGCATGTCTTCCAGGCTTGGCCCTGGATGTCTCTCCCTTTGGATGGCAGTGTTTGGGATGCGCATGTTAACGCATATGCGCAGGCGTCCGTTGTCCTTGGGCACTATTACTATAGGGGATACCCATGGCATTGGTCCTTCTGCCTTCTCTATGATGTCATTGAGGAGTAGGAGCTGGATATCCTTCAACACTTGTTCCTGGAGGTGGAAACCCACCTTACGGGGGTGCTGTGACACTGGCGTGACGTCGGAGTTGATGTGTAGTTTGATGGCCGAGTTTTTGAGCATTCCTACACCCTCAAATAGTTTGGGGAACTGGTCTTTGAGGTCTCCTTTCATCAGGGCTTGGCATGTTATTGCCATGATGGTTTCTCGTGTTGAGGGGGGTCCTTTTATTACTTCCGATTTGTCATACTGGAGGTCAATCAGTGCCAGGGCACTGGCCGTTCGGTAGCTGAGGAGGCAGCAATCTATGAACAGGCTCTTTATGACATGGATCGTGGATGTCACAGTGAGGTTGCGATGTGTCAGGTCACATTGAAATTGTCCCTTGGAAGTCATGGTCCGTGCTGCTCCCCATTTGAAAATGTGCATTCTGGATGGTCGTAGGGTATTTCCCATTTGTATTGTCACTCTGGGAGCTGAGGTATCATCAGCATTGATGCTGAGGAGTCAAACGTATTCCCGGTCATATCCATCTTGTAGCTATTGGATTTGGTCACTCTCCCTTTGCTGATGTCTCAGCGGAGAGTTAGTGTATGGGTCCATGTTTTGTTCACGAGGTGGCAGGGAATCCCTCATGTATGTCGCCCCATGTTCTGGTGTTTGTATTGGGTCTCGTTGGAAAACGTTGTATAACTCGTGATCTTTCCTATCCGGTTCAATCTGTAGCCCTTCTAGTGCCCTCACGGTGTTCGGGCGTTGGTATGAGTTTGTGGGGTATGTCGCACCTCTTTCAATGATGCGTTGGTTGGGTTGTTCACTTGGCATCTCTGCTGTGCGCTTTGTAGCTCGTTGGCGGGTTGAGTTTCCTTCGGGGAGTTGCTCCTTGCACATCACTTGAAAATGGTTCTCCATTCCACATCGGAGGCCGCGCTGGCCGATGGCAGGGCATGGTCCTCTGTGTGGGTACTCAAACCCACAGTGGTAGCATTGGCGATCACTCTGTGTCCGTTGAGCGGGATACCTGGGAGCTAATCTGCTCTGCGAGGTCATATATCGGGTGTGAGGTCTTACAGCTGCGATGATGTTGCACTTTTTTGGATTTTCAATAGCTGCGGCCTGGATGTCAACTACTTCATATACTCTGGCCAAGTCTAGTACCTCTTTTAGGGAAAGTGGCTTTTTTAGGAGGGGTTTCCTGAACATTGAGGATATGCACCCTTCTATTATGCGGAGTCTTATCGCCTCTTCATCGTTAAATTTGGCGAAGTCGCACTTAGTTATCTTTCTTTGGAGGCGGATGACAAATTCTCCTATGGAATCATGAGGGAGTTGACCACATTGATTGAAGGTGTATTGCTCGTAGTCACAATTGGGTGAAAAGACAAGTTTCTCATTGATGGCTTCTAGGAGTTTCAAGTAGGTGGAGCGGTCTTGTGGAGGGATCATGCGTATGATGTTTTTGATTTCTCTCCCTGCGACTTTGGCAAAATTACTTAATATATTGGGGGGTTCTTGTGTGCCAATGGCACCTATGAAGTCCTCGAATTCTTCCACCCACTCTTCCCATCGCTGACCCTAGTCGTGGAGTGGGTTCAGTGTAAATGGTGCAGGTCTTCTCATTAGGCTGGCATGGGAAGAGGGTGTTCCTGGTAGTGGTGGCTGAGAATTTGCATCAGGCGCGTCCTGAGCTGACATGGCGGTGGCGCTGGGTATGATGTGGTGGCTTTTGTTGTCGCTAGGGCGCAGTTTTGGTGTTTCACAAGTCACTGAGGCTAATGGGCGAGGCAATGAAGTTTATTCCTGACAGCTGGGGGGCCACCTTTTTCACTTAGGTGTGTGGTGCTGGAGTTTGGCGTGGGCGCAGGCACTATGGTGCCACTTGTCTCATGCGCAGCCTGCGTATGCCCTTGCTGTTATTCAACTCGGTATGGGCGCTCGTGGGTTGTGTATGGGCCCACTTTATTTTCTACTTTTATTGAAACAGTGTCACGTGACGGGAGACGTGGGGTTTGTCGCTGAGCCCTGTGCTTGCTGGCACTATTGTCACAAATGGGAGACGCAGGGTTTAGTTTCCCCACGTGTCTTTATTATTCGGTCCCTGCCGGAATACCTTATCTGTCGGCGGATGCGTCGTCCTCGATCCGCACTCTTTCGTTCTTCCGGGCGGCTGGGATCCATTGGCCGGGCCCGGTATGCAGCGTCAGGATGCAGCTCCAGCGGTCTCCTGTGCTCCTGTTGGGCGGCTGTGCGGCCGCTCGTCCGTGATAGCGGTAAGGCACAGGCCCCTCACTTGGTGTCGGCTGCAGGTTTTCAGGGATGGTCAGGCGCATGGGCCTCCTGGACAGTGTTGGGCACACGGGCCCGTGGGGTTGGGCACTCACGCTGTTACACAGGCACGCAGGCCCTTTCCTTTTGCAGCTTTGGGAAGCTGGGCAGACGGGCCCTCGAGGTATGTTGGACACGCAGGCCCTTTCCACTTGCCGGGCACACGGGCCCACCGGACAGCTGGGCACATGGCTCCCATGATACGTTGGGCACGCCGGCCCTTTTCACCTGCAGTGCACATGGGCCCACCAAATCTGCTGGCGCTTGGGCCTTCATAGTACGTTGGTCACACGGGCCCTCCCTCCTCACTAGGTCTGCTAGGCCGCTCGCACTGCCGGGGGCACAGGCCCTCCTGATTCTGCTGGGCTCACGGGCCCTCCACTGCTGCCGTCACATGAGGGTTCGTGTCGGCTTTGTTGCCAGTTGTTGGGGGTGTTCAGCACTCACCATCATTCATACACTCGACAAACACACAGAGCCGTGGTTTCTATCAACCTCCTTTATTCTCCTTCACCATGTAACTGCCATTCTCCCTCCCCTGTCCCTCCCCTTCCGCCCTCTTCCTGCCTTGGTGTGCATGTTCTCTCTTAAAGGGGCTGTGTCCCTTTTAATCACATACAACAGCCACAACAACACAAGTACCAACTGAATTCCAAGACAAAACGAAAAGACGTTACTCTCCTAGCTCAAAAAAATCCTGACAATTTGAGAGTGTAAAGCCCCGGTCGAGTTTCGGAATATCTAGAATACCATAGTCAGAGTAAATTGAATATATGTAAACACTCAGACAGTTATGCCACGCCAATGCTAAAAGTGCGCGTGGAACTACAAAATTAAACTGAACATAAAAGAATGATGCACAAAGATTTAAATGAGCCGTGGACTCACAAATTGTTAAAGCACAGAGCACGTACAGGCGTGTGTGCGTTGGGCACACAGAAAAGGGGGAAGAAAACTCCTAAAGTGACAATCAAAACAAAACTAAGAAAATAAAAAAGCTGCCACACCGCCCAGAGCCAAACAGGCACTTGCAAAGGCACTTCCGGGGGCGAGCGCACGTGCCTAAAATAGCAAGTGAGCCTGGTGAAAGGGTGGAGTCACGGCGGGACAGCCGGTCTATAGAAAAAGAAAACAGTTGTTTAAAATGTTTTACAAGGTCCAAGGTCCAAAGGGGAAGGTCCAAACAGGGAAAGAGAGTCACAAGTCCTAGCAGATAAATGCACCGTTGAAAAGAACAATTCAAGCTCGTAGCTGCAGCCCACAAAGTCTGTGGCTGACGGCACACAGCGCTCCTTGCAGGCTCATTGCAGGCACTTGCAAAGGCACTTGCGGGGGAGCGTGGTGAAGGGGCGGAGTTACGGCAGAACAGCCGATCGTTGAAAAGAAAGATTCAAGCTCATAGCTGCAGCCAACAAAGTCTGTGGCTGACAGCACAGGCACTTCCGGGGGCGTACGGGGAAGTGCAGTAAGTTTAGAAGAACCCAACGGTCTGAAAGATACCTCAAGTGAATGTTTAAGAGTCTCCAGATTTGTGTTAGACCTCAAAAATAAATGTGGAGAAACAAAATCAGGTCAAGAGCATTGTATGAAAACTGAAATTAATCTGGCAATATGTTCACTACTTTCCCTGAAGCAGCTTCCTCCTATGTGGCTAGGGGATGGAAACCGCTACCTCATCCTATCCCTGGGGCTGCTATATGAGGGAAGACCTCCTGGGGGAGGTATATCTTGGGGAAATGGTGAGGTAAGGTTAGAGGAAAACACATGCCCCCCTTTTCCTTTTCGGGACGTTCCCTCGATTCCCCAAACTCTAATGGCAAATTGTCATACGTCTCCACAACCTTTCAGTGGATCTACTTTAAATCTTCCCCAAGATACCAGTCGAAATCACATGCTAGCCAACGACATGAGGAAGAGAACAGGAGATGGGATGGTTACGCCCAGTGAAATTCAGTATTAATTTCCCCAATACCATTTCAGGGGAAGACCCATAACCACTGACACAAGGAAGAGACTAGGATCAATAAAGGCTACCCCCAATAAATCTCAGCCTTTATTTCCTCAATACCATGTAAGAGAGAAATCCATGGCCACTGACATGAGGAAGAATGGCACAGTAGTGATAATTACTGGACTGAGCATCAAGTGCAATTGTCTATTTATTACAGAAGAAATAACCAAGCTTGGAAGTTTAAACACAACCCAAAACTCAGCAGAAGGAGGTCAAGTCAGTCATAGGAAGGAGAAGGGAGACCTGTAGGCGCGGGTCTGCATGCCAGATGGGAATGCTGCTGAATACCATGAGGAGGAAAGACGTGCAGTGGCAAACAGCAGAGAAGCCGACGCAACCTCAGGAAGGTGGAAAGGAGGTGCTGGTGGTTTACCGCCGAGAAGGGTACCATGCACCGAAGAAGCAAGTATGGCGGCAAGAGTGCATTTGTCTGGGTACACACCAAGCCAATTCAGTAGAACCAATGACAAACAAACAACGCAAAGTTAACATTCTCTGATAAGGCATTTATAACACGCCTATACACAAGTGTTTCAAGGCGCGACAAGGCAAAGGAGGGGGAACAGAGGGAAGATAGACAACGATCCTACTAGGCCAGGTGTCATTCAGATTGCGCAAGTGTATCGGAAGGGGGAAGGGGAAAAGTGCCGGGGTAAGTAAGAGGGGAGGGACAGTGCAGTAAATGGAATAATACAATAAATATTAATAAGTAAAGTATGGCCAGCAGGTGGAAAGTGCAGGGCTGAAGGGTAAGTGCAAGCATCAGGTGTCAAGTTCTGGTAGGGGCCTGTAGGGATACGACTGGTGTGTGACTGGTGGGGGAGGGGACCTGGGCACGAGAGCAGAGGGTGGCCAGGTAACCAGTGCAATTTCAGTTTCAGCCAGGAAATGAGCAGGGGAGAGGAGGAGAAAAAGCAGAAGCAAAGAGAAAGGATTTGAGGTGCTTCCAGAACTGGAGATGGTTCTCCTCAAGATTCAAGGTGGCAGGGAGGTGTCCCAGAGGGAGGCCCCAGCTGAAGAGAGAGATCTACCAACAACTTGTTGCTTGAAGAAGCGACTGACCCTGAGGGAGTTGGAGGCGGATGAACGAAGAGCTCAAGAAGGAAGATATTTAGGAAGAGAGAGTTGAAGGTATTGAGGCCCCAGGCCCCAGAACACCTTATGGACAATGCATAGGGTTTTGAACTTAATCCTCACAGCCACTGGGAGCCAGTGCAGAGATTTCAGTCCTGGAGAGGTATAATCCCTGGGCTTGACGCTAAGGACAAGTCTCGCAGTCCTGTTCTGGATGAGTTGCAGAGGGCAGAGAGTAGAAGTAGGCAGATTTAGAAAGAGGCTGTTGCAATAGTCCAGCCTAGAGAGAACCAGAGCTCTGGAGACAGTGAGCTTCTGGGGGAAGGAGAGGAAAGGAAGAATATCTATGAGGAGGTGCAGCTGGTAGTGTGACTTCTTAGAGGCATCAGAGATGGGAGGAGAGAAAGAGAGTGTGAAGTCAAAGATGTCCCCAAGGTTTTTAGCCTCACAGGTGGGTGCACGAGGAGGGCCAAGAGATGCAAGCCACAGAGTGACAGGCAAGGAGGGTGTGGGTGTGCAGATGAGGGGAATCTCAGTCTTACTGGCATTAAGGTAGATATCATTGGCAGCACACCACTCCTGGATGGCGGACAGACAGTTGGAGACGAGAGAGGGAGAAGAGGTGGCTGAGGGAAGCCTGAAAATGAGCTGAGTGTCATTCGCATAGCACTGGAAGTTGGGGCAGAGCACGGCAATGCGTGGGAAAGAAGTGCCATGTATTAGTTTAACAGCCAGAGAGAGAGGTTAGACCCCTGGGAACACCATAGGTAGAGAGATAGAGAAGGAACCAATTTGAACTTTGGAGGGTTGATCAGAGAGAAAAGAGGTCAGCCACGGCCGGGCCTGACCGGTGATCCCCAGGTTATCACAGAGACGGTTGAGCAGGATGGCATGGTTAACCATGTGGAATGCAGAAGAGAGATCAAGTAAGATGAGGACACAGAGGGTGTTGGAATCAAGGTTGGAGAGCAGGTCTTCACGGATGTTCAGGAGAGCATTTTCCATGCTTCTGGCAGCTCTGAAGCCAGACTGATGATCATGGAGACAACCAACAGATTCAGTGTGAAGATTGATCTGCGAGATGGCCAGCTTTTCCAAGAGTTTGCCCAGGAAAGGAGTGATGGAGATTGGGCGATAGTTAGCCGGGCAGGATGGGTCGGGAGAGGGTTTCTTAAGAAGAGGGTGCACAAGACAGTGCTTCAGGGGGGAAGGGAAGACTCCCGTGGTGAAGGAGTGGTTGCAGATGTCGGCCAGGGCAGGAGCCAGGGAGTCAATGTGGTCCTTTTATGGTTTTGGAGGAACAGGGAAGAACCTGTTTTGACAAGACTTTCATAGATCAGACTTGTCTAGAAACCTCATCTGGGCAGCACAGGGGAAAGGCAGAGAAGGAGGGAGAAGAGGAGGCTGAAAAAGGGCCAGAGGATGAACAGGGAGTGGAGGGAGGAAGGGGAGAGGAGGAGAGAGAGGTTATGATGTCCTGAGTTTTAGAGATGAAATGCGAAGCCAGTGCCGTGCACAGGGCCTGGGAAGGAATAGGACAGGTAGAGACTGTGGCAGGATTGGCCAGTTCCTTGCAGGTTTTAAAGAGTTCAGCCGAGTTATTGGATGCTGCAGAGACGCAGGCTTGGATGTGAGCTCTTTTCTTAGTGCGAACAGAGAACCGGTATTGCCGGTATTGCTTTTGGAGCAGGCGACAGGCCAGTTTGTCAGAGGATTACATGAAGCACGCCATTTCCTCTCAGTCATCCTCCACTTGCGTTTAAGGGTGACAAGGTCTGAGTCGTACCAGGAGTTGCACTTGGCTTTTGGCTTCAGGCGGATCCTCATGATAGGGGCAAGAACATCAAGAGTGTCATATATAGCAGAGTGAAGCATGGAAAGGGCTTTGTCAGGGTGTGAGTCAGCCAAAGAGGGAGAAAGGGGAGAGAAAGTGGTGGCAAAAGCCTCAACTGACACGTGCTTCATGGGTCGGATGACTGAGAAGGTGGCAGGTAGTGATGGAGTTGGCTTGGCCTGAGGGGTAGAGAGGATGAGCTGGGGGGAAAGGAGAAAGTGATCACTCCAGGAGAGAGGAGTAGTGAGAGGGATATAAAGGGGAAGGTCTGAGTAGATCAGAACATCCAGAGTATGCCCTGCAGAGTGAGTCGGGCCAGAGGGGAGAATAGAGAGTGAGAGAGAGTTTCAGAGGTCAGAAAAGAGTTCAGAGGAAGGACAGGAAGCAAGCAGGTGGATGTTGAAGTCTCCAAGAAGTAGGAGTTGAGTGGTCGAGACCAGGAGGGAAGAGCAAAGTTCCTCCCACTCAGAGAGGAAGGAGGAGATCTGACCAGGTGGCTGATAGATAGAAGCCACAGTAAGGGAATGGCTAGGAGAGAGAGATAGCCTGCAGACGAGGCATTCGAAAGAGGAGTAGGCCTATGTAGGAATGACAGAGGCAGGAATCCACTCAGGGAATATCAGGGCTGCACCCCCTCTGGAAAGGTTGGACCTGGGTGCAGAGAGGATCTTGTAGCTGCCAGGGAGGAGAGTGTCAAAGTATGAGACAGAGCTGGCAGTGAACCATGTCTCAGTGAGAGCAAGGACATCGAGGTGAAGTTCCTCCTGTACGCGGCAGATGTCAGAGGAGTGTTTGACAGCTGAGCGAGAGTTAAGGGTAGCAATATGGAGAAGATTGCCGCCCTTGAAAGACTTCCGGGGGGGGTACAAATCAGAGGTACGCCGTGCGGAGGTGTAGAAGAAGTCCATCGGCGGTCAGAAAGGGAAGGAGGAGAGGGCAAGGTAGCCAAGGATAGAAGTGCTCCATTGAGCACCTATCGGTTCCAGATATTCCGCTGTCATGGCAGCACAACGTTTCTGTAGGGTTCGCTGGCACACCTATAATAAGTCTGGTCTCTAAATAGGTACCTATTTCTCTGGGACCATTCACTGATGCACGTCACTTTCTATTGACATCTAACTGTGGTGAAAACTTGTTAGGTTTGAATTTACTGAAGAAATGATATGCTGTTCTTTACAGCTCACCCGATAGTGTAAATTTGACTCTTTCCCTGCAGCACACTTCTACATCTCAGTTGTTAGCACTCCCACTACCCAGTGAATTGCAAAGTGTACTTACGCATTAATGGGCCCTTAGAGATAATGACATAAGAATGCTCAATGTTGAACCAGTGCGCATCCAGTTAAGGCAAAATGTCACATTACCGTGCATACCGCAGTACACAGTTTCAGTGGATGGAGAAGACGCACTGAAAATAATAATTTCAGATCTTGTACAACTAGGTGTCATTGAACTGATTACGGGTAGCACTTGTAACAGTTCCATACTTCCTGTGTACAAAAAGGGTATAAACGCACTGCCTTACTGTTTTGTAATTGATTCATGGGCCATCAATAAAATTGTTTGTCCACAATTTCCCATAGTGCCTGACATCACAACTATTTTGACTATGATTCCTGCCCAGGCCACTCATTTTTCTGTGGTAGGTTTAAAGAATGCATTATTTAGCATACATATACATGCTGAAAGTAGGTACGTATTTGCCTTTATTCTGGGAGGGTTATCGTTTACATTTACTAGAATACCCCAAGCATACACTGAAAGTCCAAGCATTTATAGTAGAGCCCTCAAGGAACAACTTGAACCTTCGGAATTACCTTCATCTTGCACATTGATACAGTACATTGACAACCTACTTATTGCTACAGATTGTGAGGAAGCTTGCGAGGAGTGCACTGTGTTGTTGTTAATAGACTTGGCTAACAACAGTCACAAGGCTTCTTTAAAGAAATTCAAATATTGTCAACAGGAGGGTGCCTACTTAGGATACCTCCTGTCGAAGGACGGTTGGCTTCTTGCTCCAGAAAGAATACAGGCTATCTCTGACATTGAGTTTGCAAACATACAAACTGAGGTTAGAACTTTTATCGGGATGAATTCCTATTGTAGGCAATGGATTCTTAATTTCTCTCTTTTTATTAAGTCATTGTTAGCAATAACTAAACAATATGTAGGTCTACCTCTCCTTTGGGATAGAGCTTGTCAAGATGCTTGTGATATGCTCAAAACTGCTTGGTGTTCCGCACCAGTATTGGGCACACCAAATTACACTAAGGAGTTTGTTTTATTTGTGCATTAAAGAGATGGTTGTGCTTTGGCTGTTTTAACGCAGGAATATGGGTGAAAGAACAGGCTGTGCGGCTAATTTTCCTCCACGTTGGATCCTGTTGCATGTGCTTTGCCAAACACTCTTAAAGCTGTGACTGCTGCTGCATCAGTAAAACAGAGCGAAAGCATGGTTTTGGGTCACTCCTTAACCATCATGGTGCCTCACCCAGTAGATGTACTATTGAACGGAACGCAAACGCATCTTGCATCTGCTCGCCTCACTAGATAACAAGATAATTTTGTTTGTGCGTCACATTAAAATGAATTGATGTAACACGTTAAATCTAGCTGAACAGTTACCTCCCCTAGAGGAGAAAAGCATTCCTGATACCAATCATAATTGCATATTTATCACTGAAAATGAAACAAAAGGAAGAATTGATTTGGCTGACAAACTTATGCCATCCACAGATGGAGAAATATTTTGTGATGGTTCATGATTTAAACTTCTGGACAGCGCTTCTACTGCTGCCTATGCAATCACCACATTAGATACAGTGGTAGAAGCTAGGATGATTAATTACAACTCCGCCCCAGCAGCAGAAATAATGTCCTGACTCGAGCTTGTGAGATATCTCAACAGTTGAAAGTAAATATGTATACAGCCAGCCAGTATGCTTTTGGTGTAGCTCACAGTTTTGGGAAACTATGGGCCAAAAGGAGATTTCAGACATCCCATGTCACCAAGATTAAGCATGGTCCCTTGATAGTGCAGCTTTTATTAGCACTACCATTACCTTTACAGCTAGCAATAATGAAATATGCAGCGCACCAGTAAATCACTGACAGTATCGGGAAACGCAATGCTTTTGCAGACCGAATTGCCACACAAACAGCCACAGACTTACAGTCTGGAATGTACATATTGGGTCCTGCTAGATGGGTCGCTGAGAGCGGGATGATGGAAGAGGGCATTACCAGTGTAAAAGAGATTCAGGTCGAGGCCACAGCCAGAGAAAACAAAGAGTGGGTATCAGGACCAGCCCGTGTAGATGAGGAAGGTTATTTTTTATTATTTTATTAAGTGCATGGTTAGAAAATCAAACCTTTATTTATTTTTCATACATTCCTCATATTGAAACTCGAAAAGTAAAAAGAAAAAGAACAAAACAATATACAAATGTATAAAAAAAACGCCAGCAACTAGGGTGAAAACAAAAAGACAGAAAGAAAAAAACAAAAAAAAGATATGTGTAAAATACACACGATAACTGCAACAAAGAACTAATCTTCACATCCCCTAGTTGAATCAAGTCTGTGTTTTAACCACTTAAGGTCAACATTTACTAGCTATGTGACCCTTTAAACTCAAGTAGCTCCCACGTTCAATCTTTGATCCTCTGTTTTACTTTTTACACAGTAAGGTTCTCATCCATTGCCCCTATTTCAAAGATAACGTTCAAAAATGCCAAAAGAGCCAGGGTCAAATACATTTTTTCTCCTGAAGTCAGTAGTGACCACCAGTCTTCCAGATCAAGTGTACACAAATCTGACACACATTTTCCCAAAAATTGTGTGTGTTGAATCTTTAATGCCGGGCAAGTGAGCACCAGGTAATGAAGTGTTTCCCTGGCGCTTTCACAAAGTCTACATAAAAGGTTTCTTTTTATCCTTGGTTTTCGTACCTCTAAAATTTCCCTCGTGGGGTACAGATTTAATCAAAATTGCATAAACTGCCGGCGGGTCTGATGGTTCGGAAATTTAATCAGATAGGAAGATAGGGAAACCCTTGCCCTGCTTTCTGGAATCAACCTCCCATTCAATTTGCATTTGTCTTTCGCCTCCACTCAGTTGATCCAGTCTAAGTCCAACCATTTTTCTTGACTGCATTTGGATTTTTCAGAAGGTCATCAACTGTTGAATTAACGCTATAGAGGTGAGAAATGCAAGTCTTCTTCCAGAGTTATAAAAGTGGTTCTTTCTTAGCCTCAAGCATCTTTTTCAATACCATCAGTCATCCATCTCCTTGAGCGTCCAGGCACTTGCTCAGTAATGCCAAGGATTTCCAAACAACTATGATGTAAAGTGAATTTTACCCAAGTTCTACTCTTATAGCCTGTATTGGAGTTGCATTCGGGAGGGCAAGAACCCTCCTCCAAAAGAGCCCTTCTAAAATTGGCCCTAGGTTGAAGGATAATGCCAGCATAGCCTCTGTACCGTACGTCAGGATGGGGGATACCTTTTTGATGTAAAAATCACTACTGGTATTAAAGTGAATTTGCCATATTTCGCTGATATCCATTTCGCCTGAGCAGCCATGGACTTAACCCTGCTGCGCAAGGTGTTTTCATAGTGGATGTCTGTCTCACTGTTTCCAATGTTCATTCACAAATATTTCAGCGTGGCGACCTCAAGGATGTTTTCACCTTTCAAATGCCAGATGTAACAGGAGTTCTTTCCACCTTTCCTTCGACCGAGGGTCATAACCTTACACTTTTTTACGTTGACTTTTAAGTTATTTATCTCAATATAATTTTCCAGAGCAGTTAGTTGACGTTGCAACCCTACCTGAGTCTGGTACATCAGAATAAGGTCATCTGCATATAGAAGTTGGTTTATGTCCTCACCCTTCAGCGTTGGTGGAAAACATCTTATATCTGTGAATGCCATGTCAATATCGGAGATGAAAAAATTGAATATTGCTGGAGCTAGCCTGCAGCCCTGCTTTAGCCCATTCTCGGTAGCAATTGGTTGTGTATAATTTTCCTTTGTGTCCAAACCAAACGAGATTGATGTTCTCGTATGTAGTGCCTGAATGGGTTCCAGAATATCATTTGGGCAGTTCCAGCTGGTCATCTTTGTCCAAAGTGTACGTCTATCAACTAGATCTAATGCTTGGGTGAGGTCAACCGATGCAAAATAGATTTGGCTTTTATCCTTTGACTTTTCCCTCATTTTTAGTAAATTGATCAAAAACAGGTTAAGGGTGTTACCTATACCCCTAGCAAAACCTGTTTACCAGATATCACAATGATTAGGCCATGCTCCAGTCCATCATTTCTTTCAAGACGACTGATGAGAAAAGGTCTGTAGTAGTTAGGATCAGACCTATTGTCCTTTTTAAAAAGTGGCCCTATTATGGAGTGCTTCCATGATTTGGGGATATTTTGTGTAGCTTTAATGTGAATAAATAGTTCCTCGAGCATGGCCCACTCTTCTGGTTTGTTTGTCATCATTCGATTGGTTACACCATCTGGACCTGCAGCCCTTGAATTACTGGCCAAATGGATCAATGACAAGATGTCCTCTTTGTCTGTGTTAATGTTCCAATGATCTGAGGATTTTAATATTAAGAGTATTTCAGAATTAGTCAAACATTCGAAATGCGAGTAAGGATCTCAGCTGTGCGCTTATGCCCGCATAAAAGTCTAGTAAAAGGACCAAGCTGCAATGCACAGTTCACAGAAAGGTGTACTCGCTGACACCTAATATTTAGAACAAAAGTTTAAGGTTGTGGCATTGCCTTGAAAACGATGCTATAGTCGAAACACGTGTCGGCTGAAGCTGCAATTCAATAAAGAACATTCATTGAAATTATAATATTAGTTTATTCAGCTAAAGATCAACTAATGGAAGAAAGGGAAGAGCGCAAAGCATGCCACAACCTTAAACTTGTATTTCAGAATTATCAGAGTTTTTGAATAGTTCTGTGAAATGAATACCCCAGACTCTGCCGCCACTGCGTTAGCAAGAGAAGTTTCCTGTGGGCAATTCAAAAAATGGAATGTCCTCCATATCTCTGCAGTGTTCTTCGCAGCTATCATATTGAGCATTTTCTCAGAATCATTTTATAACAGCAGAGATTTATGCGACTTAACCCAGTTTTTATATTTCTGTTTACATTTTTTAATTTCCTGCTGACCATTAATTCTCTCACTTCTTTATGTAGCAGTCTTTTCCTAGTGGTGACGTCCACATCGTAAGTGTGTCGCTCGACAACCAATGTTTTTGACGCCCAGAGTTTTTTTCAGCAAACGCCTAGAGACCTGAGGTACAGTCATTCTGCGTGCTGGATTGCAATTCCTGTCCCACTGTCCATTTTTTCCTTAACACCTGTGTCATGTTGCTTATTTTTGTGGCGGCTATTCTTAGTCTTGTGCAGCCTGGATTAATTTCAATGTTCTGGTGCATTTGTGAGACTCTAAGTGATGACCAATTGACAGGAGTCACTTTAAGAATGTTGTGGTCACTGCCAATGCTTTTCAGAACCACCAAGGCCTATAGGCTACTGTAAACTCTGCCAGAGACAAAGAAGTAATCTAGAATATTTTCCTCCTTATCCCTCTACCATGTTGGGGCAGGCGGTATGTCCCCATGCAAGTGGCCATTTATTAGTTTAATATTTTGTGCAGCTAATTCTTCTCTCCACCTCAAGCCTTTAGTTATTGTTGGAGGAGCATGCAATGAAGGCACAGTTTTAGGTTCCCCATGGCATCAAAGCATTGTAAATTTCAGGTCTCCACAAACGACACAATCAAGGTTGTCCCAGTGTTCCATTACATTGTCAATTAGTTGTAGCACTTGTTGTTGGAACTGTTGGGCCCAGTTTGATGCCGGGTGCCAATACAGATTCAGGGTCATAATAGTTTGAAACAGGTTATCTTGTGTATCAGTTGGAATATCAAAGCCTGAATTAATGGAGTAGGATGCATGCATTGTAATGTTTTCAGACCTCGAATATGCTTAATCGCCGTAATTAATCATGCCCTAGGTCTAACCTTTATGCCTTTAGTGCCTAGATTGAGGTACAGCGAAAATCCCTCCAGAACTGGAGCTTCCATCATCCTTGTTTCCTGTAAGAACACCATGTCATACTGCTCGAACTCCATGTCACCTTTCCTGAATAAATGCCAAAACCCTCTGGTGTTCCAACTTCCAAAGTTCAGGAGTGGGTGGGCCATCATGTCCTTGTTCTTTAGGCATTATTGCTTGTGAGGTTTAGTTGTCAAAGCCCTCGCAATCCAACTCCAATCTTCTCCTTCTAATCTCCTTCTCTGGGTATCCACACATTTCTTCTGGTTAAAACATTTTTATCTTAATACTCAGGTCCTTATTTCCCGGCGAGTCAGACACGTTATGAGAGTCTCTTGGAGGTCGGTGAATTCCGTGTGGTTTTCCAAGCTCGCTTTACATTATGAGTTGGGGCTATTTGCTTTTTAGATTGCTCCCCAAATTTCAATGGCGACACCTGGTTTAGAGAGTTTGATTTTTGTGGGAGCGAGAAGCCCATATGTAATGGTTTAGGAGCTTCTTTTATTAGTACATTTATCAGTTTGTCTGACCAAAGGTTAATGAATACCTTATCCAGGTGGTCTTCATCGGGAAACTCGATAAAAAATATTTCCACTGAATTTATTGAATTTAAAGAGGAAATAGAGTTTAAAAGTCTCAAAACATTTGCCCCATTTAGCATCTGTTCATCTTTAATGTGTAACACTCTCTTTAACAAGAGTTGGTGAACATTAGTGGTTTTTTCCAGCAAAGGTTTGATTTGTTTTATGAGTTCCCCTTTGTCATCACTTGGTCAGCGGATTTCTTATGACTCTTATCAGTCATCGCCTCCTGGCTTACAGGCTCATGACTGGTATACTCAGCGTCTTCTCTTGTTTTAGCTCTCTTAACCTCTTGGGTTAATGCCTCTGGATTTGAGGATCGTATTCGCTTTCTCATGGGATCCAGGTCTTTCACCCAAGTATTTTGTTCTGGCGAGAGGTATAGGGTTTCTTTGGCCCTTTCCTCTCGAGGGGCCAGTACTACCATTACAAGGCCTAGATCTACCAAGGCTGTCGTGGTTGAGGAGGAACACTTTTACGGATTACTTCCAAACTCATTTTGCTGCGTCGAGACCCTAGCGGCTATTTCCAAATGTTCATGCTCCCGGGTCAGGTTAAAGACCAAATTAGATACTGCAGCCAGTTTATTGGCTGCTGAAATTTCAGTCGTGTTAGCATCTCTCTGTGGGGCATTCAGTTTTATTGAAGTTTTAGGTTATGACAATAATAGAACAACAATACAATCACAAGAATATGCTTAAATGAAATCACCACCTTTCCCCCCTCCCTCGCCCCTCCTCCCCTCCTCCCCTCCTCCCCCCTCCCTCTTCCCCGCCATGGATCCTGGAATAACAGTTAGGGCAAGGGTCAAACACAGTGTGGTATAATACATTGCAAACAAAGGGTAGTCCTCATGTATGCACTCAAGACGTAGGGCCCCGCCCCCAGGTAATGAGTCCTCCATCTCGTTGAGCCCCTCCAATCCTTGGGGTGGGCTCCTCCGGGGTTGATAGTCAAGTTCGGTGATCTGTCTCAAGTGTTCCATAGTTCGCAAACCGCTCTCCCATATTTGTCATAGAAGGGAAGCCATAATTCCTCAATATTGGTCTTAGATTCATCAATTAGATGGGTCAGGAATTTAGTAACTCATTCCCTTTCCCCCGGGGATCGGACGGCCTTCCAATTTTGGGCCCAACAACATCTGGCAGCAACCAGCATGACCTGTAGCATGTGGTCATGTGTTACTTTCGGGCCTCCCTCTACTTCAATTCCAAACAACATTAACCATGGGGATAGGGTCCTTTCAATTCCGTCCACCTCCTTTATCCAGGACAGAACCTCACTCCAATAGGTTTGCACCACTTGACATTTCCACCACATATGTACATAATCTCCCCCTTCAGTGTGGTATTTCCAGCAATGTTGGTTATATCCCTTCCTCATTCTGGCTATCCTCTGTGGGGGTAATGCCATCTGTGGATCAATTTCAAGGCCTGGTGGTGATATTGAGGCGTGGCCGTTGAGTGATTGGCTTGTCTGCACATTGTGGTCCATCTCCTGTCAGTGATGGGCATACCTAAGTCTTTTTCCCATTGTACCTAGGCGGGAGGAGGATCCCTTGAGGTGGACAGCAACAAAAGACCGTAGAGCCTGGCTATCACACCTTTGGTTTCCTTGTATGTGATCAGGAATTTCTCAAAATATGTTAGGACCCTCCTAAGAGTATCCCCCAATCTGTTTTCAGTAAGAACCCCTTTTAATTGAAAATATCGGAAAGGGGAGAGGTTGTCCAGACCCAAAGCCTCTTTCATATCTCCTAGGGATATAAATGCTCTGTCTACCCAAAGCTGCCCTGCCCTGCTAAGACCTGCTTCATAACATTTTTGGAAGGCTAATGGTTTGTCAATTCCAACCATGAATGGAAGAGTCCAGATGCAGTTTAGGGGCGAGGGGCACGTCGTGAGCCATCTAAAGTAACCCTCCTCTTTCCATATGGACCATAGTACCTCCATGACTGGATGATTCAGCACTCTCATCGGGATGCGTGCTTTGGGAACCCACAGCCATTCGTCAAGTGTAACAGGGGAGAAAAGCTCATTGTCCATTGCTTCCGACTGTTTCCTTGGGCCCATCGCAACATGGTCAACCAGGATTCGTAATTGAGATGCCCTATAATATGTATCTAAGTTTGAGAAGTTCACTCCACCCTCATCTTTGGGCCTTGTCAGTATGTCATAGGCGATTCTGTGGGACTTTCCTCAGAGGTAGTGCAGGAGGGCCCGCTTAACCTCAAGAAAGAATGGCTTAGGTATTTGGGTCGGCAGCATCTGGAATAGGTCAAAACATTTCAGGAGGATCATCATTTTAATTGAGTTGAGGCGTGCCATCCATGACAGGCCGGATTTTACCCATCGTTCTAGCTCTCGTTTGATTGCCGACCACAGAGGTGGGTAGTTGACAGCAAAAAGATTGGCTAGGTTTAGCGGCACCTGGACCCCCAGATGACAGAGTCCCTCTGCCTGTTTACAGAATGGGAGGTCCTCAACATATTGCTTCTCTGCCTCAATGAGATGCCCTGCCACAAATGCAACTGACTTTCCTAGGTTTACCTTATAGCCCGAGAGGGCCCCCGTATCGTTCCAAACTATTCAGTACCTCGGGTACAGATTGGGATGGGTTGGCGAGATAAAGCAACACGTCATCGGCAAACAAACTAATCTTGCAGTTAATTTCCCTATCTTGATACCTTTGTTTTTTCGGTCCCCTAAATCGCTATCGCCCAAGGTTCCATCACTAATGCGTATATGAAGGGGGATAAAGGGCACCCCTGTCTTGTGCCCCTCTCCAGTGGAAACGTTACTGATTCACTACCGTTGACCACCACCCTAGCCGAGGGGTTAGACTAGAGGGCAGAGATCCATCCTCGTCACTTTGCCCCATCCCCAAGGACGACAACACCCCCTCCATAAAGGGCCAACCCACCCTATCAAATGCTTTCTCCGCATGCAGGGATAGGAGAAGAGCGCCCTCTGTTCTGACTTCCCTTGAGTTTAATATGTTTTTGGTTTTGCGCATGCTGTCAGCCCATTGCCTTTTTAGCACAAAACCTACTTGGTCCGGGTGGACCAATCGGGAGAGACACTTTCCCAGGCATGTCACCAAAATCCTGGTAAAGATCTTTGTGTCAAAATTCAAAAGTGAAATGGGCCTGTAAGAACCACATTCTGCCAGGTCCTTCCCAGTTTTAGGTATCACCATGATCATGGCCTGTAGGAATGTCGGTGGGATAGTCTCAGGTGTCCTAATTTGATTAAATAGCTTAGTGAGCAGTTGTTTCAAAACTGATTGATATTGTTTAAAAAAGTCAGTCGTGTATCCATCCCTCCTTGCGGTCTTACCCACCTTTAACCATTTAATGGTCCGCTCCACCTCTTCTTCTGATATTTCCCTTTCCATGGCCTCCCTCTCTGGTTCCGTGAGTGTAGGAAGGGGGTTGTTCAATAGGTAACTTTGAATCTCATCTGGAGATTCACCTTCCTGTTTAGCATACAGTTCCTTGTAAAACCCTGCAAAAGGCTCTGTTATGTGTTCAGTTTTCATTTGTATGTTGCCTGCCTTGTCCTGGACACCCTCAACCCGTCTCTCTGCTCTATTTCACCTCAGCCTGTGCGCCTTAGGGTCCCGACCTTATCTCCCTTCTGGTAATATCTCTGCTTCGTGTACCTCATTTCTTTTACCACTTCTCCAATTAGGACTGTGTGCAAGAGTTGGGGGCAGGTTTTTTTATAGAAGAAGTTTTGGTTGGATAGCAAAGCACTTAGCAACCCACTGGGCTACCACATTTTCTTCAAGGAAGGTTACCACATTTTATTTTTTTGATGGGAAGTGGTGTTTCCTCGCTGGTGGAATGTAAACATTTGCGAGGAGCAAGGGGACGCCATCCCCAGTGCCATGCCGTGCTTCTACATCCCACCTGGGACTACATTAAAGTTAGCAATTTCCTGCAGCAAAGGAATAATAGTGCCAGCTGCTGAAGACCCACTACTAAGGTCAGTGAGTTCATTGTTCTGTGCACTATCCTCTGGTAGAGCTTCCACCAAGTTCGAGGTAGAGGCCCCAAAGACAGCCTTCTCGTTCAAGTACTCATCAGACATCAAGTTCATAGCAGAGGCATTGGATAGACCAATCTGCACAGAGACCTCTAATGGGCAGCACATCTCCTTGCTCTCAAACACCTCCTCCCCTGTAGGTATTGTTTCCACTTGATCTGTTATACAATATTCCTCACACAGGGGTACTCTCTGTTGGTCCGGATGAGCTGTCCCATGCGGCTCTAGTTGTTCCATTATACCAGTGATCATTTTTTGGCCAGAAGGAAAAGCAGTCAATATATTTTGAGAGGAGCTTAAAAATGAATTGTCTAATCAGCTGTATGTTCCGGCCAAATGGGGTCAAACGGTTTGTACCCTGCAGTCCCCGATGGTCTCTATCTGTCTTTTCACAGGAAAGTATGTTGTTCTAATTTATTTTATGGATTATTGTACTCACGTGTACTGCTGCAGACTTTCACAGTCACAGGTCCCGCAGCGTCCTTGCTCTGCTTGTCTGTAGACTGCAGACTGCTTGTTAGCACTTGGCCACTTCTTTGCTACCACTTCGCTCTCACACAAGATTTTAAGGTAACAGTGGTGGTCACGATGATGCAGGGGGGTGGAGCTTGTCATGCCCACACAGCGTCCTCTGTTTTTTAAAGGAGCAGTGTACTTCCAGTGTACACGTAGTTAGTACTCGGTTTCCTTCTTCCTCCTAGCATCTTCGGGATGCAATTTACTATGTTCAGAGTTTCAGGAATAAAGGATAAGATTCTCTGTGACTGCAGCTTCCTTTTTAGCACTTGGCCACCACTGAGGAAGGTTATTGGGTTGACCATGACAAACAGAGATGGATGTTACCTAATGCATATGTACAAGCTATAGTGACCATGGCCCATGGCCCAACCCACATAGGCGCAAAAGGCATTTGTAAAACCCTAGACCCAGTATGGAGGAACTCCAACATACCCAAAATAGTGGAATCACTGGTCAAGAATTGCATGATCTGTTTACAGCATAACATTGGGAAAGGGACACAGTACCTAAGAGCAACTTTGGTCCACCTCCCATGCCCTTTGCAGTAATAAACTTGGATTTTATCGAGATCGAAAGATGTCAGAATGTTGAATACGTTCTAGTGGTAGTTTGTGCATATAGCAAATGGGTTGAAGCTTTCCCTCTAAAAGATAACACTGCAATGTCAACATCAAATGTAGTACTAAAAGAGTAATGTCCTTGTTTTAGTTTACCAAGGGTAATCTGGTCTGAATATGGTTCATACTTTATAGCATTCCTCACCAAGCACGTGTGTGAGGGATTACAGATAAAAAATAAATTTCATTCGCAAACCATCCCCAATCAGCAGTATTAGTTGAGAGACATAACAGTACCCTAAGAACAAGCTAGCAAAGGTATGTGCATGGAGCCAACTAAAATGGCCTAAAGCCCTACCGTTAGCCTTAATGTCAATTAACTCTTGCGATAAGTCTGGCTGCTCAGCCATCGCTACAGCCCAAGCAAAAACAGGTCTGTCCCCATATGAGATTGTAATGGGGGAAACCTGTTAATGTGTGCAATGTACCCAGGCCGAAGAAATTGTCAGAGATTGAGTATCCATTATTGGTAGACTATTGTAACCAGTTGACTCAAAATGTGCATTTGATTCACCAACAGGTGCGAGAAGCATTGCCTGATCGATACTTGGGTCCTGGCCACTCCATTTGACCTTGCAACTAAGTTCTGGTGAAAGACTTCCAGGAGAATTCCAGCCTTGAACCGTGCTGGAAGGGGCCACTCCAGGTACTATTGGCCACCCAGACTGCTGTGTGTGTAGACAGGAAGAAGAACTGGATACATGCAGCACATCTGAAACGAGTACTTCTGGCTTTGCCCTATGACAGATGGGTAAAGGAGAGGGTAGCTGATTCGGAATTCGAATATGTTCCTCAGCACGTACCTTTCAGCGACGAAGAATACATTAACGCACATTTTAAGCAGCCATACGTTTCACAACTTTGCCAACCATTAACACATTGTTCCTGGATCACTCCATGCCCGGGGTGTCCATATACAATCTTTGACCACAGACATTTCTATGGAAGGTCTTCTTGCGAGTAGGAAAGTGTGGTATTTTTTAAGAACTGCACCCACAAGAAACCAACAATATTCCCTCCATACCCCCCAAAGACACCTGGAGTTAGAAGGGGCATGGAAAAGAAGACTCCAAGCAAGATAGACCACATGGCCATGTGCCACCCATGGATGAACTTATAAAGCCTATACCAGTGAGGCTCCTTAATGGACACTGAAAGACTATGGGCCTCATTAAGAGGTTGGTGGTAAGGGGTTAATGGCAACGGTAAGGGTGCCACTGCCAATAACCCCTTACCACCCTATTACGAGGTCCTTTAGTGGGTCCCGCAAAGGGTACCTGGTTTTACCAGGCGCCCTTAGTGGGAGCTGCTAAGGGACCAGGGAGCTAATAACAGGCCTGCTTTTTGCGTACCCATTATTAGCTCTTTCTCCTTTCCCATTGAGCCCTATGAGGGCTCAAATGGGAATGGGGAATGGTTTTCAGAATTGGGACTTACCGGATCCTCCAAGGTTGGAATGACCCGGTAAGTCCCCATACCGAGAACCCGGACCCGGTATGCGGTAAGGAGGTAGCCATGGTGCTAATAGCACCATGGCTACCTCCTACCTTGTAATGAGGCCCATTGCTGTTGGGGCAGAAGCAATGTAAAGGAACATTTTGCCACTGGAATGACCAGGTTCAAAGGATTGTGGTCAACTAGAATTAAATCTGTGATTATAGCTTTTATGGCATGTATTGTACCTATATTAATGCCTTTTTTATGGTTTCTGGAGAGCTCACACCCCTTAGGTCACTATTGCCTATGGTCAGCTCCACTACGATGTTTCATGTCTATGTACACACATACACACTTCGTCCCCTTGATCTTGACAACAGACAGGGGGATGATCACACTTGCCAATCTTTGCTGTTGTTGCAATATACAAAGCTTAATGCTTACCTACTTTAGGATCTATGCTATGCTCGTGCTGTTCAAAAACTCTGAAACACTTAAAAACTGGACTCTTGTCCCCTGGGGATGTGACAAATGCATTAATTATGCAGCATATGGAAATTCAGAAATGCATGAATATCCATATACATGCATTTTTTGATGCATAACAAAATGGCTTATCTTATGCTAAAAGGAAGGTTGTGAAAATGCATTTATTTCAGGTTAGCCTTAAGCTTCCCCATTATGTTTCATGCACTCACTCCATCTTGGAAAAACTCATGTTTGGAGCGCAAGGAATCACTGCACAAGAGTGCTGAATTTGCTGTTGCAAATAAATGAGCTCATTGTTATTACAGCTTTGGATCCTGCACAGGCGGGGTCGAGCTTGATCAAAATACTTTCTTCTACAGCTCTTTAATTGTGTGGGTCTCACTCACAAATGCACGTACTATTATGAGAATAGTTTATGACACAGGAGATGTTCTGGCCTGTTCTGATCTGTTTGAACCTGGAAAGGGTTATCCTAATCAAACTGTAAAAACATGCTGCTACACAAATAACCCTCGGTCATGAAAACAAAATATAATATTTGTAAGAATATTTTCCTTTCAGTACGAACAGTCTGTTTTCTTGTAAGGTCGGAAAGTTAGAATGTACAGAGCATGAAATCACTCACAGAATGTATTTTTTCACAGAAAACCCTATACGTAGCATGGAGCCGTAAGCTATCTATGACATCTATGACATCACACTCGCAGCAGAACTCATGTAAACTCAGGTACATAAAAGGATGTCATTTTCTTTATGTAAGTTGCTCACATCTGCACAGCTATTGCTGGGTAGAACCTGAGTCCACTTGAAGCAAATAAACTTTGTTTTTTGTACTCATCTCTGTGTCTGTTAGTCTCTTATCTTGTTAGCAGTACAGTTACCAGGTTTCGGGTTTACAAGACCTATAGATTTGGACACTGAGAATTAAGTCAATAGATATTTATGATCAACTACAGCCCACATGCAATGATGCTTTTTCTGCTTTAGTTCAAATGGCTCGGTGAGAGCCTCCAGAACTAATCGGGTTAATAAGGTGCAAGTCATACATGACCTTCAGACTGTTGCCTTCGTCTACAATCTTAGACCATCAGCCCATAAACCTCATTGTCACGAGCATTCTGCACTACCCGTCGTTTAGCCTGTTTACCAGATTTCATAATTTACTCTAAGATTCTTCATAACAAAGGCATTTCCACTACACCTGGAAAAGTGAATGGAGCAGCCATTAGGAATAGGACCTTTTACCTACCATAGCATAAGCAAATCAGGTTTTCAGAGTGACCTAAATGCATTATGGGATTTTATATAGCTGCAGATAATCACCACTAAATCATTGGCTGTATCCTAAAATAGTTTAATGGAAATATTAGTCTGTGTCCAAGACTCCAGACTTAATTTTGATCTCATTCAGAGACTTCGAGGTATGCAGCCAGCACTCCCTTGTAACAGTGTCTGGTCTCGCTCATGATCTGCACAATGGCGTCTATCAGTCAAAACACTTTATTGTGGCCTTACGCCATAAAAATTCAAACCATAAAACAATGTCCACATAAAACAAACATTTTTAAAATGTGTCACATTTGGGAATAGCAACATAAGCCTGGGAAGTAATGCAAGCGAAAATCCCAACATTGTTGTTAATAGTATATGTGCAATCGGTGCAGAAATTACAAATAGTGTACAAACAACATCCTCCATTGCGCAGATCAAAACCCCCAAAAATTGTAAAGTCCAAGGAGCCATCCCATAGAAGTCTTAAAACAAGGGGCATATGTAAAGACGACCTTATAGCAGGGCAATATAAACATGTGTACATTATAGTTTCCCTAGTTTCAACAATGCTGCCCTTTTCAGCCATGATTCATATAGGAATTTAGAAACAGTAAAGACATTTGATGTACCATTAGACCTTCTACAGAAGGACATTGCTTCATTCTGTTTATAGTTCTTGCAGACAAAAATATTGGCCTCAGGTACATATGCCTGTAATGATTGTATAGTGGACAAAACAAAACGCTCATCATTTTCAACCGTGTTCATACAGATCCTGCACATACTTGTTGAGTTGGTATCCCACTTGTTTAGTCTGTGGGCAACAGATAACATATTAAATCAAAATTTCATATATAGGATGTGCAAAAATCTGGGTTTCATAAAGTCAAAATACGTGTCATGACCTATGTCATTTATTTTAATCCTAGTATTGGCCTAGTGATGTTGATCTGGAAATGGCAACCAGAATATCACTACAACATTTAAGACTATAATGAGCCTTGACTATCTCTTCTAAATTGCTGGTAATGATCTCTGTATTTGCCCATACTTTCTGGTGCCCTTTTACGTGAAGAGTCTTTTTCATGTGTATGCACCATGGGAGGGGGCAACCCACCCTCTTGGCCAAGAGCAATTAGCGCTGTTTCTTGATACTGTAGTTGAGCCTAGACTATAATCTGGTCCAGTACAGTACTGGTCTAAGATCAATACTGTCTGTGATACAAGGGAGACTAGTTTCCTCTTGTATCAACACTGTGAACGTGCTATATAGGAAACATATTTTTTTTAAGGTATCCTTTTTTGATCACACTTAGGTTCCCACATTTGACCTGGCCCCAGATTTCGGCCCCATAAGGGGCAGCCTGTCTGTCTTGGAGTTTGTCTACCTCTAGGGTGAGTCCCATAGCACCGGCCCCATATTCATATGCAAACTTTGAAATCACCCCACAATACCTGGCAAGCGAGGCTCCTGCCCTTGATGGTTGTTGATCCCATTTGTAAGAGCACGAAAACCTCACTACCAGGTAATCAGACGAAATTACTTTCTCTATGTGGGCTTTTGCAACAGCAAGCCTGCAGGATATTATTTTCGTCTTCTTAGAAATTACCATAGATTTTGTTTTCTCTGCATTGATCAAAATACCCCTATCTGAGCAGAATTCTTGGAAGAGTTCAGTCTGTGTTTTTTAAGCTGGATGGCATAAGGGAAATAATGATTGCATCATCAGCAAATAATAAGGCAGAGATTCTTTCCCCTGCCAGTGAGAGGGCGTCTGTCGGGATGCAAGGATTTTGTCTGTTAGTCCATTGATATATGATGGAAACAGGGTTGGGGCAAGCACACAAACCTGTCCTACACCTTTTTGGACCTTAAAGGAAGCGCTAGTTCTCTCTTCCAGATCCCACCTCACAACTGCCTCATTGTCATTGTAGAACATGAGCATTGCTGATAAGAGTTAATGTGGAATCTCAAAGTCCCTTAACACTTCCCACAGTTATATCTGTGGTACTAGGTCAAACGCTGTACTCGGATCAACAAACAACACAAAGAAGTTAACTTTCCTTTGCATAACATACTTAGCAATAATCAGAGACAACCTGAAGCACTGCTCAAGGGTACTGATCCCCCCCCCCCATTCTCTAAATCCTGCCTTTCTGTGGTTAATCCGGCCCTGGTTGTTTACCCAGGTCTTTAAATGTCCCAAAACCAGTTTCGGAGAGTCAAGGAGTGAAATTGGGCGATAGTTACCCAGAAACTCACAGCTGCCTTTTTTGTACAAAGGTACAATTTCCGCGTTGACCATGACTTCGGTGCCAGATTAGATCTTAATATTGTGTTAAACAGGTGATAAAAATAAGGAGTGCATATAAGTATCTCAGCCTTAAACAGATATCCGATGTTCCAGCTGGGAGCCTTATTGGATTTCTGCAGCATAATGGTCTCTGACATCTCTTTCAATGGAACAACCGGGTAATTGGGCAATGCTGGATCTTGTCTCCACATAGAGATCGCTTAACTGTATGTGCTAACTATCAGAGATGTTACCCTATAAAGACATCTCAGAATGTCCATTTGGCTCAGTAATCACCTCCCAAAATTTTAGTGAGTCTTTGTCATGTATGGTTTTGAGAAAGTTCTCACAAATGCGCCCAATGGAAGAATTTTTTCTGCTATTTTGTTCTTATATAGAAGTCTTCATTGTCTAATCTCTTCACCTGTTTTTGGCATCCCGATTTTTGACACAGTTTAGGAGTTGCTTTTTTGCTACCCTACACTCTTCATCAAACCAAGGATTTTTCATTACGGTAGCCTTTCTTCTGAATTTAGCAGGTTTGGAAAGCATTGCTTTGACTTTATAGCCGATGTACTGGAATGATTCAAGGACATCGGAATCTGTGAGGTCCAGGTCCCCCAGAATACATAGCTCTAGCACTTCGCAATACAGACTAGGCATTACTCATGCAAAATCCAGAGTTAACCCTTTCATGACTCATCTTGTATGCCAGACAATGTTAATTGGGTTACTGTTCAAATTCATTTCATGGGTTTGCGATGCCAGTGGAGCAACTTTCAATGTTGCTACCAATGGATAATGATCACTTTTATACCTACTTATTACTTTGAAGTATTTTAAGAGTGACCAGAAATGGCAATTGATCATAATATTATCAATGTGTCTAGAGTGATTACCTGCCACAAAAGTCGGCCTGGCAGGAGTATATGACTTTGTTTTGCCATTAAAAGCCCTAAGATTCAAGTAGAAACAGAGGCAAGAAACCTCTAAAGAATGTCTATGTTGCCTTTTGGGGTATTTGGTCAGGAGTTCAGGGGTATTCCAGGCTTTATCTTTTTCACCTGCCAAGCCATAAAGAACATGGAGGTGTTTGAACTGTACATTCAAAGACCCAGCAACAATAACAATAGGAAACATCCGCTTGTCCTGGATCCATGAGTTAACTTGTTATTTGATTAAAAGGACATCTGAGATCCCATCTTGTTTGGTTTGCCCATTATAAAAGTAAAATCATAGCAGCATCGAGCCATTTAGAAGTGTCATGTGCAGTTTCTGAAGATCTCAACTACCACATTCTACCGTTATACTATTTTGAAATATTGCTGGATCTACCCAGGTTACCAGGCCTCCGCTCAGTCCTCCTTCTTTCCCTTTACTAGTTAGAATGTTAAAACAAGTGTAGCCCTGTATCATACAGTTTGTGGTTTCCCATGTCTCCTGGAGGCAGATCATTTGTGTAATCTGATAAATGGCACCAATCATTGTCCATCAGATTTTTTTTATCAGGCCAGCTGTATTCCATGAGAAGAGGCGTTCCTCACACTTTGTAGGTGTGGCCCCTAGCCTACTCAGGTTGACATCCGCCACAAGCATAGATTGCTCTGGTAGTCAATGTGTTTCATCCAAGTTGGTGGTTATATCGAAATCTTGTGCCACCAGCGGATCCTGCACCGGTCTAATCGGTGGTAGCGCCCTTGCAACAACATTTACCCATTTTAGTGGCAACATTTCACATTCAAGAGAGAAAAGACCCTCTGCTAAATCACTGTTGGTAAAAGCTACTCTGATTATATCATTGAGCAGATCTTTTGGGTACGGAAGGTGTATATATTATGCAATGTCCTCTCTAATGTTAGAAAGGCATGCCTTTTGTTGCCTTATTTGTTAGAGTGGCTTGGGTTTGTTTCGGTACATTAGTCAAATAAATTTTATATGATAATATTTCGGCAGGGTATGGATCATGACCCGTGTAACATGGAAACCTCAATTCGATTTTCCCTAGTTATTTGAAAATGAGCGCTGATCACTACTGTGAGAGATTGAAAGATGTCCCCATCATCACCAATCATCTGTCTGTCGGACATATTCTGTGGTGCTCTTTTTTTATTATAAACATTGATGGCTGTGTTAACTCTTGCCTCTTTTCTTTGGATGTGTTATTAGTCGCCAAGCATCCCCCTGAGGTCCCGAGGTCACTCCTGATGTCATTATTGCACTTTGGATAAAGGCACTATATAAATAACACATCATTATCATCATTATCATTATTCAATATGTTTCCAACAGGATTAGGATCCAGTGGGCCCCTATCATTACCCTTATCATTTGCATGGATGGAGGGTAATTTAACACCATATGTGTAGAATGCGGTATAATCATATGTTTGGCAATTGATGTAACTTGGGCTTCCTGAGTGTAATTGGGAGTTTGCCTTTAATTCATTAATTCATTTATTTATTCATTGGTCATTTATTAGGTGCTTATACAGTTAGCAAAAAAACTGTTACAAAGCACCCACAGGGCAAACAGGGTGGGGGCAGGATAAGGAAGACAATGAATTATGGCAAGGATACGTAATTGCATTAATAGTACAACAAATAATGTGAATAAAGGGAGGGGAGGCAAACCTACTGTGCCTTGTGAGTGTTCACAATGTCTAAGTGCAGAGGGAACGGTGAAGGATAAGGTGCTATGATGCTCATGGAGAAGTGCTAAAGGTAAGTGCAAGAGGAGAAGAAAGTACGCACAGCTACCCATGGGTAGGGTGAGCCCAATTAAGTGCAGCAGAAAGACAGCGGCTGGGATGAGAGATGTGGGGGGGAGTCAAGGCACTGAGGACAAAGAAGATTAGCAGGGAAAAGAGGAGGAGAAGGAAGAGGTAAAGAGAAAGGTCTTGAGGCTTTTTTGGAACTTAAGGAGGTCATGCTCAAGACGCAAAGGGAGAGGGGGCTGTTCCACAGGAGGGAACCAGCCAAGGAAAGTGATCACCAGCTCTAAGAATTAATTCTTTAACAATTACCTAATCTCAGAAGCAAAGGATTCAAGCCCATTAGAGCAGTGACAAATGCATTGTGTTGAATCCTAAAAATCCCTCACTAATTCCCTGTCTAAAGTTTCCTTTTAGGTGGCCAGGGAAAGGCAGATGCTTTCTGATCCAGACCTTGGGGGTGGTGTTCTGCAGGAGGATCACCAGGGGGGAGAAAAGGCTCTGGGGAGTAAGAGGATTCTGTGGGATGAGACACAGTATTTGCCATTGTTTGGGGAGGATAACTCCATAATGCCAAAGCATGTAGTAGTTTGTTGCAATAACCATTTAGCTATTCCACAAGGTCCGCCTGTAAATAGGAATGAGATAAATTATAAACCATCAGGCCTTTGGAGGAACAAAACTCCTTAGAAAGATCCTAAAACTTGGAACGCTAAAGACCTCTCTGATGCCCAAAGATACAGTTAATGAAAGTCTATGAAAAATAACAGCTTAGAATAACTGCCTATCCCTTGTCAATGAAGCTTGCTGTCTTACAGAATATTGGGAGGAACAAAAGTGTGTATATAAGTGAAAATAAAGCCCAGAAAACCAACGTTGTTTTTAGGGACATCAAGTCCCATAATTCCATAGGTACTGGTACGAGGAAGAGGTCTAAAGAGGTACAAGGTTGCAGGAGTAGTCTCATTAATTCCCAATTACCCAGACCTGAGGGGGGCTGAGCAGCTTAAAAAGCCACCTCAGGTGCAGGCCAAGAGAGTGCAGGAGGAGCAGGAGAGAAAAATGAGCAGTAGGAAGTAGCAGCGTGACACGTGCAGACTGCCTGTACTGAAAATGGAGAGGAGAGAGGACGCTGGTACCCCTGTGTGGGAGATTGCAGCTGCCGGTCATGAGAGGGTCTGTGCCTCCCAGAGTTGGAAAGGCAGAGGACATGAAGCAGGACGCGTGCAGGAAAGAAGTTTGCCCGTGGGAGACCCATGTTCCAGAGGCTGTGCAGCGGGAAGCAAAGGCAAGGGAAGCTTTCCTTCCTGAGAAGCCTTCTCAGGTGGCTTTGTGCACCTGAGGGCCTCTGGGAGATTTCTGATGGCTGGCATGCATCAGAAGATCTCTGCAGCAAGAGAGGATCCAAATACTGGTGGGGCGGATGAAGACGAACTGAAGCAAGCAGCCTGCCAAGCAGCAAGAAGCCACCAAAGCAGAAGTCCTGCAAGCGGCGAAGGGAATGGAGGAACTTGTCCTGTTCAATGAGTTCACAAGTTTGTAGTAACTCAGAGCGCTCGATTCCCCTTTGCGCAGCCCAGGTAGGCATTTAGCAAGTCTGTGGAAAATGCAGCAAACCAAGTGGGCGAAATTAAAAGCTAAGACCTACAAATAGTTCCCAAGCCAAGACAGACCATTGATGAAAGATATGAATATAAGACCTGCAAGTATTACCTAAGCCAAAGGTGCTTGAAACTTAGGCAAGCACAATTTAGTCAATATTGCCCACAGCAGATGGGGGCTAATGAAAGGTCTACAGGATGGGAAATTTACTGTCCATATTTTGTCCAACAGTTGATGAAAGCTAGCAGAAACTCACATTGCTAAAGCCAAGGGAGAAACAGAAAGAAACCCTATCCTTCAGCATTCATTGGTCACTGGTGTGTTGGGGAAACGAGAGTTGCAAAAAGACTGCCCGTCTGCAGATGGGATATACAGATGGAGACAAGCATCATTTATAAAAGAATAACAAAGAGCACCAATGCGAATCTTCTTTCCTCTGAAGAGTTGTTGCAATTGCTGAAGCTATCATTTGTGGAATGCTGTGAAAAGTTATGAACATCTTGTCAGTTGATGTCACTGCAAAAGCACTGTTGATGTGAAATGTTGTTCGAGCAGGGTAGTATACCAGGACGACGACAAACCTTTGGAGAAGAAGGCCTGGCAAGGGAGTAAACAAGGTAGCAGTTGAAGAAGTGCTACAGAGTGGTTCTGGCAGAGACAAGTTATGTTGTTTATGGTACTAAAGAAAAGCTGAGTAAAAGCTGTTGCAGAGGAACTGCGTGTCTGTGGAATTTGTTTTCTTGCATCAGAAATCATCCTGACCAAGGCAATTAGTGCTGCTATGTATGAACTGAGGACTTGCTCAAGGAGCAAGGGAAGTCATTTCCTTTTGTGTTGGAACTTTCCATTGACCAGTTGAAGCGGCATAAGATAGTGTTGGAACTTCTGTTGAAATCCAGGATGTCTTTATGGTCTTTTACTGAACTGTGGCACAGAATCACGTTTACACCTGGGGATGGGGAATTTGCACAGGTTGTGAGGAGAAACTGTGGTTACATTGGGTATTCAATTATGTGTTATTTAGATCTGCCATGTATTTCCTTATTCATTTGTTATGTGTATAAGTGTGAGGGGCAGATATCCTTTGTTAAAGTGTTTCCTTTAGTTAATTTTAGACAGGTAAATCCTCATCAGGGTAGATAGTGATGCGTTCATCCAACCTTTGAATATAATAAAATGGCATGTGTTGAGAAGACTTTACAACCAGGTTTGCATCTCTTTTCTGAACCCTCACAGCACTCACAAGTGCTTTCCCCAAAAGTGGTAATCTTGCTTGCATTATTTAATCCCCCTCTCCCCCATGAGTAACCATGCCACCACTTGCTTTTTTGATTGATTGATATTTTATTTCTATTGCGCTCGTACACAAGTGTTTCAGAGCGTGACAAGGCAAGGGAGGGGAACAGGGGAGAACAAAACAGCGATTTTACTAGGCCCAGTGACATTGAGAACGCGCAAGTGCATGGGAGAGGGGGAGGGGATAAGTGCATGGAAGGAGGGAGAAGTGGAAAGTGCGAAGCAGAGGAGAAACAGATAAATAACAATACATAAATAATAAAGGCGACAAACAGTGGTAATGCAGCCAGCAATTTGCAAGTGCTAGGTTTAAGGCAGCAGACAGGGTAGGTCTGACAAGGACAGGAAGAAAAAGGGGGGGCTGTATGGGTACAGATATACAGACCCCAGTGCAAGGGGTGGGCCGGAGGCAGTGTGGGAGGGTGTCAGGGTGAGCAGGTACCTGGGCCCGAAGGACAGAGGGGGGCCAGGTGCACAGTGCCAAGAGAGAACATATCAGCAGGGGAGAGGGGGAGCGAAGGCAGAAGAAAAGAGGAAGGTCTTGAGGTGCTTCCAGAACCGGAGATGGTTCTCCTCAAGTTTTAGAGTGGCAGGGAGGCTATTCCAGAGGGAGGCCCCAGCCAAAGACAGAGATCTACCCCCAGCTCATTTCTTTGAAATACGACTGACCCCGAGTGAGTTGGCGGTAGAGGAGAAAAGAGCTCGAGAGGGGAGGTATTTGCATAGGGATAGCTGAAGGTATTTTGGACCCAGGCCCCAGAAAGCCTTGTGGAAAATGCAGAGGGTTTTGAATTTAATCCTTGCATCCACTGGGAGCCAGTGGAGAGATTTCAGAGCTGGAGAGATACGAACCCAGGGCTTGATGCCAAGGACAAGTCTCGCAGTCCTGTTCTGGATTTGTTGCAGAGAGCGGAGAGTAGAGCCAGGTAGATTTAGAAAGCGGCTGTTACAATAGTCCAAGCTAGAGAGAACCAGAGCTTGGGATACCATGAGCTTCTGGGGGAAGGAGAGGAAAGGCAGAATACCTTTGAGAAGGTGCAGTCTTAAATTTGACTTTTTAGAGACGTCAAAGATGTGGGCAGAGAAGGAAAGGGTGGAGTCAAAGATGACCCCGAGGTTCTTAGCCTCGCAGGTGGGGGTAGGAGGAGGGCCAAGGGAGGCTGGCCAGAGAGTGAGGGGAAAGGATGTTGAAGGTGTGCCGATGAGGAGGATCTACGTCTTGCTGGCATTCAGACAAAGATCATTGGCGGAACACCAATCTTGAATGGCAGTCAGGCAATCAGAGATGAGAGGGGGAGAGGAGGTGGCAGAGGGCAGCCTGAAAATGCTGCACACCATTTGATAGCAGCTCTCTCTCTCCATCCCCGCACTCATGGGTGGGCAGGTTTCAATCAGATTAGTGGCTTCCACTAGAGCCAATACTTCGAAACTGTTTAAAGTAAGAACGTTGGATTGCATCTTGAGTGTCTCACTAATGTCACTAGAAATTGTATTATTGCACCACATACGGATCTCTACTGGAACAGCATTATTTTTTCCATGTGTCTGGGCATCTTTTTTAGGTAGTTAAAAGGGATGTAAAGCTTCATCTAATCTCGCAAAAGGTATCAGAGGGTTAGGTCTGGCAGTACTAGAGCTCCTGTTTGTGTTAGTGGAATTTCTAATAACATTCATCGCCCCCATGGCTGAGAGTTGGTTATGTGTTTGGCTAGATGGGTGCTCCTTGGTGCTGTACTTAAATCTATCAATATGTGGTTGCTTGTATAATCTACTATACAGTTGGGGGCGTCTGAGTAGTCTTTACTTTAAATGAAGATGGAGGCTTTAAATGCGGGCTAGGAGAGGAATGTGTGCAACCGAGAGTTTCAACCTCGCCATTAAAGAGTTGGCATCCTCTATTGGTTTAGCAATGATTGCTTGATCTTTTGTTTGCCTTTTTAGCTGGTAAGGTAGCAGTGGCCTTTCTTTCTGCCATTGGCCACAGTCGCTAGTGATTATTTAAAAGCTTGAAAATGAATTATTATAGTTTACTCGAGAACAAACAATAAATATGAATAGTATAAAGCTGATCAAAGGTAAATGCTAAACCACAATTACACTCGCACGATTTAACATGAGACATAAACAATTATGTAAACACAGAATAATTGGGCTATGCAATATGTGCTCCAAAACAAACAATACTAAACGAGCAGTATAATTAGATTGTCTTGTTAGGGCCAATACCGCATTGAGGTTAATATGAGTTAAAGGAAAAAGCTGAAAATCGAACACACAGCTAAAATATTATTTTTTTTAAAAAGAATGAGGCTCACGACCCATCTGGCCAACTTGCTAACATTAGCCGTATCTCCCAACTCTCAGATGAGGTGTTCGAATATAAGGGGGTTAAGGTTCTAGTCAGTGCAGGAGAAGCTCAATCGCTCAGGGTGTACCGTTAGCCCGACTAGTCAGGTTGCATACGCCAGCTAGTCCAGTTTTGCATTAAACCTACAATAGTTTGCTGAGAGCTGGATTTATCTGCCCTGGAATATTGGCTTTGCCGTAGGACAATATCCTCCATGCCTCTCATGTGTTCCCTCAGTTCCTTCAGAAGCCTCAGTTCTTAAGAGTTCTCTAGAGGGATGGCACTTACAAACACTTCTGTGGCTTCATGGAACAAGCAAGGTTCACCCACTAGTGCCAAAGCTACAACGGGGAGCAAGTAGTTCCCTGAGGTGAAACTCGTTCCCCATTAACAGAGGGCACCCTGGGTTGGCATTAAGTTCTCACCTTTGCCACAAAGAGTCCATTGGACGTCAAAAGATGATTTGAGGAATCTGCTTCTCACTGCGCTGTCAAATATCTGCACCCTTCCTCTGCTGCAATCTGCGTAGCTGCATGGCGCGTTATGCCCTCTTGAAGTTTACGGGGCAAGCCGATAACAACACAACCCATGTTGGGGGCTCACCAGGCGTCCACCTTCTGTGCAAAATTCAGCCGCAGCCTCCTCCACTGCGGCGGAGGAACGCTGCAACAGTTTCATGAGCTGAAGGTGGAAGCCTGGTTTTAGAGAGCATCAGGGTCTTCTGATGTTGAGGGAGTGTGGCTAAGAACAACATAGCCTGTGTCCGGGCCTCACCGGCTTTCAGCTGCTGCGTGCCAAACAGCTGCTTCTTTCCTCCGCAGCGGTCCTCACTGCTGCTGGAGCATCATTCTCTTTTGAGGTTTAGGGATGTGGCTGAGAACAACACAGCCAGTGCCCGGGCCTCACCATGCATCCAGCTTCTGCGTGCCAAACATCTGCGCCCTTCCTCGACTTCCAGTGTCTTATCGAGAAGATCATCAACAGTCAATAGTCCAAGAAAAAAGCAGCAATCTATTGGCTCAATGGATCTTCAAAATCATTTTGAAACATGTTCTTGCTTCACATTCTAGTAATGCTATCATATCCAACCACAATTATAATTATTCCCCATTAACGGGGCAAAACTACAACTACTGAAATTCAGCTGAACAGTCTTTACCTGCTCTTAGGTTTTGGACAGGTAGTGCAAGAAAACGCGTGGGCGAGAAATAGTGTCTATGTGTCAAGCTTTCAAAGAACATCTTTGGAATACCTATCAAAGCCCTGTTCCGCCTAAACCAAACCGTCTCATCCGGCATGTTTACCGCCACTTTGCACGCACATGAGCACCATGCATGCACAAGGGGGAGTACGGGAGCCAAAGTCAAAGTGGGAGAGCATGAAAAGCAATGGTGCTGCTCTGATGGGTGCCCCAAGCTAGTTCTTAAAGTTGCATGAACCCAGATAAAGCACAGGTAATGAATTACTCTTCCTGTGTGAACCTGATTTTCGTCCTTTAGTATGGGCATTCAATTTGAAATCACACCTCAAATTGATTTTAAAAAAAACGTTGCAACGGGACCTTTAGCTGTTCCACGAGTACTCTGCTTACCACCCACTCCCTTTCTTGTGTTTGCTTCCTACGGAGGAATTCCACACAATCTTGCCTGTTCCTCGGTTATTTCTGGGCACAAGCACACTTACTTCCTTTGTTGCGCTCCTAAAATTGTAGTGCTCTTTTTCAAAACGCGATGCCATTAGCCCCAGTCGTACTAATGATCTTGTATAAACGTCGACTGGTGTAATAATAACCTCTAGAACATGTTCCTTTAACTTGTATTAATCTAGTAGTAAGAAGCTGGGCAAACTCCGACCTGGCTGGTCGATGGGTGAGTGCAGCATAGTGTTAACGCTTTGGCTGCCCTGCAAGATTTTGAGGGACATGGGAGCAAAACAAAACCATGGATAAGTTGGTAGGAGAGATTCAGTTGGCCAATTGCATCTTTTGAATCTCTGGGAGGCTTGTTGGATTGATAAAAGATCAAGTTCCATGTGTTATGTTTGGCTGTTGGGAGGAGCAAGGATGCTCCACAGGACGAAGGAGCAAAACTCATGTTGCCGCAAAGCATATTTTGTGAGTGCCGCCGCACATTTCATTCCTTGATGTTGCTAATTTTGCATTGTGCTCGTTGTGTGCCTGCCCTTTTGTGACCATTTGTTTTTGATTCATTCATCCTTTTACTCCAAAAAGGATCCCTTGTATGTTTTAAGCCTTTGCCCAGCCCATACACAGAAAAAAAAAAGTTAACGCGATGACGTCATTACACACCACGACCAGCTGCGTATAAATAGAAGGAATTAGAATGACCCGATCCATCACGGATCGTGGATGCAACAAGGCAATCGGACCTTGCTGTTGGGGGAAACCCAAGATTTATATCAGGTAACACTTCAAATATATGTTTACCTTTTTCACTTTTCCCATCTTTTAGGCTTATTAGCATATTAAATTATGCTTAGTCTCAAACATTATATGATGCTTAGGCCTAAACAAAATTTGGTTAGAACCAGTAGAGACAGTTTTTAAAAAAAATTACTCAAAGCGGAGCCCAGTGGGTGTGGGGAGACCAGATAATATCTGCATACCCTCATACCCTTAGGGACTAACCCTTGAAATAGAACATAGTAACCAAACCAAACAGATTTTGGGTAAGGATCAGTTTCTATGTTTACCTACTCCACAGATTTTCAGAAGAAAAACTGAAATACATCTAAAACAAATCTTTTCAAAGTGGATGAAAAATACAACCATACATATCTATCAAGATTGAGAAACCATTAACAAGGGTGAGTGTAAGTCCTCTTCTTTTTAGATATGTCCAGTATGGTTTTTAAGTTGACCCAACAAATTAGAAAATGTTATAAAAATACCGGTCTACATTTTTTCTGTTTGTTTAGAATCTCTCCTGAGAAACCATAGCTAATGCTGTGGAGAAACACGTGTCGGGAGATTATTGGGAGAGTATTTATGTTATGAGAACAGAACAAACGATCTGAATGTATGGATCAAATACATGAAGAAATGGTGATTATTTATGTTATAATGGTCTGAATGTATCAATCAAATACATGAAGAAATCAAAAAATATAAAAAAAAAATAAACCAAAGTACACTGAAAAACTGACTGTGAAATTTTGTCTAAGGATCACACCCTTTAGGAGTGCCAACTACATCACATAGAAAAAATAAACACAGTCAGAATTTTGCATGGCTAAAGAAACACATTGATCTGTTTGATCCTAGCACCCCAAAAGAGGGTTAACTTCAGAAATGAGAAATTAGTTGTGAAACAGATCAGTTTTCAGTACAAGACACGGAGAAGAAAATATTGGACACATATGAACAAAAAGGGACTGGTTGGCAGCAGAGATGGGCAAGGACAAACGGTGGATACAGCGCTGCATGGTTACTGAGGAGGAAGTTATGTGCAGTCCCGTGAAGGAAAAGAGAATGCAAAGTATCTGAAACATAGGGTTTCTGCTTGGTGCATAGGGCGTATTGTATGGGTAAAGGAGTACATATATAAGATAGCTGTTTATTCTGTGGTGAATGCCTCGGTGGGTAGCCGGACTGGCTTTTAACATAATTTGCATTAAGTGAAAAAAGTAGTCTCTGATTTGGTGAAAAATTAAAGGGGCCTACATAAATGGACACCTTTAAACATTGGGTGCAAAGGAGATTTGGTTTCTTTGTAGGAGGCTGCCGGTCTCCATTTCCTGAGCTAGAAAATGACAGCTGCCTTGCTGAATGTGTTATGCATTTTGTCATATGAGACTGGAGCTTGGCAATCGAGAGCATCTTCTCTTGCACAGAGAAGGGCCTTTAATCAAGCGGTGGGCATGCACTCTAGCAGCCACATTGCTGGAGATATGTCTGTAAAAGGCTTTGAGTACAATTGCCTGAAGTGAGCCGTGGTTGCTGCATTTGCCGTCATATTCCTGGCTGGCCACCTCTGATGTTGGTACCCCTGCTGTCTAAAGCAGATGGTTTTAAGGTTGCCCAGGCAAGAAAGAAAACTTCATTCTGTGGGCCCTTTTCATGGAATACGATACGAGATCCCACAAAGCCTACGGGCCGAGAACGACTCTGCATGAGCCGGCGCACAGATGTTTTTCTGCGTGCAAGTCGCGGCTGTGATGCCCATGACACACCTCCACGCTAAGCAAAAACAGGCACCCAACAGCTTCCTTAGCGTGCTCCCTGAGTGCAAATACATGAAACCTTAAAACAGTGTATGGGGTCCTTTGCAAGCAGGCCTGCATCTCGGGGACCCTATAGCATGAGATGTGATATCTCAATGCTTCTAATATCAAACCTGAGACCCTCCCTATAGCATGAGATGTGATATCCAACTCCTTCCCATTCCAATCCTGAGACCCGTCCTATACTATGAGATGTTATATCCAATGCTTCTAATACCAAACCTGTTACTGTTACCGGCACCCTGACAACATGCGTATGATTTATCGTAACTCGGGTTAAACTCGGAAAGTCTGCCTGGGAATCCCCCTAGACCATTGCTGCACCCTGCTACCCTGTGTATGCATGCCCCTACATTAAATCGAAACCCCAGCTGCGTACAGGCACCCGTAAATCGGATACCTGAACTTACCTCTGCATGGTGAATACCATGCGCAAGTGTCTTGACACCTGCCTTCTGATGGAGGATAGAATGAGGGCTTTTCACTGGTGCAGATTTACCGGTCATCAGGCAGTCAAAAGGCGAGCAGGGCCCCTATGCCCAGTACGCCCTTTCATTTCCAGTCGCTAGATAGATGTGCACAGCAGGCTGGGAGCAGCGGTGGCGATCATGGGCTCCCGTGCTGTGCCTGTGAGCATTCTATCTGGCTACCTTGGCTGGCCTGCCCTGTAGGCAGCAACACTTTGCAAAGCGTTACTTGCGTGCCGTGGAGCCTGGAGGACATGCCAGTGTGGTGCCGACCGCGCATGCGCCAGTGCACTGCAATTGCAAAATTTGCAACTTTTATTCAGCATGGGGGATTGGACCCGGTCAGGTGTTTTGTGTACTTTGCTAGCTTTTAGGAGGATAGTGTGCATACAACGGAAAAGAAGGGAAGTAAATGCTGTTTCGCTTCTGCCATGTTTGTTTACAACATGTCTTGTTGTGCTGTGCGCCTGGCTGGGCAGGCGTGCTTTAATGGAACGTTGGGAATATGTTATTATATTAATCTATTTGGAAGGTGAAATGTTACATGATTTGGAATTAGTTTTTTTGGCAATATGCAGCGTCTATGAGTGGAAAATTGCTGTAGGTCATGCAATATTTGTAGTTTTCAGCCACATGGGTTGTGTTGCGTAAATTGATGATTCAACTGTAAACTTTTGTGACATCTTGACGACTTTAATGCTTTCACTCGCAAAGAGTGATGATTCTATTGCATGCGCCTAGCTAGGAAGGTGCATATTGAGGACACAGGAGAAACGTGCTGTCAAATGATTTGATTAGCTGGAGTAATGGTTGTTATGCAATGCATAATATGGTTTAGCATAATATGGTTTCTACAGTGTGCAGTATCTAGAGTGGTTGGATTTATATCTTTAGTTTTATGCAATATACGGGGGACGGCTGGTGGTCCAGGTCCATGGGCGATAGAGCGGCAGGTGGCACCGGCGGGACTGTGTCCAACATTACAATATAACAGTTTGACAGTCTGTTCCACTCCAAGAAGAACTTGTGTGCACTCTGCACCAAAAGTCTGTCCAACCACGTCGACTCCACTACCAGCCACTTAGCCAGCCAGAGCAGAGCCAGAGCAGAGTGAAGAGCAGCAGCAGGCAGCGTGTGGGGTGGAGATGGTCATGCTGGTGGGGTGGTGACTGCTGTTTGCTGTGCTGTCACAGTCACTTCAGTGCCTTGATTGGAGCGGTGAGCAGAGAGGAGGTGCGGTGGCGCGGATGCCGGTGGCGGGCAACTGGCTCACGTTACCTCCAAAGTTTAGCTTGGAAAACAACGTTTATATTTTAAAATTCCACCCAAAGGTATAGTTTCACTCTTCTTTTTCCTTTCTTTCTCTCTCAAATTTCTTAAGCAAGTGAATAGTAAATTTCATTTGCTGGTATTCAGTACAAACACATGCCATAACCTACACTCCTGCCAAAACCGACACACTGTTCTCAGGACCTATTGGCAGGGTCACTCCAAGAGAGCAACACAAATACAGAAGCCGTACTCAATCATGTGACTGCGTGCCTGTCCCCACTTAAACAGCATGATCACTCAGCGGTAGATTTTTGCCATCAGATTTACCGCCAGATTTACACACTGATTGTGAGCACTGACAGATCTTGCATGCTCACAGTCCCTCGGATGTAAGCTTATCCAAACACATGCACAGTCAAATGCACAAATACATACAACTACATACTCATTGTCCTCCACATTTGCATACACAAGGCCAATCAGCGGTGCATGGATGCAAACAGATCTGCACCAGCGCGCACGCTTTCATGTGTGCGTGTACAGCCACTCTACCGTGTAGACAAACAAGCGGCCATTCAGAGTTATGTTCCCACACTCACTCACTCTGTGTTGCTTAATCTGACTAGGTTCTCAGAAAAATCACTTGCAGTTTTTCTGGTTTTCCTTTTTTCTGAAACTTGGCCAAAAAGTTTACCTTTACATGTCGCGTGAAACAAATAAAGTCCTGAGCCAAGGAAAGCTCCTGCTGCCACAGTGGGGTTAACGGAAGAGCCCCAGAGGGCATGGGGCAAGGGGAGGCGTGCCAGGGGCTGGGCTCTGCGGGGGTGAAGCAGGGTGTAATAGTGATGAGGCCACAGATGGCAGGCACGGTCACTCACTCGTCATGCTGCACTGCATCCATGCTCTGGTCCACGGGGTTGGGCACCGCACAGACAACAGTTTATGAAGCATCAGTGAAGGGGCGACAGACACTGCATGGGGCTAAAGGAAACATCTGCCCTGCCCCCTGAAGCACAGGAGGGCAAGGAACAAAGGAGACAGGCCCAAGAGACCTAGCGAAAGATAGCAGTTAAAATGCGTTGTTCACATATGTGCAGCTCTATCTGGTGCAGTTCTGACTGCTGCAGTGCAAACAAGCCTTGTCATGTATTTGCCCTGGCTCAAAGTGCGGGTTACCAAAGTTACTTGGAAGCAAATCTGAAAGTAACATGGAACAATACTTTCCTTAGTCCCCCTCAGTCCTCCTCTCGTGGCCGTGCAGGGCACATTCTTCCCAGGGTGCAAAGGTTGGCAACATGTTAGGACAATGAAGGGTTTTATGGGGCTGTGCAACTTTCTCATCGGTTTGAGCGATACAACGTATTCCCTTGCTCATGTTCGCAGCCTTGGCCTGGAGTATTGACTGCCACGCTACAATTAAGCTTTGTGCCACAATATGGTTGCTAATATCTAAGATGGCTGCTATTCCTGCATGTGCACTACACCTACAAAACATGCACTAATATGATTGTGTAGAAGACTGTAATAGCACTCCCCTACACCCTGGTTTCTTACATTACAGATGACAACTTTTGCCTTATTCTAAAGTGCCTGGGGGGGGGGGGGATCATGGCCCCTTCCCAATATTACTCGGAATCAAGAAATATGCTATAGCGACAGTAGACATCAGTGATATGCATACTCATTAGTAAAACCTGTAGAAAATTCTCACAGTGACTAGTGTCTGTTCACTTCTTGAAGATGTTTATGTTCCATCTAAAAAACTGAGAGTAGGAGTAAAGGCAAATGACTAGCCCCCCCCCCATTGCAATAACAAAAGTGTCAATAAAACCACATACCCTGGTATTTTTTGCTACATCATAGTTTCTATGATTACATCAACTCCAAATGTCAGTGTATGTCATGTGCAAACAAAAAATATAAAAGCGGTAAAGAGAAAGTAGGAAACATTAAAGGAGTAAACCTGAATATACAATGTGTACAAAATAAAACAAAGGAATAAGTTATATGCAAGTCAGATGGAACAACATGCGAGAAAGTGACAAAAAAGAAATGTAGAAGTAGACCATGTACATTTTTCAAATAATGAGAGGAGTTAAACATATTGAAGGAGTAAACTTTTTAAGAGTAATGCAATACTATAAAAGAAAGCAGCAAAATAACAGTGGTAAAAGTAGGTAAATGAGTAAGGTGGGTGCAAGTACAAACGAAGATGTAGGAAACTTCAAAACAAGGTTAACGAGGAGTACGACATATTTAAGAAGCAACACAAAAGAAATGATGAAAGAAGTATGACGGCAAAGCACAAAAGGAAGTAAAGACGACGTAAATTACATGGAATCCAGAATGGAGTGCAAATGGACAGTACAATTAGAGGCTTGAGGTGACTAAAAAGCATATTCAAGCAAATAAAAAGATGTGGAACGTAGGTTGTTCCTGGAGGGAGGTGGGTGCTTTACCTCTGCAATCTGGTCACACTCCTCCACAATAGCGAAAGTGCAATAAGCGAACCGTCACTCGAGGAGGAAGCCTATCTGACCAACACTTCTACACTACCGCTAATGTGGAGCAGTGACACCAGAATCCCTCTGCAAACGACCATAAAACTGGTAGTTGCCAAGTAGGTTTCCAGCCAATGCGGGCAACAGGGACACAGGTTCCTGAACTGGTGCATTGTGTGCTCCCTCTGCGAAATTGGACACCATCAGAATAGGGGTTAATTACTGAAAATGTTAGTAAACCATAGTACAACCATTTTGGCAATGAACACCCATCAGAGAATCGTGCCCCAAGTGTCGGATCTCATGATATGAATAGGGTAGTAGGAAATAATAGAACAATCCATGAAGATGGCAAATATGAGGGGAATAGGTACTGAGGAAGAACTCAGATTATGAGGCCAATGCAGATAAATCGATAAGCACAGTAACAATTCCAAATGAACATGTTAGCAACACTGCAATGACTTGGTATATGCAAGGGAACCGTCCACACAAAGCCAGAAAGTTACTATCATAGGCCAAGGTGCATAAAGTTAACCTACTCATGTTACAGGAGACCCCCCTTGTGAAAGGGCCCTTGAGGTTGTCTGGTCCACAATGGGGCAAAAATACGCAGTCCACTGAATGTTTCTCAGTCGCGGCGAGGGGCTATTCCCATTCACCATAATCTGAAATTTAAATGTGACCAGGTAGAATCTATCGTATCCTGAAGGCCAATATTTCATTATACTGGGACAACTGTTGGTGAAGGAAGTGGCAAGGGTAAATTTATATGCGCCAAACGTGGATTCAGCAGACTTCTTTGATAAAATACTAAGCAGAGTGGGACTTTCCTATGATCGGTAATCATTGTTGGCAATTTTAGCACAATTATGAATTTGCAAGAGAGATCCACTAGTAAAACTAGGCCCTTCGGCCCAGCAGCAAGAACCCTGCCCAGAGAGGTCATACTGATTTACATACTCTCATACATCAATTCATCCGCTGAATCATCATTTTCCTAGATGCTTACTCTTTTACAAACTCAACGGAAACCAAGGCTCCCGACCTAAGGAATGTATTGTTTTGTATTTTACCAGATATTTTGCAGTTTAAAAAAAATCATATTGGTTCTAGTGATTTTTCGAAATGGGGGGATATGTCAGAAGTAAATGTACAAGATGAAGGTAGTGCTGTCGTGTGGTTAAGTAATGCAGTGGAACTGTTTGCAAGTCTGGTTGACGTGCAACACTTAGCAGTATGAATGCCCGGATTAGCATATATCGACAAATATGAAAATTAAAATCACTAGCAAACGTTAATTTGATGCCATTAACATACTGAAATGTCCTAATATTTGATAATATTTACAATGTGTTGGCAGGAATGTTAATTTTTTTAAAAACACTTCCATAAAATAGTAACTGCGAGTCAGAGCTTAGGTGTTTCAGTATTCGATGCAGGAAGTATTGGCCACTTTTGAACAAAGAACTGTCGAGTAGTGGTCATGAACAATGACAACATTTTGCTAAAGCACTGCATGGTTACCAATGAGGAAACTGGGTGCAGGTCCATGGTAGAAAAGAAAATGGGCCTCATTACGAGGTAGGTGGTAAGGGATTACCGGCACCGGTAAGGACACCGGTGCCGGTAATCCCTTACCACCCTATTCATCCGCTGACTGATCATTTTCATGGTTTTACCAGGCGTTATGGAAGGGACCCGTTAAGGGACTTCAGAGCTAATAACGGTACCGCAAATTGTGGTACCGTTATTAGCTCCATCCCCATTCCCATTGAGCCCTATGGGGGCTCGAATGGGAATGGGGAATGGTTCCCAGATTGGGGACTTACCGGGTCCTCTAAGGTTGGAATGACCCGGTAAGTCCCTATTTCGGGAACCTGGACCCGGTATGCATTAAGGGGGTAGCCATGGTGCTAATAGCACCATGGCTACGTCCTACCTCGTAATGAGGCCCAATGTCTTCCACTCTCTCTAATGCCAACAACACCATTGCCCCACTTGTCACCGAAAAAGGCAGGCCAGCTATCCACACCAACGCTTGGTACACACCAGAGCTCTCTGCCCTCAGTGTCAAAAAAGACTTGCTGTGTCCGATTGGGGGAAAAAAACATCTATGACCACCAAGTAAGCCTTCTACACCCTCTCCAACAATTATAAAAAAAGCCATTCTACACTCCAGGGCCTCCTCCTTCAATATGAGAATCACCAATGCCACCTCTGACTTGAAGTAACATTTCGCCATTCTCAAAGAACTAGAAACACCGCTTCCCCTAGTTTCCGTGATCCTCAAAGATGCTAACTGGTGCAACTCAGTCGAGAATGCCCTTCTATCCACAATCGACACACTGAAGAAAAAAAATCAGTGCAAAAAAAACCTGGATCCTGCAACAGCCCCTGCCCACCTTCTCACACATAACAAACAGCCCGGACATCAGTTTCAATAAGCTCACTACTCAAGATACCCTTTGCATACTACAAAGCCTCAAACCCTCCAAATGCAAACGGGACATATGTCCAGCACCACTGATCAAAGATTGTGCCACTCATCAAGCACCATTCATCACAGCCTTCATCAACGCATCCTTCAAATCTGGGCTAGTGCCCACGCCGCTCAAGGACGCCTGGGTCCTTCCTCTTTTTTTAAAAAAAACACCCTTGCCCCATCAATAGCTAACAACTACAGGCCCATAACCAAAGTCCCATTCCTCCTAGACTACTGTAATGTCCTATTCGTTGGCACATCAACCTAGAATATAAAAAAAACTCCAGACCATCCAGAACAATGCTCTACATGTGGCCCTTAACATCCCAAGATCAGAGCACATCTCTGCAGCTTGCATAGCCGTACACTGGCTACCTATCAACAAAATAATCCTTTTCAAGACCCTCTCAATCACCCAAACATGCATCTCAAAAACAGCTCCACCCTACCTCAATGACAAAATCAACAAAGCTGTATCTAGCAGGCCCAGAAGAACCCCATACTCGCATAGACCAGTCCTACCCAAACATAAAGGAGCCAAAGCAGGAAGGTCCAGCTTCCCTGTTCTTGCTACCAAATACTGGAACTCCCTCCCACCAGCCCTAGGGGCTGAGGAATCGTACTGGGTCTATCCGGAAAGCCCTATACACTTGGTTGTTCTCCTAAAAATTATAGGTTCAGCTTAAGTGTTATGCTTTTACACCTGTCCCTCCTCATCTGCAACTGCATTTTGAAACTATAACACTGTAATGAACTTATAAACAAATCGCCCTGCTTGTACACATGCCTTCCTTTCTGTAACTGTAACTTTGACTTTGTAACCTTGCTCTCACCCTGTCATGGGTTCATGTAACTGGTAAAGTGCCCAGATGCCTACGGGTTTGTGTGTGCTATACAAATGGAAAAATAAATACATAAATACAGTTTTTGAAACAGTGGGTCCCTGCTCAGTTCAAAGGGCATATTGGCTGGAGAATTGCACATGTGATCACCCTACATTACATGGTTAATAAAACCTAGGGTGTGTGGCAAGGATGTCACGAAAGAGATTCATTTGCATTAGGTAAAAAGGTAGGCTCTGATCGAATGAGTACATAAAAGGGGGCTAACGGAATGTATGTTTAGGCAGAACAGCTATAAAACAAAATGGGAAGGCAAAGGTGTTATTTCTTCGTTTTGGGATGTATCTGTCTTGATATCTTTAGCTACACAAATACTTTCCCCTTACGTAATGAGAGACTCCTGCTGCCCTCATGATGCATTTGGCCTTCTGAGATTGGAGTTTAGCAATTGAGACCATGTTCTCTTGCACAGAGAAGGGCACTTAAGCAGTTTGGATGCACCAACTCTCATGCTAGCAGCCACATTAAAACAATGCGTATTGTGAGGCTGCAAATGGCGTTTTGCAGACAATTGCTGGAAGCGAAAGAGCGGCGGATGCATTTCGCATTCATGGCTGGCTGCCTTTGATGTAGGTGCCGCCATTAGCTGAAGGAACTGTTTTGACCCTGCATAGGCGAGAAAGAAAGACACATCAGTCCGCATTAAGCTTTAGTTAGTGCACATGAAAATTAATCATGGGTGGGGTTTGGCTTCATTTGTAAAACGCCATGTGGTTTGTTTTAAACTATCAGCGACTAAGTGTTGATATTAATGATGTATTATCCTGGGTGCACAAGTTGTTTATCGTTGCAAATAAAAAACAGTTTGGTACCTGAAGGGCTTTAGTGGTGAGGAACATCAATTTTCAAACGGATGACACTTTTTTCCAATGACAGCTGTCTTGTAAACCCGGAAGTGTTTCATTATTTGTGCTCCGTGCATTTTTATGGCACTGAGCTCATATTCTTGGCAAATGATTGTATCAAATGATTGTGTCTGTTTGAAACATGAATCGTTTTTATAGGTTAATGAAAGAGCATTAAAGGATGCGTGACGCTTTTGACTAATAAAAAAGTATAGACTCAACCACAATTGGATTGCTTTTTGGTGTCGGTTAGCAAAATAGTTCAAATGCAATCGTTAACCTGTTTAGATTTTGGTTCACCTTGATGACTACACGAGCAGTATACCCAGGTTTACAAGAACTGCTCTCTACTTGGGTCGCATATCAGTATAATTAAAAAACAATGTTTAAAAAAACCTCAGGATAATATAAATTAATATTTAGAACTAAATTAAAACAAATTATTCTCAAAATATTCAACAATGTGGATGTAGATGTCCAGCGTGTTGCGACTGAGACAGATAAGGAAGCCATGATGTATTATAAAAGGTGGTGTGAACCAAGTGACACACAGTGAAAGAAGGAGGTAGAAGGTTTAGAGGCACAGACCAGTAGCACGCAGTCATTGGGTGAGGTGCCTCGATTGATGGGCAGGAGGGATAAATAGTTTATGATATTGAAACCAACTTAAGAATGGCAGCACGACAGAGCGAAGAATGCCAGCAGTGCACAAGAAAGAATCTACATTTGTGAAAACATAAAAATTGATATGAGGCTGGGAAGCCCAAAAGAAACACACCAACTCAGGTTACAAAGGACATACAAGTGCTTTATTTAAAAGCTACAACAGTTACCAAAGGCAATTGACAGACGGATAGCTATTCGGCTCTCAGAGTAACGTAACGAACTTCAACGAGGGTTCGATGCATTAGTAGAGAGACCGTACATTGGAATATTTGGGCTTTTATATCCTATATCCAGCCCTTGGCCAACCCCCTCGCGGGTTAACCATTCTTGGGATCAGGCCTAGGGTTCCTTGCCAGGTCAATCCTATAATGTATGCATTTTGATCAGTTCCGCTGATACAGTTGTTCATTTACACATAGGTCAGTAATAGGACAAGGTCTCAGTTCGCGACCCCGACAAGTGGCCTGCAGGCATATTAATTATTCGTGTGTGCGGACGTCACAACGGCCAGAATCTCACTCAGAATGTCATTCAGCCTCCATTTTGATGTTCAGGGTGACTTCCACATTACAAGAGAACCTAAAATGGCGGCTAAATCCAAGATGGCGACTTACATTACTTTTCGTTAAGGTCAAGACCTTGCCGCAAAGTCTTTTTACATGATATTTTAGACAACTTGGCGTAGGCCAATACACATTCAATTACTGCGATAGGAGGCATAATATTATTTCAATTCCAACAGACCCTCCTTTTGGCCTATGCCAAGTGCTAATATCATTTCTAATACTTTTGTCTATGTTGGGAGTCTCTAGGGGACAGAGTGTGAAGGTGTACAGAGGGAGTCAAAGCAGTTGGTACAATCTCGCTCGGTAGTAGAGGTTTTTAGAGGATAGATTTCTTCAAAGTACCAGAGTCCTACAACAGTAATTGCAAAAATAACAATTATCATTATCAAAACACAGCAATACGTTTTCGGGGAACAGGCACATTGTTCATTGTCCAAGTTGATCACCCCCTTATTCACAAGTCCAGTGCGGGGAGCAGCAGTGGAGGTGGCAGGCATTGTAGTTCCTCAGTCGACGACCCCAATGTTCGTTGCTGGCGACGCTATGGTCGCGCGATTTCTTAGTCCTTCCCATCCCTAGCCAGCAGAATCCCTTTTTCTTCCTGTTGTTCAACAGAAACTTTCTTATACAAAAGAAAACTTTCAATCACTTCTCTTTTCCCACATGCATGGAAAAACCTGTGCCGTAGTTCTATTTTCTTTGTTGAAGGTTGTACCTGGTGGTACCCAAAATTGTTTGATCCGAAAATAAGGTGTCGTCACTTCCTGAGGGAAGCGACATATCGGAGGCGACGGAAGTCGCAGAGCTTGAAACAGTGTTTTCCGGAAGTGATTTTTCAAGAGAGTGCGGAGACGAAATGGACTGTTCCCCAAGCTCTACGGGCTCAGAGAAATTCTCCGACGCACTCACAGCGCTGTTTGCTACTCTGAGATCAGGGACTGTAGGATCAGCGAGGGGATCTGCTTCTTCTGTAACATGTGGCGTCGGGTGAGGAAGTTTCTTGACATGCATTGCGTGGATCCAGTGTTTCTTCCCAGCCACGGCTGTCCGGGTGACCAACAGCACCTGGTAGGGTCCGTTCCAACGAGGAGCGAGACAGGAAGACCTTTCGTAGGCCTTCACTAGGACCCAACTTCCAGGCTGTATATCGTGTCCTGGGCCCGTGAACTGTACAGGTAAAGCTGAATACACTTGGTGATAAATGAAATACAGGTTTTTAGTTAACTGGTTACAGTAGTCTACAATCAATACATTTTCCACCTCTCTCAGGGCTTTGGGTTTTGGCAGACCCCAAATGTTAGCAGGTCTCCCCATCACTACCTCAAATTGAGAAAGCCCAGTCTTAGTTTGAGGTGTGGTACGCATAGCCAATAATACAATAGGTAAGGCATCTGGCCATTTCAGTTTGGTATCGGCACGTGTTTTTGCAAGCTTATTCTTTAAGATACCATTATGTCTTTCCACCAACCCAGCACTTTGAGGATGTCTAGCTGAGTGAAATCGTTTCTTAATATGTAAAGCTGTGCATATCTGCAAAATTACTGCTGCAACAAAATGAGGACCATTGTCCGACCAAATTACCCTTGGGAGCCCAAATCGAGGAAAGAATTCTTTTACCATAATCTTTGCAGTGGTCATGGCGGTAGCATCTTTAACGGGGAAAGCCTCGACCCATTTACTAAAGGCACAAATAATTACAAGAACATATTTCAGATTGTTACACCGTTCCATCTCAATAAAATCAAAGTGAATGACCTCGAAGGGAACAGAAGGGGGCCCAAAGCTTCCCCTTGGAGTTACTGTCCCCTTACCCACATTGTGCTGTAAGCAGATCATGCAGTTCCAAACATGGCGTTTTGCAGTCTCCAGAATCTTGTTATTCACCCAAACTTGTTCTAACATTTTCGTGATCTGCTGAGCACACGCATGTGTAGGACCATGTGCCATCGTAACCATTGCCAGTACATATGAATCAGGGAGCAACCATTTTCCTTCAGATGTATCCACCCAACACCCATCATCATCTAGTTTCCCCATTCCTTCAGCCCACCTTTTAGATTCTTCTGTTGTGGCATCAGTTTGAATATCTCGCACAGACCCAATACCTTCATCCATTATATAAGCATCTTTCATTTCCCTCAAAGCATACATGTCCGTGCTAAGGTCTGTGGCCGTTTGCCTGGCTATCAGGTCCGCAAAAGCGTTCCCTTTTCCCACATCATCTATGACCTTACGATGTGCTGCACATTTCATGATCGCTAACTGCCTAGGGAGCGAGAGTGCCGAGAGCAATTGCACTTTCAAGGGGCCATGCTGAATCTTGGTCCCATATGAGGTCAGGAACCCTCTTTCCGACCAGAGCCACCCAAAGTTGTGAGCCACCCCAAAGGCGTACTGACTATCAGTATATATATTTACTATACGCCCTTCGGAGAGTTCACAAGCTCGGGTCAATGCTATAATCTCTGCGGCCTGCGCAGAGTTATGCGAAATTCTCTTAGTTTCAACAACTTTACTCAATGTAGTAACTGCGTAAGCAGCTGTAGATGTACCATCTGAAAGTTTGAAGCAGGAGCCATCACAAAACAGCTCCCCTTCTGCATTGTCCAAAGGAGTATCTATAAGATCTATCCTGCCCTTCGTTTCTTGTTCAGTGGTATATAGGCAGTCATGTAATTCTTCGTCACCGAAAACAGTGTTTTGCGGGAAAGGTAAGAGTTCAGCCGGATTAAGAACACAACACCTCTTAATTTGAATGTGAGGGGCAAACAAAATTAATTCATACCTTGTTAACCGTGCAGAGGTGAGGTGTTGCGTTTGGGTTTTGTTCAATAGGATATCTACAGAGCGAGGTACCATCAAAATCAAATCATGGCCTAGGACCATTCCCTCACTCTGTTTTACAGATGCGGCAGCAGCAGCAACAGCTCGCAAACATCTTGGCAAAGCGCATGCGACAGGATCAAGGGCGGAGGAGTAGTAGCCGCATGGCCTATTCTTCCCTCCGTGTTCCTGTGTTAACACGGCCAAAGCACATCCATCACATTCATGCACAAACAACACAAAGGCCTTGTCATAATTTGGAGTACCCAGAACCGGTGCAGAGCATAACGCGATTTTGAGAAGCTCAAATGATCGTTGATGTTCCGATTTCCATGGCAGTGGCAGAGAAATGCCCTTCTTCGTCAAAGCCAACATCGGTTTTATCACTAGCGAAAAGTTTGGGATCCACAACCTACAGTAAGAAGCCATACCTATTAAGGCTCTCACTTCCTTCTATGTATTTGGAACAGACATGCCAGAAATGTGTTTTATTCTTTCAGGTGTCAATCTTCTCCCCTCCTTTGACAGGAGGTAGCCTAAATAGGCGACCTACTGACAACAATATTGACATTTTTTGAGCGAAGCTTTATGGCCATTTTTAGCTCGATGAGCAAGCAACAATACAGTTCCTTCTTTACAAGCACTTTCAGAGTCTGCAGCCAAAAGCAAATCATAAACATATTGAAGCAGTGTACAAGAAGGTGGCAATTCAAGGGTATCGAGCTGCTCTTTCAAAGCTCTACTATAAATGCTTGGACTTTCAGTATACCCTTGAGGTGCCCTGGTAAATGTAAATGAGCGTCCCCCCAAGGTGAACGCAAACAAATATCTACTTTCCTTATGTATAGGAATGCTAAAGAAAGCATTTTTTAAATCCACAATGCTGAAGTGCGTAGCCGTAGCAGGGATCATTGTCAATATCGTCGTTACATCAGGCACGATTGGGAATTGTGGGGCGACAACTCTGTTAATAGCATGAAGATCAATTATGAACCGGTATGGAATTGCATTGTTGTCTTTCTTATATACAGGCAAAATCGGGCTGTTACACAAACTACCTGTAATCTCCTCGATCACCCCACGATGCACAAAATCGGAGACAATGCATTTCAAAGCATGCTCGCCCTCAACTGATATTTTATACTGCGGAATGCGTGGTAGTTTAACTCCATGTTTCAAAACTATTTTAACGGGCTCAATCTGTAATACCCCGACATCATTGTCGTCAACCGCCCATAAACATTCCGGGACAATGCTAAACTCAGGAGGTAAAGGTCGAATCAGAAACTGAGAATTAGGAAGTTGCTGTGGTGAAACCGTCAGCCGTACTCCATCAGAAGAACAATGAATTACTGCTTTCAATTTCTTTAACAAATTCAAACCCAGCAAATTCTCTCCACAGTTTGAAGTTAGAAGAAAAGGGCAATGGTCCGTAAAGGGACCCAAAGAAACAGACACCGGTGAAGAAACTGGACAGACAATTGGTATACCAGAAAACCCTACGGAAATATTCGTTTGCCCTGACAGTGAAATGTTTGGAACCCGAGAATGATCAATGGAGCACTTCTGTGCTCCAGTGTCTATCAAAAACTGGTGTTTCCTATTCCCCACTAATAATTCAACGTAGGGGCCTCTCTGATTAACAGGAATAGGTGAAGGTTCCAAACCCTGCTTCGGGCAGTCCTAATGAAATAGAGTATCGTCGGAAGGAAGCTCTTCAGAAAGGTAGGCAGCAGAAGGGTGATCAAATATGTTCCTCGAGTCCACACTCGAGGTCTGATTTTCCCGTGAAAAAGGTTGCTGAGGATCTTGCAAAAACTGACCTCTATCAGGGCCCCCTGCTCCTGGGCGGCCCCTAGGTCGTCTACCCATACTCCCAAACGCACTGTTTGACCTTTGTCGAAGGACGGGGCACTGTGCTCGCCAATGACCTTCCTGGCGGCAATAAGCACATTGATTAATATTCACAGAACCCAAAGGAGCATTTCCTTTTGGGACATACTGACCTCTGGTCTGTGTCGTGCCTCCTCTGGGGTTTCTAACAATTTGTAGTAATAATACTTTGGTTTTCAAATCTCCTTTCCTCTTTTCTATTTTCTCCTTCTCGTTATTAACACGGTTCTCATAATACTGAGCCATGTGCAAAACCTCAGACTGAGATTTTGCCTGCCAAGCGCTCTCAGAGGACATAATCTGTGACTGGATGTCGGGCAACAATCCACGTACAAATTTGTCCACAAACAACCTTTTCCCAGACTCTGTACCCAAATCCTGCCCACTGAAGTCAGAAAATACCTGCTCGAATCTGTTAAAGAATTCGGTGGCGCCTTCAGTTTTCCCTTGAAAGCAGGCCGTAAGCTTGTCCCAAATAATTCTTTTCTCTGGAATTATAGTTTTTAATTTTGCGACAATTCTACCAGGCAAAGTAAGTATTACCTGTGGTGGTTTCTCACCTGCTGGTCTTTCCCCATCAATCCTAATCATATTATCCCACGTATCTCCCAACCCTGGCACATCGTCTATTGTCCGAACCTGCTTCCATACATCTACGGGTAGGAGTACAGGGAATAGCAAGTCAATATCACTTAAGGTGAACACAGAGGACTGAAAAATGGACTCTATCTCTTTGTAAAACCCCATCGGGTTATTCCTGATATCGGGAACTGATTGTCTAATAGTGTTCACTTCCTGTCGTGAAAACGGGACGTGAACAAATTGCGATACATAATGTGCAGGGATATCCACAGCGGGTGCACCAGTCCCAGCGTTGGCGGGAATCTCAACCTTTGGGACAAAGGTCGGAGGAACCTCTCTCATAGGCAACTGAGATATAGGTACCTCTGGCCGCTTACTAAGCAACAGAGCCAGGTCGAGCGCTAAGGCAGCCGAAGAAGTGTCAGGCGAAAAAGCCCTTTTACAAATCCCCAACAATTCTATGGGGCAACTAACCTTCTTTCTTACACATTCTTCTTGCAGGTAAGGTACCATTACCTGAATTACCTTTCTTTGCATTTCTACTGTATACTGACTATACGTGTCATACACTTCGTCTGGCGGAATCAATGAATCCGAGATCCATCGAATCACATCTTTGGTACAAATTCGTACTTCCTCAGGTGCCGATCTACGACACGGAAGGAACCGTTTCTGTACATACATACTATCGTCTTCGTCATCCTCATCTCGTGACTTTTCAAAGTCCTTCCTATACTCAAACAATCTTTCAACATGACCATATATGTTATGCTCTGTGTCCCTCAAAAGTGCCAGAGCATTTAGATCTCTCACCCCTTGTGGGAGATCCGAATTTTGTAATCTACCCCACATCACACATAAATGAGTCCTCAAGCCTTCGATAAAAACATTTTTCTCGGGAAAACTGTTCAAATTAGATAATGTCGAAAAAACATTAGCTTGATCACCTTTCTCCATACAGTGCTTAGCCCATGCAAACAATTCCTGTTTCTTATCTGCAGAAACAGTATTACGAGTGACGATCTTTGATCCTGCACCTTGATCAACTTCAGTCAATACGGGACCACTCGGGGGCGGAGGTGCAGGCAAATTTAATAAAGGGGCAACTATCGGCGCAGGAGGAAGGGGCGGTGCAATAGGTGGAGGAACAACAACTAGAGGAATAGGAACAATAGGTTGTACAGGGGGAACAGGAATAACAGCAGGAACAACAGCAGAAATGGGCAGAGTGCCTAAGAAAGGATCATACGGAGGTGGCGCAGAGGCACCAGGCCTGTGTTCGTTTAACAATTTTTCAATAAATTCTTCAGAAACATGAAAATCTTTAGAGGGGTACATTTTTTTGGATTCCAAGTGAAAAAGCCCTATCCATATTTTTAACTGATTCTGAATGTTTTTCTTTATCATATAACAACGCTTTTTCGGCATTTGTTTTATGATGGCGTGCATGTTTATCCCTACTTTTAAGCTGCTGTAACGCTTCTTTTTTCCAATTCTGTAAAACATCAAAGGCTGCAGGTCTAGCCTTCTTTTTTAGCAAGACCGATTCTAGGTATTCAATACGGGAGATCTCAAAACTGCCATTGATTGGCCACTGAAATTCGGAGGCATGTCTGGTTTGTCTGTGCCAAATATCATTAAATACTATACTACCAATGCCATACTTACAGTACATAGTACATGCCGGCGACCCCTCCTGTGGTGCCGGACGGCTAAATTCCAAAGATTGTCGATCGCTGCGGAACAGAGCCCTAAAGCAGCTAGACAATTTCCCAGGCATTTCACAAAAAATTGGTGTTACCTGGTCAATAATTGTGTCTGCAGATACAATACGCCAAATTCAAATTGTCAGGGTTAAATTAAGAGCCGGGTCACGACTGCACCTGACCAAACCTAAGGAGGACCGTACGGTTTATCAAAGAACTTACCTAACAAATTTTACCTTGTGTTTGGTGGTTTCGACAAATCTGCCCGCCTCAAAAATGGACCCTCGTCAAGATGCCGTGTCAGACCACACGACTATCGTCCAAGGATCGGATCGTGCAGCGCTGCCGAGGTATCGCGTCTCGTTTGGTTGGGCAAGCAGAATCACACCGTCCGATCCCGGTTCGATAGTCTGCGTCAACCTTCAATGATCCGGCATCAATCTTGAGGGTCCCTATTCGGGCGCCAACTGTGAAAACATAAAAATTGATATGAGGCTGGGAAGCGCAAAAAAAACACACCAACACAGGTTACAAAGGACATACAAGTGCTTTATTTAAAAGCTACAACAGTTACCAAAGTCAATTGACAGACGGATAGCTATTCGGCTCTCAAAGTAACGTAACGAACTTCAACGAGGGTTCGATGCATTAGTAGAGAGACCGTACATTGGAATATTTGGGCTTTTATATCCTTTATCCAGCCCTTGGCCAACCCCCTCGCGGGTTAACCATTCTTGGGATCAGGCCTAGGGTTCCTTGCCAGGTCAATCCTATAATGTATGCATTTTGATCAGTTCTGCTGATACAGTTGATCATTTACACATAGGTCAGTAATAGGACAAGGTCTCAGTTCGCGACCCCGACAAGTGGCCTGCAGGCATATTAATTATTCGTGTGTGCGGAGGTCACAACGGCCAGAATCTCACTCAGAATGTCATTCAGCCTCCATTTTGATGTTCAGGGTGACTTCCACATTACAAGAGAAACTAAAATGGCGGCTAAATCCAAGATGGCGACTTACATTACTTTTCGTTAAGGTCAAGAACTTGCCGCGAAGTCTATTTACATGATATTTTAGACAACTTGGCGTAGGCCAATACACATTCAATTACTGCGATAGGAGGCATAATATTATTTCTATTCCAACACATTCACGAAACCAAAATAAAAAACTTACCTGCACGTATCCGCTAGCATACACTATGCTTAAGTCACTTTGCACAACATCTCTGCCATTAGAATGCAACATGGGACACGAAAGAGGAGGGCAAGGAGGGGCACAAGTTTGAAAATGAGAAGGCAGAGACCAAGGGCCAGCAGGAGGTGGTGCATGAAGCAGGGATGCTGAAAAGGAAGGTGTTGGATGTAGGGTAGAAGGAACAAGAGGCAGGGTACATGAGCAGCAGAAGGAAAAAGTAGGTGGTGGAATGGCAGCCAGTGAGAAAGAAGGGGAGGTTGACTGAGCTGATGATGGTGGCTTCCATCTTTTGGCGGGGCAGTGGATGGGATAAACAAAAGGGTACTCTGTAACACTTTCTGCATCAAACCATCCTGGATGTTGAAGTACTGCCGCTCCACCCAGGGCCGGTGCAACCACTAGGCAAGGTTCGGCGCCTGCCTATAATGTGAAAACGTTAAAGTGGCAAATGCTGCCAAAGGCAAAACCACTTATATGTTTTTTGTATACGTATATTTATTATTCTCTCTCTCTAGTAGTCTTGAGTACTTGAATGTGGCACACTCAACACTGACTGCAGCAGCAGACACCCTGAGACCAAACCCAATTTCCAAAATGGACCCCTCCAGAGAGCTTAGAAAGGAACTGCAATCATATAAAGATCATTCCAACCCATATACATTTTTCAACATTACATTTTATTGGTATTTAACAACCGAAGTTGGGTCAAGTCAAAACAAAAGTGCAATTTGATTTAGTGACATTGCAAGGCAGCATAAACAATATCGGAATATACCTTGAATGGATCCACTTTCATATCGTATCATTAGCAAATGGCGGGAGGTAGGGCGGTAGTGTCAGTGCTTTGTGCACCATCGGAGAGCTGGTGGTTGTCGCACTATCCCTGGGAATAGTTCTGCATTGTCAAAAAAAGGGGGACAAGTTGTTGTAGAATGTCCCACTGACTCCCACATGAGAGGCGGTCATTTTCTCAGCCACTGCTGTGTCCCAGTATTACGGCTGCTACATGGAAAGAGGCAGGCTTTCTGGTTGCTTCCAGAGATGAACAATGGTCATTTTAGCTGCAGTAAGCATGCAGGTGATCTGGTCCACCATATGCCCCGTGAGTGGGAACACCCCCTTTCCCATGTCTCCAGTAATACGATCCCCGGGTCCGATGGTATCGTCTGGCCCGTGATTAATTTGATCTGGTCAACTACCTCTTCCAGCATTGCATTGATTTTGGACAGGCCCATAAGAGATGGAACAGTGAGCCTGTTAAGTTGGATCCCCCCAGCAAAATGGCGACAGCCCTGGATTACTTTTATTCAGAATACATTTCTGAGGTGGTATACCACCTAAAGCACACCTATACATCCCCTTCTTTGTTTGTGATACATTTTGAGGTTTTGTGCATCTGGGACCATATACGTCCCATTCCTCCAGCTCCAGCTCTCCCCTATATCCCTTTCCCACTTTAGCATGTAGTTCTCCTTCTTGCTTGGGTCACCCTTTCCCAAGAGCTTATACAGGGCTGATATGTTGCTCCTTGGGGGCGCTGATGTTAATGCAAATTCCAATAGGTTCAGATCTCTGCTCCCTCGCGTTCTAGTGCTATGCTGTGACAGCCAGTGTCGAGTTGGACATATCCGAATCGTTCAGTTTCTGAGATCTGAAATTTGTCTTTGTATTCCATAAAGGTGAGTGGAGTTCCATTGGTGTAAAAGTCCTTAACCTGTGCCAAGTCCCCCTCCTGCCATGCATTGAATCCTGCTAGATAGTGTCCCGGGGTGAAATCTGGATTGCTCCATACTGGCTTGTGTGGACCCAGTGGCCCCCTATGGCCCCATTGGCTTGTAGCCCTTTTCCAGCTATGGACTGTAATTTTAGTGGTTGTTAATGGCCCTCTGTCCGGGACTTTGTATGTTGCCGGGAGGTGTGGCAAGGCACACAAGGGGGATGTGCTCCAATGCACTTAAATCTGTTTCCACCGGAGTTGGTTATTGTTAGCCTGCTAGGTGAGGGCTGTGATAGTTGTGCAGCCAGGACATATCTAGAGAAATCAAAGACTCCAAGATCCAACCCATATATTAAACAAGGAACCACTTTGGCTAGGTACAACCTTGCAAAAGGAAGTAAAGTGAAACTACAGATTGATAACCGTAGTCTCTTTAGCGGAGTGATACAAGCTTTAGACTTGGTTCTCAAATCCCATACCAAGGCTGTACGCTACTCCTTGTATGTTAGATTAAAGCCAAGATATCTTACAGAGTGACTAAGTTCCAAAGGTGCATTACCAATTCCCCAACCTATAACTTTCGGCTTCCTTTTCTGTGAAAATATGAATATACTAGACTTGCTCCCGTTGACAATTATGCTGTTATCATCAGCAAAGGACGCAAATGCTGTCAACTTTCGTTGAAGTCCCACTAGAGTGGTCAAAGAAAAATAGATCATCGGCAAAGGCCAACCAGTTTATTTTGGCTGAGCCAAGCCTAATCGGGAAAGTGTTAGAATTCTCCCACAGGCGCTCTATATCAGAAAGGTAGCTGTTAAAAAGAAGGGGTGCCAAAAGACACCCCTGTCTAAATCCCACCAATGTTTTCATGGGACTAGAAAGGGTACCATACTTCGAGATTCTAATCTGGACATAAGTATTGTGGTGGAATAAGGAATTTAGCTTAACTAATACTGGGGCACCCCCCATGCCAAGGGTTTATGGGACAGTTTGGATCGATTCACTCTGTCGAATGCACTTTTGAAGTCCAAAGAGGCCATATAGATTAAGGCCAACATGCCCTTGGAAGCTGAAGCCTTAACATTGCAGGGAATAGTTGCATTAAGTGTGGTATCAACTTGTTTGCGAAAGCCAATTTGGCTATAAGCTAGAATGTTAAGTTTGTTTACCCACAACTCCAGTTCTGTCAAGACTATGGTCACGTAGATTTTAATAATAGCATCTAAAAGAGCAAAAGGTCTAAAGTTTGATGGATTAGACCAATAGCCCTTTTTTAATATTGGAATTATATATGCTATACTCCATGAAGCAGGGGAAACAACTGCATCCTTGCTTTTCCAAACGATCTGCCCAATGTCTACTGGATCAAAAGAGGTCCAAGATGCCATGTTTGAAAGATCATTTGGAAGGACGAGCATCCCATTTTCATTGGGTTCGCTAAAAAAACTCCATAATATGACACCCATGTATCTTTGCTAATTACACATGATTCTGCAATCAACTCTCCCTCTTCTTGCTTATTTGGCAGTTTCCAGAACTGAGACACATCTTGTTTTAACAAATACTCAACAGCCGCATGTCTGTCTTTTACAGCCAGGCACAATTCCAGAATTTAGTGGAATTCTGATAGTACTGTTTAATTTTCCTTTTTGATCATTATAATCTTTTCCAGATAGTTTTAGAAGCCACGAATTACGAAGATGAACATTTTTCATCTTCCTGGCTGTAGCCAGTCTAGAGTTGTAAAACTGTGTGGATAATTTGCCTGATTGAAAAGAACCCCCTTTGCATATTTTGTTTTTAAGACACTCTGCAAAAGTATCTTCAATCCTTACACAAGAGAAGAGATTAACCTTGACATCCTGAGAGAGCACCACCCTAATTGTATTGGTAAATGTATTTAGTAGAAAGGTATCCCATCTTACCCTCGATCCTTTTTAACAGGGCTCTACAAAGAGTAACCATCTACAGATTTGCAATGTAATAAGGGGTAGGCCACAAAAACAGTTTATGGGAAGTGGTCACACACATTCAGCATCTGTATCATTAGTGGAGAACAACAAAAGGCTAAAGAGGTGGAAACAAAGATGTGGGCAATCCACGAGATGGCGTGCTGGCGAGACCATGTAAATAACGTGCTCCTCATTCTCCAAATCTCTATGTAGGAGGAGAGAGAGGTGCCACATCTTAAAGAAAGCACACCACACACCCCCCCCCAAAGCCTGGCCCTAGAATTCCTAATTACTGGAGGCCTCAAATTCGAGTGGCAGAAGTCACCCGCACAATCAGAATTAAAATCTCGCCCGACTACAATATTGGCTGCATGACCAGTACCCAACCAGTCTTCCATTACATTGCCACCAACTCTTGGAATTCGCTAAATTGGCTTTTAGACAGCTTCTAATATAGATTTTAAAACAATATTTCCAAGTTGATGTCTGGCAATTTGAGACCAGTGCTAATATTCCTGCAAGGCTGTTATCAAACATGGTCTCTGGGTTTACCCTAACATCAATAGCTGTTGCCCGTCCTCCACTGGGTATTCCATGGAGTTCCCGATCAGCCGCTTGGGAAACAGCTGAAAATATTTCATAGAAAGGGTTGAAGAGTGCATAGGGCCTCATTACGACCCAGGCGGTAAGTTACCGCCTGGGTCATACCTTTACCACCATGGCGTACGTTTACGCCATGGTGGTTGGCGGACTTACCGCCCCATTCCGAGGTCGGCGGGGCGGTAAGTCCCCAATCCCCATTTACCCTTCCCCATTCCCATTTTTGCCCCATAGGGCATAATGGGAGTGGGGAAGGCGTTAATTACGCCACCGTAAATTACGGTGGCGTAATTAACAACATGGTCCCTTAGCGCCATGGATTTTAACACCTGCTAAAAGCAGGTGTTAAATCCGCCATGGCGCTAAGGGACCTCGGAATCAGGCGGTAAGGGTCGGCGCTGTTTACGCTGCCGTAAACCCCTTACCGCCTGAGTCGTAATGAGGCCCATAGTCTCTTGAAACAATGCAATATCGTACTCCCCCACCAAATATATGCCTATAATATCTCGGGTCTAACAGGTTATGGAAGCCACAGCACACTGTTTTTAAAGATTTGGATGGGCTTCTCTGGAAACAGCGTTCTTACATATGGCCTATAAAAGCCATGATCAATCGGTTATTGTTCCATTTATGGTGTTAAGACCCCCAAGAGAATGAATGGGAGCAGTAACTAGTGGTGCCCAGCCAAAGGATCGAAAAAAATGATCAAATGTCCTTTTTTTCGAATCCAAAAGGACCGGGAAAAAAGGGTCGAATGCTTTTTTATTAATTTATTTATATATTTGTTAGTTTGGTATGCAAAAAAAAGTTTTTATTAAAAAGAAAACAGGAGGTTGGGGGAACCCCCATAAAAAAAAGAATTCAACCCTTTTTTTCAGTCCTTTTGGTGTCAAAAAAAAGGCATTCAATCTTTTTGTTTTAGATCCTATCACCTATGACCGTACAAAGTAAGGCCTTTGCCAAAGAGCCCCTGCAGATGTGTGTTTATCATAACCCATGCATTGACAACCATTATGCACAAAACCATCAAACCATTTATTTGTTCTTGATTTGCAAAGTGATCACGTCAAAGCCCATGGTTCACATGGATTCAGACTGTTCCCAAATGAGTTTCGCTACCAGTCTTGAATGAAAGTATGCAATTAATCTGTTAAGGCCAGAATGAGGAATTACAATAACATCTATGTCTCCAGAATGAAGTGATCTCAAACCTGGAATCTCTGCAAAGATAGAATAGTTGGAGCAATTCAACTGTAGTGTTCTGTTAACTTGTGTCAGTTCTGCAGTTCAAAAATGTGAAAATCGTGATCTAATGACTTATTTGGAACCTTTGCACCAGTTTCCTGTCTCTGCCTGCCTTCAGACATGCATTTCCAAGTTATTACCGAAGTAGACTGGGTGACAAAGTTAGTAGAGGGCCTCTTCAAGGGAGGTGATACAGTTTTCTCACACTCTTGAATAGAATGTACCTCCCGTGGAAGTTCAGCCCCAACCACCTCTCCTTCTACTATAATAAGTACCGCTGATATGTCTACTTCTTTAGCTGTACATATAACGTTTGTGATTTCTGGCTGAATTACCAATTTAGCATTTTTCCCTTTACATACATTTGAAAATGCCCTTGGATAGGTTTGTGGTACCCCACGCTCACCTTCTAAGAGCTTTTATTTCACCTATTCATATAATAGGCTTTAGAAGGCAGTGATTACATGCTACGCTTTACAACTTTTGCTAGACAATAGGGAGTGGTGAGGAATTCCGTTCATAATGATGGCTTTTTGCAAGTGTTCTTAATCGCACAGCATTGTGCAGCAGTAGCTAACGTAACATTTCTTATCAGAGATTTGGGCAGCCACCAGCAGCAGGTGAGGATAAGCAGATCAAAATATCCAGCGTGTATTTTATACACCAGAGACACCTGATGGGGCAAGATTAAAAGAAATAAAACAGTTTGTGCATGTGTGTTTTGAGTGTGATATGTGTATATGGAAGGGAGAATGGGTGTATACATCTATGTTTGTGTGCGCAGGAGAGAATGTGTGTGTACGTGTGCACGCATGGAAGAAAGCATGCCATGTGAGTGAGACAGAGTGTGCCATAGCCAACCATTCTGTCCTGAAACTGACACAAAAGAAGCGCAGTTGAATCAGTACTGGTAACAACTAGCAAAGCTTTATTGTTTGTTAGACTTTGAACACAATTTTAAATGACATATCGCCAAATTGGAAGAATATATATTTGTCGGGAGCGGTGGCGCAGACACCCCTTTCCCCTGTCCCTGAACCATGCATGCATGTCTGCTCCCACATACATCCTTTTCTTGAAAGCAGTCTCAAGTATTTTGTCTATAGAGCACAGTTAAAAATCCTTGCACTTGCTGGATAGAGTGCTTACTCAAGTCATTCTTGTGTACCTTGCTTTATTGTTGGTCAGTTCAGGACACCCTAGATAAGGCTGGCACGTTTACTCAAACCTTTGTTTCTTCTTTATGTGGCATAGTGGAGTTGTTTAAATCACAGTATGCTTTTCTTAGGCTGGTTTGATTGTCTCTTTAAATTCCAGGGCTGGTGCCTGGGAGCTGCGGGGGAGTGTTTGTGGGGTCGTGCCACTCTCCCAGCCTGGGCTAATATACATCCCTCTAAAATTAGCTTCTCATTCTTGAGCCGATCGAAGGCCCGGACTCGGGGGTGGTGCCAATCGGACAGTTTGCCTAGGGTGGCAAAATTCCTTGCACCGTCCCTAGCTCCACCACCACCCGAGGAGAGGTAGAGGTATAGAAGAGTAGACATGCTGCCATAAGAGAAGTGGGTCAGGAAGAGTAAACATGTTGCACCGGTCGCAAATGCAATGTATAAACATTTTTCAGTGGCATAAACTGACTTTATACCCATTTGCCATTCACTTCTACCATGGTAGCATTCCTCTTGCGGTGCAAAGGGAGGTATGGAGTTGCAAGTCTTTCCCCACCACAATGTAGAACATTGCTGCTTGAGAAAGACGCTCAACTAATGCCAGTGGCAGCAGCCATCAGGCCTGTGTTGATTTGGTTTGTTCCCCACCTCCCTTGGCTGTGCCGGAATGGCTGTTCCTTCATTCTGTCAGACCCAGCATGAAGGGGATAAAAGACTGTGCAGTTGAAGCTGCTCAGAAGGCTCACAAGCATGCAGATCAGCCAGCATTCACCACTGAATTGATCTGGGGGGGGGACAACATGCATGTCTATGCTTAAACTGGCAGGAGGCAGTGTTCATGCAGTTGCAAACGTATGACTCACTTTGAAATAGATTAAGTGTATCCCAACTGGCTGCTTCTACCTCTCCTGTTTTTACCATCAAGAAGCACCTTTTATCTGTGTGTCTTACCTACTCTGTGCAGCCTTCTTTTGTTTCCACTCTACCTCCTTACCCACCAAAAATTCCCTACCCTTGCAACACCAAAAACAATATGCATTCATATTAGCCCTCATCTCCAACACACACTCCATACAGTTTGACATCTCCATCTAAGTATCTTTGTCCAGTTTCTTCACCTGCCCTCAGTTTATGTCATACCCTTCACCTACCTTCACTGAGGATACACAAAGGAAAAGGCTATGTCAGTCTCTAGTGTAGCAAGAAATTCAATTAAATGCTCATGTTGTTACCTTTCAGCAAGCAAGGAGAATATGAAGAATTATTTTGTTGGGTTCGTTCCTGTTGAAAAGTAGCTCTCCTCTTCACTACTGTGATTTTGAAATAGCAGGATGAGGACTTTTCAAACAAAAAAGTAGCACAAATCTTAATCACACCTGTGGCGGGTTTGAAGAATAACATGGACTCTGATATGACATTTCACTGTAGTGGTTTATTAAAAGAAAATTGAAAACTCCTAACTGTTTCTATACTATGAGTGTCCCCTACCTACCAAACTAACTAAAATGTTTGTCAGTCATCTGTGAAAGTCCCAAATCAGATACAGTCTACTGTCCAAAACTACCCTAACGTGACCCTTCCACTATTAGAGCAACTAAGGCACATGAGAATGACACCCTTGTCCTATACGGTGGGTTTCCCCAAGTTCAGTTCAATATAGGATTCGCAAGAAGATTTTAGCAACCACTCATCAAATCATGCAGTTCAGAAACCGAATTCTTCCAGGTTTCAATGGTTTCCTTTGCTTGCTTTCTTTTTTGCCTCAGCTTATCCTCTTCTCCTTGTATTCTATCCTTTATTAGCAGTTTCTATTCACAGGATATATCAACACTTATCTTTATGTTCATGTATTGCCTACTTTTTATCTTCAGAGGGACGGTTTGGAAAGTTCCAGTATTCTTTCTCACGCCCTTCGTGACTGGAACATGGATGCACGTTCCAGCAATTATTCCCACTCTCTTACGGTATTCTCAATATTTTGTCTTTACTCAGATGAGTATGAGCATTCCAGTAATGATTTGCACTCTTTTTAATTATTCTCAATACTATATTTTGACTGGTATGAGTATGAGCATTCCAGTAGCGATTCTTCTCACTTCCGTTTCCCTCCTGGGTCTCATGATTTTTCTTTTACCTGTATTCCGTGGGGACAATGTCACTGGGGTCCTTAATGGACTGAGATCTTCCCCTTGTCTCAGAATGGCTTCTTGCCTCTTCAGGCCAATTCAGAACGGATTCTCCAGTCTTCCTGTGCTCGCTTTACACTAAAAGACTGCTGCAAATGTGAGATCAGCATTGTTCATGGACTTGCCAGTACACCCTGTCCGGCTAGCGGTCAAGTCACCACTTTTCCTCTGCTCTGACCCAGGACATCTCTCGGTTAGTCCTGCCTTGTGCTCAACGTTCTGCTTCTTTTCCCTTTCCCAACATGTTGCTTTGGCGCATTCACTCAGCTTTCTTTTTTTGCATAGGATTCTGTGCGTCCCAAACGCCTTTGACAGACCTCTGCCAGCTGATTTCAAAATCCCAGGCTCTCTCTCATCCCAGGACCCTGCCTCTCAGTTTAATGACATCTTCATGGGGCTTCCACGGTACCTTATCAAAGTTCTTCTTTTCTTTTGGACTCATACTCAATAGGTTTACGATGATCTTGTTTGTCCCGTTTTCTATAAAGTTTTCTTTCATAGACACCAATGATGCATTTGGTTGACGATAACAAATGTTGATTTATTCTTTATGTCTTTTTTTCATAGGATGTTAATGACAATGGGGTAGTATACTTTGTTTAGGAGGTACCTCATAGGAATGGAAGTCCTAGTTGTTCATCAAAAGTTGGGGAATCGGTGTCTATTATTAATTCTCAGTGAACCCTGGTTCTCCCGCTGATCTTACTGTGATAGGTTGTGACCTTATTTCATCATCTAAAAATAGGGGATTCATTTTAAACTCCTTTATGGAGATCGCCGTGAGCCACTGGTTTGCGTTGACTTTGATTTTTGAACTTGTATTGTGCATATCCGATGGAACCAAGCACTATCTGCATTTGGGCACAAATGGTAAAAATAATAGAGCAAAAAGCTAAGCCATCGTCACAGAACACTGTTCAAAGAGGAAGATATTTTGCCTTTTCCTGAAGATACATAGAGAATCAATGTTGTATAAGTCAATTGGCAACATATTCCAGGTCCGCAGGCATTTAGGGGAGAAATGTCTGTCACCCCAAGAGGCAGATCTAGATGGTGGGACCTGTAGGATTATGTAGGATCCTGGGGTACATGGCATTATTTCTATGGGGACAGTCAGGAAAAATAATTGCAAATAGTGCAAGTGGAGACAGCAAATTAAAAGGTAATGCAGTGGGCTCTGGGGAGCTGTGAACTAGTTTTTCAATGGAGTCATTAAAATGGATGCAAAGACAGCAGATTTAAATGCCTGAGCATGTGTACAAATGATTCATGTTATAAGTGAATTCGCAATCTGTATAGTTGAATTGAACAAACTAACCCAGGTTAATCCATTAATAAGTCCCTATTAAACAACATTGAACCCTGATTAATTAATCTTCACTTTTAACATTCAAATGTAAAGTGGCTCAGATGGAAAATTCTGTTTTTCATTTGGCAGAAGTAAAACATGCAAGAGGATGCATTTGCTGTTTTTCCATTCAAAAAAGGCTATTGTCCTGAGCAGGAAGCAAAGTTGATAAATGTAAGCCCTCGCTGGGTGATTGGACAGAGAAATGCTATGGTTCTAGAAGTTTACAGGGGTGATAGAAGACGTCAGGAAAAAAGGCAGGAGGTAGTTTTGATTGACAGCGCTGATCTATAAATGTAGGAGGCAGAAAGGGTTTGGGGTTCTTTTTGCTTCTGGCTGTCCGGAGAAGAGAGGGAGAGCAGCAGATAGAGGGCGAGGGAGAGGGAGAGCCGAGCTGTACAGACATTAGATGCAGCTTGGGCTGGGAGCTGTCCTTCGCGGGTGGCGAAATCAGCGCAGAATCTGCACCACTTTCTGTGCTGATAACCCACAGCAGAGACGGGGCTTTCCTGAAAAAGCACAGAGATTTCACAATTTAATGTGAGTATCTGTGGAAATTGAGGAGCACAAATGATTGCATGTGCGTTTCCCATCAGATAGTCAGGACAAATGTTTATTTTAAACAAAGTGTTTGCTGTTTTTCTCTCACATGTTTACTGGACTGACAAAAGCTGATGAAAGAAAAAATGTCCATGTATTGTTTTGTGTTTCATATCTCTTCTCTTAGATAACTGCGTCAGTTTCGAGGCGTTGTTAAGAACAAACACATTCTTTCATTGTAAACCGAAATAAGATGTTTTATTGTAACTAGTGCTATTTTAATACATGTATAAAAATGGCAGAACCTGAGCTGGTGGAATTGTTTTATTGTGTCTCTGGTGATTATTTTTAAATAAAGGGAAGTAACAAGGTAGTGCCTTAGTGTATATACCACAGTGATAAAATATTTACCGAAAGTGGTAGAGTAAAAAAATAAAAGCTGGAAAGCTATATAGCAAGCTAGAGAATCTGTGATGCACGTGTGTGTGTGTTTAGCTGTGCATGGTGGAAGCTGAACAGAGCCGTTAAATATAGTAGGCTGTAGTTGTATATAAATCATCAGCATAACAAATGGTACTATTATGTTCCTATAAGTGTAAGGAACGGTGATTTGTGCTTACAGTCAACCCTAAAACAGAATGTAAAAACAAAGGGAGAATGGCTGGTCTCATTATATAGGGCAATATTATAAATATAAAAGCTGGAAAGCTATATAGCAAGCTAGAGAATCTGTGATGCACGTTTGTGTGTGTTCAACTGTGCATGGTGGAAGCTGAACAGAACCGTTAAATATGGTAGGCTGTAGTTGTATATAAATCATCAGCATAACAAATGGTACTATTATGTTCCTATAAGTGTAAGGTCCGGTGATTTGTGCTTACAGTCAACCCTAAAACAGAATGTAAATACAAAGGGGGAAAGGCTGGTCTCATTATATAGGGCAGTATTATAAATATGCTCACCACTTTTATACCACAATACTAAACTACCACCAATTTACCACAAAACTAAAATACCACCCAAGTTAATGGGGACAGTCAGTTGAAATAATGCCATGTACCCCCGTATCCTACATAATCATACAGACCACCAAAAGACATTGGGACTCATTACGAGTTTGGAGGTAGCCATGGTGCTATTAGCGCCATGGCTACCTCCAAATTTGGGTCCGGGTTCCTTGAATGTAAAAATACTGGGCCATTACAACCTTGGAGGACCCGGTAATTCCTCATTCAAAATACCCATCCCTATTCCCATTCGAGCCCCCATAGGGCTCAAGGGGAATGGGGAGGGAGCTAATAACGGGCCCGTTAATATCGGGCCCGTATTAGCACCCTGGTCCTTTAGCGGCTCCCGCTAAGGGACCTCATAATGCTGCGGTAAGGGGTTAACGGCACCGGCATCCTTACCAGCACCGTTAACCCCTTACTGCCGCACTCGTAATTAAGCCATTGTCCCAAGGGTCGAAGTGACTAATTTGTATGGTAGACTGCAATTTTTGCAGAAAGATATGTGGGAGCCAGGCCATGGATACAGTTAAAAAACAGTCCATTTGGGGCTCATTACGAGGTCAGCGGTAACCCACCATTGCTACCGGAGTGCTTGCCTCTGATCTTGTAACACCGTTTCCGCCACTTGATATCACAGTGTCACTGGGATATTACAAGTCCCAGCGGCCCGGGATGTCCAGAGGCGGGAACTGTAAGTCCCCATTCCCGTGGAACCCCCATAGGACTCCAACTGAATTGGGACACAGAAGCACCGGCACCATTACTAACAGTGCTGGTGCTTCTGTGGAAACCATGCCTGCAGGGGCCGGTGCTGCCCGCAGGTCAGACTTTGTAGTCTGGTGGCCTGGAAAGGGTGCTTTTAAGTTGCTACTGGCACCCTTATTTCCAGCCCGCCAGACTTGTAATGAGGCCCAAATGGTAAACAGGACCCTCTGCTGTACCGGAAGCCAATGAAGACTCCTAAGGAACTGGAAGACAGACGATTTCCTACGTAGGGAATAAATGAGCCTAACAGCAAAATTCTGAGTGACCTGTAGTGTATTTGATATTTTGGGATGAACTTGATGCCCTTTGGCATTACAATAGTCTTAACTTTCAGTTAGTTAGTGCTCCAACTACCACTCAACCGTCATTCTCTGCAATAAGAGTTAATAGGGGCTTCAGTTTCAGTTGAAAGTTGACTGATTTAACAATTTGATTAACCTGCAGGTTGCAGTTCAGCTCTGCCCTCCAGATGCAGCCACGGTACTTTACCTTGAGTGAGAACTTTGTTGGAACTTCTAAAAGTGGTGGACATTGAAAGATGTTAGCTAGTCTCTTCTTAGAACCGAATACAATGATTTCCGTTTTCAAAAGGTTCAATTGAAACTTGTTGTCCAGCATCCAGTTTTTTATTTTGTCTGCACAAGATAGTACTTGGTCAATTGCTTCCTTTAGTTGTTTTAGCCAAATGTAAATTTGTGTGTGGTCGGCATAAGAAAAATATTTCAGATTACATTGAGAGAAAATACTCAACAATGGAAGCATATACTGTTAAACAATAGTGGAGACAGGGAAGATCCCCAGAGCACAGCGCACCTGGTCAGTAGAGAATCAGACAGGTGTAGGCCCAGTTTAACTTGCTGGGAGCAGTTGGTACTAAAGGAGGTAAACCATTTTAGGGAATCCTCAGACAACTGGGCCACTATAGACAGTCTGGAAATATGGATGTCAAAGTTGACCATGTCGAAAGGCAGCTGACAGGTCCAACATGACAAGCATGCTAATGTTACCCTCATCGACAGCCCTCAAAATATCATCCCAGACAGAGATAACTGCTGTATCAGTAGCGTGTCCTGGTCCAAATCTTTACTGATGCACATCCAGAATCTCATGATTTTACAAAAAGCTCTGGAGTTGCATGGTGACAATTTTCCCCAAAGTCTTTGCAGGCCAAATGAGACCAGAAGTTGGATGTAGTTTCAGAGCACTTTATGATCTAGAGTGGATCTTTTTAACAGTGGCGTGAGATATGATTTTCTTAAGTCCACGTTAACACATCCCTGGGCTAGTGAGGTATTTACAACTGATAAAATAATCCCACTCAGCGCTGGTGCATGTTGTCTGGCCAGGTATGCTAGAATGGTATCATAACTGAAATGTGTCGGCTTAAGTTTAAAATTGACATTAGAGACTGTCTCTAGATTAGCAGGGGAGAATGCAAACAGAGGTGGAGATAATTCTGCTACTGATTTTACCTCCTTGTTTAATGCGGAAGCCTGTTGGTCAACTGGCTGGGAGTCAATGTCTGTCCAGATTAAGCTTATTGTGTCCAGAAAGAAAACATTGAATTCAATTGCCAGATTAAGTGACATAGGAAGACTTGAGATATGGGGAGGAAAAGTTCCTTCTACTTGTCAATAATGCTTTAGATCAATTTTCAGCGAGGTTGATCTGCTTCTATATGATATGGCATTTATAGCGCGCCTATACACATGTGTTTCAAGCATGAGGATTTGGCTAAAACTTTTCCTTTTTGTTCTGCTTTCATTGCTGACTTTGCCTCCTGACAATCATGAATGTCTCTGGTCTTTAGCCATGTATTTTCTTTCTTTCAATAGTCTTTCTTAATTATTTTTAATGAGTCGTTATACCACTGGTCATTGGTATTTTTTTATTTTTTCAAAACATTTAACGAGAGCAATAAAGTCACCTTTTTTTCTACACATCTTACATCCAGTTGCAAAGAGTTCAAACCACTTAGTAGCTGATCAATAGTAATACAGTCAAGATTTATTTTTAATGCATAGGAATTGTACGTTAGTACTCAAGGCTTTCCCAGGTTGTACATAGGTTGCTGGGATAGTAAAAGTTACTACAAAATGGTCTGACCAAGTAACAGGAACACTTTCCTGATGGTGGCGAATTGTTCCTCTAAATATTACGTGATCCAAAAAATGCACACCTATGAGTTGCAGATTCAATCAGGAGCTGGAAGTCATGTGTTTGTTAAATGTCTTGAACTGTCAGTGAACCAAGATTCTGTCCCAAAAAAATGACCAATTTCAAGGTATTAATGAGATCATTGAGTGCAACAGCATTTTCTGATCACTGATCTTGCATTAAATAAAGCAGCCTGCAGCAAAAGCTTCACAGCATACAAAGATAACGTAGGTTCGGTATTAAGGATGCCTAAGTATCTCATTTCAACACGGCTGCATACAGTGAGTGTGCCATGCTCATTTTGTCTTAACGTCAACAGGAAATCCGTTGCATAGTGCAGTGCCTTATTATCACCTCACAAGTCAGAATTACAGCGTGATCAAACAATGACAGTCACAGGAGGTCTCTGGTATTAGTTGTATGCTATGAACCAATTGTCAGACACCATGGTGGACTTGGGGAACATCATTACCCAGAATTGCGTCTTTGGGTAGGTTAGGGATAATGATTGCCTCTATATGTAAGGTTTCTCCCAAAACGGTCACTGATATTGCAGTAAAGGAGTCATCTTAAACATATCCATGAATACAATGTACCCCGGTTCTTTAAAGATTTTTTTCCAGACCAATGATAGTAGTCTCGGGTGAACAGCACAACCCTCACTTCCAGTATTTTATTTGTATTTGTATTTATTGTATTTATATAGCGCTTTACTCCAGTATTGAGCTGGGCCCAAACTCTTTTATGGTGAAAAGTGACAGGTACTTTATTAATGGTTTGGTTACCCTTATATAGATACTGGTTTTTAATTTGTTTTAGGGGTCGCCTGTTTTTAGAGATCTATATGGATGGATCTTTTCTTCTCAAAGTGCGGACTTGTGCATTTTGAGCATATAAAATGGAGGAAAAAAGGCTCTTAGTTACTCGTTATGTTTCCAAAGATTTTCTTCAAAACAGTTCTCTTTAGGTTTTCTTTCATAGACACCGATGATGTATGATGGTGTCAGTCTGAAATTCATGTACTGTAAAGGGTATTACCCAAATTGACCTTTTACAATTGACCTTTTGCACAATTGACCTAATTATAGTGGTCCTAATTGACCTTCTGCACAATTGACCTTTATATTATTTTAGTTATTCTATGTATGTATTGGGTTGGTTTTGGATTAAAAATAATATAAGGGGATTGGGCAGGGGTTGCAGGGGGTTTTGGTTTGGGTGGGGAGTTGTGGGGGGGTTCCCCCCGAATATATGTCTTAATTGACCTTATAAATTAGGTAAATTCTCCCGAGGTCAATTGTGAAAAGGTCAATTAGTATACAACCCTGTAAAGCACACATTGAAACGCACACACAATCATTTTCTCTCCTATGGCTCAGGAGAAAAAAGCAGTATGTAGACGTCAAACAGGCCAACACTCTGTCCCCACCCTCTTTGTGTACATTGCTTCAGCCCCCACTTTTACAGTCAGGATCGGGCCCTGTCAGAAGGGAATGGGGACCTAACTCCCTCTGGGGCAGGAGGCCTTGGAGGATGCTCTCAGATCCAGTCCTGGCCCAGAGGCCGGATGTGGGAGTCGGGAGGGCTCCAGTCTCTGCTCCTTCTACTTGTGCCTGGATAAAAACGACAAGGGGGAGAGGACGAGAAGAGAGGGGGGAGAGGAAGAGAGAGAATGGGGAGAGGAACAGAGGGTGGGGGAGAGGAAGAGAGGGGCGGGGAAGAGGGGAGAGGAACAGAGGGGAGGGGGAAATGAAGAGAGTGGAGGGGGAGAGGAAAAAGGGGAGGAGGAGAGGAAGAGAGGACGGTGAAAGGGGAGGGGGAGAGGAAGAGAAGGGACACGAGAGAGGAGAGCATGAGGGGAGGTGTAGGGGAGGGGAGCGGAAGAGAGGTGAGGGTAAGAGAGCTGATGGGGATAGGAAGTGGGGGGTAAGAGGAAGACGGGGCGAGAGGAGGGAAGGGGGAGAGGAATAGAAGGGATGGGGAGTGGACGAGAGGTGAGGGGGAAGGAATAGAAGTGAGAGGGGAGAGGAAGAGAGGTGGAGGTGAAGAGGGGAGAGGAAGAGACGGGAGGGGGAGAGAAAGAAGGCAGAGGAACAGGGGATTTGGTGAGGAAGAGGGGGAGGGGAAGAGAGGGGTGAGGGTGAGGAAGAGGGTTGGGGATAAGAAGAGAGGGGAGGGGAGAGGAAGAAAGGGGAGGCGGAAAGGGGTACGGAAGAGGAAGAAAGGGGAGGGCAGAGAAAGGGTGATAGAAACAGAAGGGAGGGGGAGAGGTAGAGAGGAAGAGAGGAGAGGGGTAGTGGCAGAGATGGTGAGGTGGGACAGGAAAAGAGGGAGGGGGAGAGGAAGAGAGGGGAAGGCCAGAGGAAGAGAGGAGGGAGAGAGGGGGAGAGGAAGAGATGGGGGACGAGAGGAAAGGAAGATGGGAGTGGGGAGAGGAAGAGTGGAGGTGGAGAGAGAGGGAGGGGTGGGGGAGAAGGAACAGAGGAGAGGGAGAGAAGGGGGAGGGGAGAAGAAGAAAGGGGAGGGGAGAGGTAAAGTAGGGAGGGGGAGAGAATTCGAAGGGAGGGGAGAGGAAGAGAGGGAAGGGGAGAGCAAGAGGGAAAGGGAGAGGAAGAGTGGAAATGGGGAGAAGAAAAGAGGCAAGGGGGAGGAAGAGTGGGAGGGGGTATAGGAAGACAGGGGATGGGTAGAGGAAGAGAGGGGAGGGAGTAGAGGAAGGGAGGAGAGAGGGAGGGGAGAGGAAGAAAGATGAGGAGGAGAGGTAGAGAGGGGAGAGGGATAGAAAAAGAGGGGAGGGGAAGGGGAGAGGAAAAAAGAGAAGGTAGAGAGGAAGAGAGGGGTGGGGAGAGGAAGAGAGGGGGAGGAAGAGAAGGGAGGGTGGGGTGGAAGAGAAGAGAGGGTGGAGAGGAAGATAGGGGAGGGGAGCTGTACACGTCAAGTAGACACCGTAACACGTTGGTATGTTACAGGAATGCCTTGTTTATTTGCTCCTGTCCTCAGGTACAGGCTGGGACCCACCAATTCACCAGTGCCCACCACTCAGGTGGTCACTCTCTCGCCAACTGCCACTCCTCGAACCTGTATACATTAGGTGGCACTAAGGTTCAATTCATGAAATCAGCTGTGACCTCATACACCCAGTCACTCACCACTCCAACGGCCAAGTAAGACCTGGGTGACTAAAATACATCTTCCGGGTTACTATAGTTTTTGTAGGGACCCCGGTCAGGCTACACCTAAAAGACACCAGAGGGATTAAGACAGTAAGGAGATTGCTTGTAGCTCCACACCAATAACTAGTCAGCCCTTAGATAGTAGGAGTTTCCGATTTCTAGTGATCATCTTTGGGTTTAAGGAAGCCTATGCTGTGGACGGAAATGCCCACAGGGCACGGGAGGGAGGTACACCCTTTAGTGAGCCCATTGACAAACCATGATAAAAACCCTTGAATGGTCTTCAAGATTTGGTGTGTTCTTGAGGTCCTCTATGACACTAGCTAGGATTAATATTTGTAAAATCAGTACACATAGACTCGCACCACAGTATACAAATTCTCCATCGCAAACTCAACTTACCGTGGTGGTCAAGGAGTTAAGCGGGCATGAAGCTTATAAGTGTGGGGGGTAATTCTGTAATCAGCCCGCAGGTACTGTTACAAAAAACAGCTTACATTTATTTTAAAAAGACAAAAAAGAAAAAGAAAAGAAAATCCTCTTGCCATGGGAACTATTACGTGTTTGTGATTGCAGAGGTCCACTCCCACATGCTCCCATGGTAGAGAGAATCTGTACAATTTGGAGACTTACCTTTTCTACCTTCTCTTGCCTCTGGATAAGTTGTCAAGTGGTAAAACGTGTCCCACAGGCCCCGCTTGTGCCTCCTAGGCAGGAAATCCTTTTTTCAGACTAGTATGTTTCCCATGAAGCATCCCTAACTGGCAGCAGTTTTATATTCCATATCCACTGCTGCCATTAATTAAGGGTGGCACAAGACTCTCCAAAGAATCCGCTCTCTATGTTTTACAGCGATTGATGGGCAAATATTTACGAAATGCATAAAGATAGCGCATACTTTTGTCTTACAGTGACTACAAGCAAATAGCTTTATCACAGGGTGTCAAAGTCTTCAAGTTAGTAAAACCTAGGAGACTTCAAGTAGATTACGTTTTCCAAAGACTGGTGTAAAAAGCATGTGTGACTTTTGCGCACATGGTGTAATGCATTAGGTTACTTGTAGTTCAGCTTGTGTAGTGTGCTAAAGAATGCAAAGTGAAATACCAGGCTTTACAGAAAATATTAGAGCACAGTTTCCTCATATTTTTAAGAAAACAAGAATATGAAGTAATGTTAAGTTAGAAACGTGGGTAGCTACTTTGCCTTAAGATTAGTGTTCAGGAGAAGTGAAGACATGTACTGCTGTCTATTGAGTGGGCCCATCCCAAGCGGTCAGACACACATGTACAAATCAAGAGATCTTTGTGCAGCCTATGCATTCGAACTGCTATGGGGCTTTTCCTGCCTTTCATCTTCATGAAGTCCGACATAATAAGACCAAATGTAGGGGTAATAGTAACGTCTAAAATTGAAATTGCTGTGAAACTAGAGGATCCAGCTGTGATGCAATCAAGTTTGCACCTTGCATAGGTATCCCCTCTAGACTGGTGGCACCCTAATCATGATGGGCGTTTGGCAGTGCCCTAATGTGACAGAATGCTAACAAAGATGGCGTGCAATGCTGAGATGTGTTACTTTTCATAGATGATGTGATGCTTGTTTTCTTTCTCAGAAAAGTGAGCTCTGCTGAACAGACTTTACTTTCCATAGGCTCCATGCTAAAAAGTGTGGTTCACATGTGCTTTTCTGTGGCCAGTCTACTGACACAAGCAGCTGCAATGGGATTTGGCAACAGGGCAGCTACAGAGTAACGTGTGGATTCCTGAAACAGCCCGCATGAATCAAATTCCATCATCCGTGGGTTGCCTCTAACAGTGGGTGTTCATGATTCAAACCCTATTTCCATGCATATCCTTGTTCCAGAACTTTGGTTAAATATAGAACTATTTTGAGGTTGATTAAGTGGCGTTTAAATAAATACAGTAAAACTGCCAAAAGCCAATATATTGTCATTTTTATAACTAAGCAGTTTCCTGTGACCTTTGCAGTAGAGTCATTAACAGGTTTCCTGTGACATTTCCAGCAGCATACCCATTTGCGTATTGTGGCTGGCCCTGGGAGGCCCACTGATCACAGATTATGGACCTGCCGAGAAAGCCTTCTGTTTTCTTCTGAGAAGGTTTGACTCCTTCCTAAGAGAGTGGGACACATCTCACCCAAGAGTGGGGCGAGTGCCAAAGCTTCAAAAGGGACCTCTGCAACACAAAGGCGGAAGTCACACCAAGGTAAGAATTTTTCATCTTAAGAAGAAAGGAGTGGTGTGGAAATGGAGGGACGGGAAATCTAGCCTAGCTAGGGAGAGGAGGACCTGCATTCAGGGGAATGGTATAGCAATCTTGAATATGACCAAGCTGCACTTTCTTCCTGATCCCCACCACCTACCTTTCTGCAAACCAGGCATTCTATAGACCAACATCACAGGGAACACGCTGGTTTCAAACACAGGGACCAGCCACTTACATAAGGCTTAGACTGGTCCAATATGCTGTAATAAAAAGACTATATTGAGGGTTGAGACCACCCCCTTAATCGTATAATCTTTTGTCCGACTTGAAAACTTCACTGCAACCTTTTTGGGGTAAAGACTGCCCAACGTCTGCAGTCATTGGGGTGAATTTAAGGATTTCCAATGAGGGTGGAGACCCTCTCCCTATATGCTTCAGGGGAACATTTTAAGTGATATGATGTTGAAAACGCCTGAATGAAACATGATGTTAAGATGGATTTCTGAACTCTGACCCGGAGGGGCAGAGGTTCAGAAGGCCAGCATAGTTTCTTGGAACAGGGTAACCTCTGGACAAGCCAGACTGATCAGGGTAGCTATGGCAGGCGGTCAAGACTAAGGGCCTCATTACAACCCTGGAGGTAACTATGCCGATTGTTGCAGCATGGCTAGCCCCATTCCATTAATGACGGGCCCGTTGTTTGCATCCTGGTCTGCTCAATGGACCCACTAAGGACGCCTGGATTTTCCAGGCATCCTTAACGGGTCCCGCGAGGAGACCACGTAATGAGGCGGTAGGGCGTTAACAGGGCCGGCAGATCAACTGGCCCCATTAACCACCTACTGCCTAACTTGTAATGAGGCCCAATGTATATACAAGACCATTGGGGTCTAAAGGGTTAAATGCACAAAATATATCGACAACCTAGAGGGGAAGGAAACAGGCAGTGCAGATATTCTTTAGGCCCAGTTCGACAATGAAAATACACCTAACAAAGGGGCAGTCCAAGCTCTAAGAAGAGAGGAGCCTTGCGCTCAATAGTACATACAATACAAATGCATGTGTTTATTCCAATGGGCAGAATAGGGTCTCTTCAGGGGTCTCTAGCAGATCGGAAAGGTGAATGAGGCGATGCAGAACAAGTTCCCACTATTCAAGAAGGACCTCCACTTGAAGGCAGGGGCAGTTCGAGAGTTTGGGATGCAGTCGCCAATTCACAATAGTAGTGAAAAGGAGAGGGGCCCTCAGGGGCCACATGCGTGTAAAAATGGGCCCTTGTGCTAGGGGCCACCGGTTGGCGTATGGAGTACTCACCAGTCCCTGACGCAAGTGGACACAAACTTTGCCAGTCCAGTCGACTTCGTTGCAGGTTTGAATGTGGCAAAAAGGAAGTCTCGGCACCTTTCAGTTCCTGAGATACAGCGAAGATTCCCAAACTGGACAGTGGCGATTTCTCCACTCCAGGTGGATGAATTGACCCAGTTTCACTGGAGCAGGCTTCAGGGGCAAGAGAGTCACAAATGCAGCGGACTTGCAAGGGATGTTGCCACGGCAGGGCAACACGGTAACCGTGTTTACTCTGGTCCTGGCGCACTCGTCTCACTTCAGACCTGGGAACGCCAAGTGCACGAAATTCAGTGTGAGAGTGCCGGGGACACAGAGCTAGCAGGATACCAAGTTTCGAGGGCCTCCTCAAAGCGGCGGTGGTGACAGAGCAAAGTAACTGAGTAAGCTGGTCAGTCCACTGGTTGGCCCAGGGACACTTCTGAGAAAGCTTACTTGCAGGGTTTGAAGAAATTGCTGAGAATAGCTGGTCCCACTCTTCCAATGGGTTGAAGCATCTTCATAGACCTTCTAGGACTACCAAATGCAGAGGGGTCCCCACGGGACGACAATGGGCTCAGGGTGCCAAACCTTCCAGCGGGTCACCAGCAGTTCCTCGACTCGGCTTCATGTTGCAGGATACTTGGATCCTATCCTTTGTTCAGTGAGATCCCAGGAGATCGACAAGGTAGTGGTGTTTTCAGCCTCCTCTTATCCAAAGTTCCCTTTGCACCAAAACAGAGAGGACCCAATGGGAGATCTGCTCACAAACACACACTCTATACGTGGACCAATCACGGACCACGGTGGTCCCAGGCATTCATGGCACTCCAGACTCTCTGGCACCCAGGATGTGTATTGTAACCAGACGTTCCAGCCCACATCCTGGAGGCACACTCACAAGGCATGCAGAAGCTGGTGAAAGCATTGGGTTTTGCGGGAAAGTGCATGACCAAATAAGGACTAACCCGGGTCGACTCGACCTGGGGAAGGTGAAGGGGCAAGATGGCCAAAGGACAGGACAAAGAACCTCGTGGCATGGCCATTTTGGAGCCAGGCCCCCTATTAGTGCCAAACACAGTTAACTTGGTTAACATGGCAGGGAAGGGGTAACAATAATGCAAAACGATAGTTGCTACCAGTCCTGTCCATGACACATCTGCACAGTTCATAAAAAGTCCAGCAAGAGTATCTAGGACCTTTGGAAATGACTATAGTCCCAATTGTGCTGTATGGTAAAATACATTGCACACTTGTTAGATGTTGAACAAAAGTTGCAACATGAGGAAAGGACTTAGGGAAACAAAGTCTCCCAGTACTGACTGTCTTAAGGGCATGTCAGTTTCCCCATAAAAAGTGAGCTAAATCCCAGAGGAGTGCAGCTGAAGGCTGTGCTTCTCTGGCAAAGTCAGTCAATGGTGTCTAAAGAGCAGCAAAAAGTTTGGGGGTTGACACATGGAGGGAAAATTACATACAATTATGAAATCTTTCCTAACACTCACCCCTCCCAGACTAAGGACAGGGGGAACTAATCCACCCCTGGATGAGTTTCTTGTTCAGGTCGGTTAAACATTTTGGACAACCCATCAGCATTGCGATGTTGGACATCTGGCCCATGCTCAATAGTGAAGTCAAAGCATTGCAGAATTATGGACCACCTAAGCAACGTTGTATTCTCTCCCTTCATGTTCATTAGCCACTTTAAGGGCTTATTGTCAGTTTGAACAGTTAAGTGGGTCCCATAGAGGTAGGGCCTCAGTTTCAGTAGGGCCCACACAACAGAGAAACATTCTTTCTCTACTGTCGAACATCTGAGCTCTCTGTCCTTAAGCTGGTGACTAATCAAGCCAATAGAGTGTTCCTTACCCTTCTCATCTACTTGTGATAGTACAGCTCCTATCCCAGTGTCAGAGGCATTTGTCTGCACAATAAAAGGTATTTGGTAATCAGGGGCCCTGAGAACAGGGTCCTGGTACAAGGAGTCTTTTAAGCCATCAAATGCCTTCCCACACTCTTCAGACCAAGTTACCTTCTTGGGTTTCTTTGGAGTGGTGAGAGCAGTCAGGGGACAGCTATGGTACCATAGTCTGACATGAAATTTCTGTAGTACCCAGTGAGTCCCAAAAAGGCTCTCACTTGGGTCTGTGTAGTGGGGGTAGGCCAGTTTTGTACTGCTTGTACTGTACTGGGTAGAGGCTGTATCCTCCCTCCAACTACTTCATGTCCAAGGTAGACCAATGATCCTTGTCCAATCTGGCACTTACTGGTGTTTATGGTCAAGTGGGCCTTCTGAAGAGCCTGTAACACAATCCCAAGGTGTTTCACATGGTCTTCCCAGGTGGCACTGAAAACTGCTATATCATCCAGATATGCAAGACAGAATTCATCCAACCCATTCAACACATGGTTCACAAGCCTCTGGAAAGTGGCAGGGGTATTCTTCAACCCAAAAGGCATTACCCTGAACTGGTAAAGACCCTCTGGTGTTGAGAAAGCGGTCTTCTCCTTGGCATGTTCTGCAAGGGCTATTTGCCAATAGCCTGCAGTGAGGTCAAACGTGCTGAAGTACTTGGAGGCACCCAAAGTATCCACCAGCTCATCTGTTCTAGGCGAGGGGTGTGCATCTGTCTTGTTGACAGCATTCAGGGCCCTGTAATCCACACAGAACCTCAATTCAGAAGTACATGCCTTTGGAATCAAAACCACTGGGCTGGACCAAGGACTACTGGAGGGTTCAATCACCCCAAGATCCAACATTTTGTTGACCTCTGTCTTAATTTAAGACCTTTCTTTGTCCGACATTCTGTATTCCCTACCTTTGGTAGGTATACTGTCCCCTGTGTCAATGTTATGTTTGCACCAAGGTGTCAAACCTGGGGACTGTGAAAACAAGGGGGGAAATTGCCTAAGCAAACTTTTCACCTCAGCCTGTTGATCAGAAGTCAGGAGAGGGGCCACTTGGACACCCTCAATGAAGCTGTCTGAAGGATTGCTTTGGAACAGGTCAGGGAGAGGTTCGGACTCCTCTTCCTCAACATCTGCAATAAGCAGCAGTGCAGCGATTCCAACTCTTGGGATGAAAGCCTTCAGTCTATTTATATGGAACACCATTGGAGCTTATCCAGCCCTTCCAAGGTCCATTAAATAGTTGACCTCACCCAGTGACTCCACCACTGTGTAAGGGCCTGACCATTTGTCCTGTAAAGCTCTAGGCCTTATAGTATTCATGATCAGGACTTGCTGACCAGGTTTGAAATTGATGAGGGAAGCCTTCTGTTCATACCAATGTTTCACCAGAGCTTGCCCTGCCTTCAACTTTTCACTAGCCGGACCCATCAAGAGTACTATCCTTTTTCTGAGCCCTGGCACATAGTCTACTACATAGGTAGTAATGGGCGGAGTGGGCAGCTCCCATCCCTCCTTGACTATGGCTAAGGGTCCCCTTACAGGGTGACCAAACAGAAGTTCAAAGAGGCTGAAGCCAACACCCTCTTGTGGTACTTCTCTGTAGGCAAACAATAAGCATGGTAACAGAAGATCCCATTTTCTTCTTTGAGGTTCTTCCACAGTCCCAATCATGCTTTTCAAGGTCCTGATAAACCTTTCAACCAGAGCATTGGTCTGTGGGTGGTATGCGGATGCAAACTTATAGGTGACACCACATTCCTTCCACACGACCTGCATATACTTTGACATAAAGTTGGTGCACCTATCAGACACAACTTCTTTAAGGAAGCCAACCCTAGTAAATATGCCAAGCAAAGCTTTTGCAACTGACTTGGCAATTACAGTTTTCAATGATATGGCCTCAGGATACCTGGTGGCATGGTTGACCAGCACCAGGATAAACCTATTGCCTGAGGATGTTTGGGGGTTAAGGGGACCAACAATGTTGATCCCTACCCTCTCAAATGGTACCCCCACGACTGGGAGTGGTACCAATAGAGCTTGGATTGTTCAGCCACTCTTAACAGATAACTGACAGGAGGCACAGCTCTGGCAGTGACTTTCTACTTGCAACACCATCTTGGGCCAGTAGAAGTGCTTGGCTAACCTTTGCTTGGTTCTCTTGATTCCAAGGTGACCAGCAAGGGGCACTTCATGCACCAGCTGCAGGAGGAAGGGTCTTACAGCAAGGGGAACCACCAACCTCCTATGGTCTCCTTCTGTAGACTCTAATAGGCTCACTATACAGGAGCCTACCTTCCCAACAAATCCTGTGCTTCCCAGGAGGTTCACCCTCAAGCTGGGAGCAAGCCTGTCTTCTTAGGCCTTCCAGAGATGGGCACTCACGTTGGCCCTTACTAAATTCTTCCCTGTCAGGACCACCTTCTACTAACACATCTTTTAGTTCAGGATGGTCAATGGGGTCAAATACTTCAGGTATCACCACCTCCTCGTCAGGTCCTGGTGATTGACCAACTACCTCCACCGCAGTGGTAGGTGAGTTAGGTTGAATGTTTTCTTTCCCTCTTTTGGATTTTCATACTCCTTTAGCCTTGGGTTTCCCCATTGGCTGAGGCATTGTATTGGTCTTGGCCAGTGCTGCCCTTGTTTGAGACCTTGTGCATGGTCTTTCAGCAGTATCTCCCACACGCCCTAAATCTCTGAGATAATTTCCCAGCAAGACCTTTCCTGGGACACTCCTCTGTATGCTCACTGGAATCCTGACTGCTGTACCATTTACATTAAGATTTACAGGTATTACTGCAAACATGAGAGGTGGGCCATCAGCCAATTTAGTAGGTAACAGAGGAGCTCTGGCAACTTTCTCTACGTCTACCAAGGTAGAATCCACTACAGTTTGACTACACCCACTATCCCAAAGAGCTGGAGTATCTACTCCATTGATCAGCACAATGTCTTTAAAGTAGTGCTTGGTATTATCTGGAATCCTAACATTAGCCTCTGAGACTTTAGGCTCCCAAGAACCCAGGGAAACTAAAACTACCACAGCTTCTATCCCACTGGGAAAGGAGTCTGAGGAGAAGGATGCCCTTGTTATCTCTTCTTCCTCATAGGAGGAGAAGGCCAGATTAGCAGAGTGGACCCCAAGGTTTACACCTTACATATGGGATCCCCCTTCACATGGTCAGTTGCTCCACAAGCAAAACAAGATCAAATGGATCTGGTTACATAGGGAGGCTTACTATAACCAGAGTTCTGTTTAGGAGGCTGACCTCCACAATCCTGTGAGTTCTCTTGTGTCTTAGCCTTATTTGTTCCTTTTGTGGCCCTTCTGGGAGGAGGTTTTATCAGACTCCCCACCCTCCTTATCTTTGAACTTGTTCCCCTCCTCCTGCTTACCAGGATGAGTCCTGTCCTTATGAGACACTCTATGTGACACCCACAAGTCTGCTGCTATGGCAAGTTTCTTAAGATCTATCTCCTTTGAATCTGCCAAGTGCTGCTTAAGCTGAGGGGATGAAAATGACAAGACATATCATACCTTCAAAAGTAGAGACCTTATAACCTTCAACCCAGCCAGTCAAGTTTTTTAAGGATTCAGTTACATAAGATACCCAAGTACCACATTCTTTCTTTTTGTACTCTCTGAATATTTTTAAGTATTGGGCACAAGTCTTTCCAAACTTTAAGATGAGAGTTTGTTTCACAATTGCAAAATCCGCTCTCTCAGCTTTTGACATTTCCATAATGGCAATGCAGATAGAATGGGGCAGTCTGCTAAGTAACCAGACATTTATTATCAGCATTGTCAACTTGTTGAACTTCACATGCATACTCAAATGTATTCATCCAGTCCATAATGTCATTCTTTTCCTCATACACTGAGCAGATCCTTAGGAAACCTTGGATGAGAGGAGGACCCAGACCGATGTCCAGGACCCTTGGATCCATTGGCTATCTGAAGCGTGGCCAGTTCCAACTGGTGATCCTTGTCTTTCTGTTTTTCTGCCTGCTCTATCTTCAGTTTGGCCATGTTAAATTCAAGCTCCCTCTGCCTAAATAGCAGTTCCTGATTCTTGAATTCAAGTATGGCCTCACCTTCAGCACTGGCAGAGGAAACATTAGACATTACATCCTGCAAATCCTCATTGTCTCTATGAATCATTGCAGTGGCAGAACTTCCAGTTCTGCCAGTGGGAGCAGCCCCACCTTCTTCTGCACAGTCATCAGAAGCTATGGCACTAAACTGAGCTTCTTGCCAGTCCATGATTCTTTGGATCATTTCCATGTTTGTGCCTTGAGCAGAGATACCTCTCTCAGCACACATCTTTCTCAATGTTTCAGATTTAGAAGCATTTAAAGTTAACAATTTACTTGTTTCCATATTGTTAGATAGGACTATGGCCTTTTTCAGTTATACTACAACAATTCACTATGTGTCCTGGTAGGAATAACTCGAAATGCCTTCACTAGTAGGCAACACTGGATACCTTCAGTCCTATCCCACCGCTGTACACCAATTTGTTAAGAGGGATTTCTGAACTCTGACCCCGAGGGGCAGAGGTTCAGAAGGCCAGCCTAGTTTCTTGGATTAGGGTAATCTCTGGACAAGCGAGACCAATCAGGGTAGCTATGGCAGGCGGTCAAGACTAAGTCTCGGGAGGGGTGAGGGTGACTGAATGACCTCAATGAGCACACAAAGCAAGGAAACTTACAAATTTCTCCAGACAGGTGTTACATCAAAAATATAGACACATTTATTACAAGGCCTTTGTAACATAGACCATAGCAAAAGAATCACAGTAACACTAAGTAAACCAACACAACACTATCAATACAATGTATATACACGACCATTGGAGTCTAAAGGGTTAAATGCACAAAATATGTCAACAACCTAGAGGGGAAGGAAACAGGCAGTGCAGATATTCTTTAGGCCCAGTTTGACATCAAAAATACACCTAACTAAGAGGAAGTCCAAGCACTAAGAAGAGAGGAGCCTTGTGCTCAATAGTACATGCAATGCAAATGCACGCAGTTGTTTTAATGGGCAGAATAGGGTCTCTTCAGGGGTCTCTAGCAGCTCGGGAAGGTAGATGAGGCGATGCAGAACAAGTTCCCACTATTCAAAAAGGACCTCCACTTGACGGCAGAGGCAGTTTGAGAGTTCGGGATGGAGTCGCTATTTCGCAATAGCAGTGGAAAGGAAAGTGGCCCTCAGGGGCCACTTGTGTGTAACAATGGGCCCTTGCACTAGGGGCCACCAGGTGGGGTATGGAGTACTCACTGGTCCCCGATGCAAGCAGACCCAAACGTTGCCAGTTCAGTCCACTTTGTTGCAGGTTTGAATGCGGAAAAAAAGACGTCTCGGCACCTTTCAGTTCCTGAGATACAGCAATGGTTCCCAAATGGGACAGTGGTGATTTCTCTGCACCAGGTGGATGACTCAACCCAGTTTAACTGCAGCAGGCTTCAGGGGAAAGAAGGTCACAAATGCAGCAGACTTGCAAAGGATTTTGTCCCGGCAGGACAACACGGTAACTGCGTTTACTCCGATCCTGGCGCACTCATCTAACTTCAGACCTGGTAACGCCAAGTGTACACAATTTGGTGTAATGGTGCCGGGGACAAACAGCTAGCAGTATAACACGTTTCGAGGGCCTCCTCGAAACGGCATCGGTGACAGAGCAAAGCAACTGGGTAAGCTGGTCAGTCCACTGGTTGGCCGCGGGACACTTCCGAGAAAGCCCACTTGTAGGGTTTGATGAAGTTGCCGAGAATACTTGGTCCCACTATCCCAATGGGTCAAAACTTCTTCACAGACCTTCTAGGATGACCAGATGCAGAGGGGTCCCCACCGAACGACAGCGGGCTCATGGTGCCAAACCTTCCAGCGGGTCACCAATGCTTCCTCGACTCGGCTTTGTGTTGCAGGATACTTGACTCCTATCCTTTGTTCAGTGAGAACTCAGGAGATTGACAATGTAGTGGTGTTTTCAGCCTCCTCTTATCCAAAGTTCCCATTGTGCCAAAACCAAGAGGACCCAATGGGAGATCTGCTCACAAACACACACTCCATATGTGGACCAATCGCGGACCACGGTGGTCCCAGGAATTCATGGCACTCCAGACTCTCTGGCACCCAGGATATGTATTGGAACCAGACGTTCCAGCCCACATCCTGAAGGCACACACACAGGGAATGCAGAAGCCTGCAAACGCATTGGGATTCGCGGGAAAGTACATGACCAAATAAGGACTGACCCAGGTAGACTCGACCTGGGGAAGGTGAAGGGGTAAGATGGCCAAAGGACAGGACAAAGAACCTCGTGCCATAGCCATTTTGGAGCCAGGCCACCTATTCATGCCAAACCTGGTTAACATGGTTAAAATGGCAGGAACGGGTTAAAAATAATGTGAAACGATAGCTGACACAAGTCCTGTCCATGACACATCTGCACAGTTCATAAAAAGTCCAGCGACAGTATCTAAGGCCTTTGGAAATTACTATAGACCCAAGTGTGCTGTATGGTAAGATACATTGCACACTTGTTACATGTTGCACGGAAGTTGCGACATGAGGAAAGGACTAAGGGAAACAAAATCTCCCAGTACTTACTGTCTTAAGGGCATGTCAGTTTCCACATTAAAAGTGAGCGAAAGCCCAGAGGAGTGCATCTGAAGGCTGTGCTTCTCTAGCAAAGTCAGTCAATGGTGTCTAAACAGCAGCAAAAGGTTTGGGGGATGACACATGGCGAGAAAATTACATACAATTATGAAATCTTTCCTAACACTTGACACTGGTACCCAGAAAACCCTGCCAGCTGAAGTGGCAACACTTGCTAGTGTCTCAAGCAACTTTTATGGTGCTCTAGTGGAGCAGGAAAGAATACATTTTTAAAGGTTTGTTTGCATGGGAGTTTGTGTATATGTGTACACACATGACAAGGCTAAGGCACAATTTGTGGGCATTGAGAATGACATGATGCAGAGTTGGGCAAGCACTGCAATATATTGAGACAGGATTTGATGTGGGCACTAGTAGCATGAAAGCCGGGCGGCGGCCATAAGTTGTTGGGACAGGCCTAATGTCTCTTGGGATACTAACAAGATGAAAATAGGTTTTACAATGGCAATGCTAGCATCTATGGTTGAGAAATGCCACTTTTCTTGCGGATCGGTAGCAGCAACACGTGTTGCAGAATGCTCCTGTTTACTGCTGGTGACCGTGCATGTTTTTTATTATCTCATGCGCTGCTTGGCAAAACAGAATGTAATTTCCATAGATTGTCATCCATGTTTCTGACATTTGTGCTTAAAAATGTATGATGTGAACTTCAATGCATTTCTAATGGAATTAACCATCCAAAATATTCCTGGATTTCATTAATGCGCAATTCAGGGAAAACATGTATACCTCGACACTTTGCAAATTCACCCTTTGTAGATACTGAAGTGCTGTTGGTACATAGTATAGAAGCCTGGTCAATGACAGCTGGTGGCTAGGCCTCTGCACCCCCCCCCCCCTGTACCCATCCAGAGAGGAGGACTTTCCAGTGGTGATAACACTTTGTAGACAGAGGATTTTGTTCTTGAGTGCTAGCCGGCACTTAGCGATTAGCATCATAGGGGCTAGACCACGGGAGGCCTGGCCAGGGTTTGGTTTCTTGGCCTGGGCATTGATTTGTGCCCTACAGTGATGTAAGCACATATCAGCTGGGAGATGGGGCATCATTAACATCTCTAAGCGAGGTTATCCCCAAAATATCCTGAATATCATACGTTGCTATTTATTTTTGAAAACCAAACTGCACTGGTCATCTTGCTTACATCTTAAACCTCTCAGTTTGAATGTAAAGCTATTTTTTCAAACCTAAAATCAAAAGTTGATTTCTGTAGTTTAATGTATGCTTATTTTTCTGGCAATAGAGTTTTCATTCAAATCATGCTGATTAAGATGTTTAACTATCAAACAATAAAATGACAGCAGGAGATGTTAATACTGATGCATGGCTCGGTGGCCTATATCTGCGATATGGACAGCCAGCCATGGCTTCTAGGCTCACATTACTTTGCATTCTGGTAGGACTCGTTTACAAGGAGAAAGGGAAACTACAGAGAGTACAAAAATACAGACTGTTGGGAGGCAATAAAAACAGTTTGCAAAACATCCCATACCTCAACCAGGATAACTTATGAGCCATGCTTCTTCATTTATTTATTTCTTTAAAAGGTGCAACTTTACAGCACCTTTAGTGGATTGATACTTAGTTTCCATTCCTACAGTTTTTTTTTTCATATTTGGGAAGGCATGATGGAAAACCGTAGAACACTTGTATATCGAGTCTAAAAAGGGGACTACATTGATATCGAGGCACGCACCATCCCTGCCAACCTTTCCAGTTAAGGGCAGATCAGCTCGTCATGTCACTTCCTCCTCAGTTAAAGGTTGCTCTCTACCAGTTTGTACCAATACACTAGTACAACTCTTTACGTTATTTGTAATGTGCACCTTGGACCTGAAGGCATTAGGGCGCAGACAAGGTAACAGACAAACGTAAAACAAGAAGAAGCAGCTGTAAGACCAAATAGCAATGGCAGGGTGTAGTGGAACTCAAAGCCTGAGTTTAAGAGAAGAGCATGGTTTTGAGGTCTTTCTTAAATGCCGTCAAGGAGCTTTGACTTCTTAAGGCTGCAGGTAGCAGATTCCAAAGCTTGGGTTCCCATAGAAAAAATGCTCCATTCTCGGCTTTCTTTGTTCTACTAAGAGGGAGGAACAAGTAGTTCTGGCAACAGGACCTGAATGCCCTTCTATTGACTTTCTCAATGATATGATCCTGCAGGTAGGAAGGCATAAGGCCAAGCCTGCATTTAAAGGTTATAACGAATAACCTGAACCTGGCCCGTGCCTCTACCGGAAGCCAATGCAGGGAGCGCCTTGCCTCTGAAACATGATTACGGCGGGACAAACCAACCACGACTCTGACTGCCCCGTTTTGTACAATCTGGAATCTGTTTAGGTCCTGCTTACAAAGACCGACCAAGAGACTACTACAGTAGTTTATCTTAGCTCCTATTATGGCTCTAGCAATAGTTTCAGAGTTAGCCTGTGTAATAAGGGGTCTAAGGTGAGATAACAATTTGACATAGTAAACAGAGGAACAGAGGCTGAGACCACGCTGGCTACATGAGACCTCATGGTGTCTGCTCAAGGACCACTCCCAGGATTTCTATTTTAGATAGTGGGGTAATGTTGTCATTCCCTAGCCTGAAAGATCTGTATGCCGGATCCAGCTTGACTATTGAGATTGAATTGCCCACAATCATCAATTCAGTCTTCCCTTTATTCAATGCAAGGTTGTTAAAAAGCATCCACTTCTCTATAAGAGTGAAAACACCTATTTAGTTCCTGTTTGTCCTGCGAGTGAGAGCCTGAAAGAGGGACAACACACTTGGTGTTGTCAGCATAGTTCGAGTACATGACCCCTTCCAGCTCTAAAGAAGATATGAATGGGACCATGAAGATGTTATAAAGGCAAGAGGACGTACTCGCCCCCTGCAGAACCTCAAAGAGGACAGGAATCGGGGTGGCCTCTGCTTCATCAGAATATACTCTGCTATGTCTAGGCTCAAGAAACAGAGCAATCCTGGACACTGCCGCAGGCGTGAAGTTAGCAACCTCCACCAGTCTGGACATCAAGATGGACTGTTCAACCAAGTCGAACGCAGCTGACTGGTCCAATGATATTAAGAGGGAGAGAGAGCCCTTGTCCAGCTGACCCAGTTGACTTCAGCTCGAGAAGCGAGGTCTCAGTACCAAAACTTTTTCTGAATCCAGATTGATAGATTGATGAGGGTTCAGAATGGGGTGCTGATTTAGGTGCTGTGAGATCTGGCCGTAGGCGACCCTGTCTAGTATTCTTAACAAAAAAGGTGTATTAGATATAGGATGATAATTAAGAGGATTATCCTTTGGTAACCCTGTTTTTTTCAAGATAGGTGTAACCATAGCTTGTTTAAGGTCATCAGGGACCTTACCCTCATTCAACGAGGCGTTCACAAAAATACAGACGACTGTACAAACAGCATTGCACGTTGCAGCTGAAATATAGACTCAGTGTGAAAAGGAGTAATCTGAAGCCCACAAAGTCAGAACTTTGCAATGAGAAAGCCACATCAAAGAGGAGCAGAATTGCACCGGGGACATAGGTGACGTACCTCATAGTTTCTTAGACGAGGGAATGGCTACGGCATGAAACTCCGCTGGATGAGGCTCCCACCAGCATTGTTACTGTTACTCACCCCTTCCTCAGCCTTGAGGCCTCCCACTTGAATTGAATTTTGAAGTGTTTATAGAGTGATAAACCTGGCAGAATAAACTGCATGTGGACGCAAATGATACCAAAAGAATTTCAAATACCTGACTAAACGAATCAGACTGAACATAGGAGCAAAAGAGAAGAACTAGGTCTATGCACAAAGACAAACAAAAAAGTTTTAACAATTTGCTAAATATTGTTAATTCTGTCATATTTCGTTGTTCCCATGGTAGGGAATTCCAGAGTCTGGGACCGTAGACCGCAAAGTGCTGATCTCCCCTGAACACACAGTGGGAAGGTGGAACCACGAATATGAGTTTGTCACAGGATCTAAGAGGACGGGTTGGTGGATACCGTTTAAGCTTCCCTGACAGAAATGATGGTACAAGATGATGTAGACATCTAAAAACCAGGGAGAGGACTTTAAAATGTGTCTCTCCCTAACCGGGAGTCAATGTAGAGATCGGCGAAGTGGGGAGATGGCTGTCAATTTCGGGACTTTGAAGATTACCCAACTGCTGCATTTTGTGCTCCTTAAAGTCTCATGAATTTTTTCTATGGGCATCCTGCCAGCAGACGGGTTCCATAGTCTATGCGGGAAATGACTAAGGCGCCCACCACCATATCATGATCATTTGACAGTGCAAAAGGAAGGAGAAGACACAGCACCAGTAAAAAATGAAAAACAGATTGGACCCTAGCACTCACCTGTTTTTCACTGTCAAGTTTTGCTTGCCAAATGCATCCCATATTTGTTTTCTTTGGGGGCAGAGGTGAAGCTTGAGCCCATAAGACAAAGGGAAGGGGGACATTTAGATGTATCAGGTAGCAAGTGTTTGGGTCCGAACAATGCTACTTCAGTTTTATTTGCATTAAACTGCCGGCAGTTTTGAGACATCCAAATGCTGACTTCATCTAAGCATTATGACATGAATCCTCAAATTATTGACTTTCAGAAAAATCTGTTTCATCTGCATAAGAGTGAAAGTTCAAGTCAAATGTCCTGATAATATCCATAAGAGGTTTCATATACAAATGAAAAAGAAGGTGAGAGAGCTTAGAGCCCTGGGAACATGGCATTTCACAGCAAAGGTGTCTGACAAATACCATTCATATTTGACCTGCTAACAATGGTTGGACAGGACGGAGGTAAACCAATGAAGGGGAGTCTTGGAAACTCACTGTACTTCCCTGAGGTGGGATAGTAAAATACCATGGTCCACCATGTCAAATGCCGCTGACAGATCGAACATCACAAGAAAGGAAAGTTCTGAGTGGGTTGGTGGTGGCACACACGTGCTTGGTCATGGATGATGCTTGCCACCTGCCACTAATTTTTCTCCACTTTTCTTACACTATCATGAGTATGCAGTGGTCCCTGCTGTTTCCAAATGAAGACTGGGAAAAGTACCCCCAGGGAATAATCAAACCAGCAGCGCTGTTTACTGCTTCCATCCTAAAACAGGAGGGCATGAGCTTTCTCAATGTTACTTATCTTATCAGTCTTAGAAAGAAATGGCTTACCGGCTCTACCTAATTGTAGCTTGCATGCATATTTGGAGAAGGTGCATCAAATGACTGAGGACGCTTACAAATTGCAATGTATATATTCTGCAGGTTTAACTACTGGTATAAGTGCAAAAATAAAGTTGGTAAAAGAAAAAGTAATTCTGGAGAGAATCGTGGAGTAAAATCAAATAGTTACATAGGCAAGGCTTTCATTTCAGCATTTTTAGACCTTGTGGTCTAGCAGTGTGGGCAGGACTGCTCACATTTGGGACAGGAGCACAGCTGACAAGAGCAATGCCTGAGATTGAAACTGATTCAAAGCCTTCCATTCATCCTTTTTGAGTTTTGGCTATTAGGTGTACGCCAAGACTATTACACTTGAATGCCAAAAGAGGGATGGGAACAACTACCTGCTGCTCCTCACTGCAAATATACCCTCTGGGGCATCTTCATTCACTACGTAAAATCAAACTTTGTGCTCTATAGGGCCCACAAGTGTTATTTTCAGCATTCGTCTGAGGGATATTGGCTTAAATGCCATTGTAAATGAGATCCTGGTGTGATAATCTCTCGTGCATCTTCTCCCACTAGACTTATAACAATGTGTGTGTTCACATCTCTGTTCCTTGCAGCGAAGTCCTACCTAAAATAACCATTTGTAAAGTCAACAGTTTTGACTTGTGTATAGGTATTAAACAGTAATTTGCCAGGCAATGACTTACACACAGGTACTCAGACCAATTTTCAATTGTTATCATTTCGTAGCCTGTTTGTACACTTATGGCAGTGCCTGGCAAATGACTATGCCATGTCTACTCAAAAGCCAACATTTATGGCTTTGCCAAAGCATGTTGGTTTCAGGTAGTCTCCTAACAGTGTATGTGCACAGATGTATGTGCCTTGCTTGTTACGCCTATGGAAATCAATCTGCACCTCCAATGAAGGCCAGCAAGACATTCCTGAATGTGTCATGGTAAGGATAGAGAGTCTGAACCTCTTTCAGCTTTTCCTGTTACGAGCACTTGACTGTGTGTAAGCCTAGCCTGCCCTGTCAGAATGCATCAAAATGTGGACTAAGTACTGACTTGAAAACCTCATATTGTTTGAGTAACTATTAACAGAATCCCTATGCAAAGCAAATCTATCATGCTTACAGTGGATTTGTTTGCAAACCTCTGGTGTAACTCCTCAGTGTTTAGGGTACTCCAAGTCCCACACCCCATAGAAATTCCCCCAATCCCTTTATTGCAATAGCCTGCCCAAACCCAGAAAAATATTAATCTTGGAGCCGGACATGTGTAGAAGCCTACTAAGATAGGTGGCTAGATATCGCTCCATACTTTGGGACCAAACACGGGGAGAACCAGAGTTCCCCATTACAAAAAAACAAATTTTAAAAAACGACACAAACATCAGACGCTAAATGCTCCCCTGGGTTAAACTCTGTGGCTGAGCAGAAATATGTGGCTTAACTGGCTTTAGCTAGGTCTTAAACACACCTCGATATGATAGTCCCAGAGTCCGGCCTCTCGAACAGCTCTGAGAATGCATCTCAAGCCATGTTCTGGAATGTGACTGGATATTTTCTGTGTTTTAATGCATATGCACTGCTGCAAATATAATTTGGTTGTTCTCTGACAGTAGCGAATTTCTCATAACTCCGTGGATGTGGAAAGTCATCAGGAAGCCCTGTCAATTACTTCAGGACCCCCTTTTCTCCAGAGCCTTTAGCCATGGGGCCGGCGAGGGGCGTATTACTTAACGACGGAATGAGCTGGCCCTGCTTTGATTCGGTCAACACCAATTTGAACACAAATCACAGCAGCAACTATCACACTCAATGAACTATCTGAGCCGGATAGCTCAGTAGGTTAATGTACTAGCTAAACAAATCTGTTTGCATCCTAAGGGCCACAAGCTAAGAACCCAGGGGGCACATTCAGCGTATTTTAAAAAAAGGAGCATTACAGCCAGGTACTCGCCTCCCACCCATTGCCAGAGACTTCAATTGAATGATCAAGCCCCGGAACATTTTCATAGATTTCCATCACATACTAAGGTAATCACCCCCTAGCCAGAGCATGTTACTGAATCTTGTGATACTCTACCAATTGCCAGAGACTGCGATCAGATACCCAGGTATTCTCAACGTAGGAATATATTTCCACCAAAAGCCACTGCACTCCCCTCATCATCAGAGATGTCTATCAAATACCCAGGACGCACCACACTACCAGGGTTTGCCATCAAATCCAAAGATACACGCACATTTCTGTATGGCTTGTATTCAGATGCTCACTCCATTGCTAGGCACTGCCCACGATTGCCACTCTCGTCACTGGCAGAAATCAACATCAATAAGCCCACTGCCATTAAAGCTACAAATACCCACCACCATCCGCAGACCCCCTGTGAGGGATTGTACGAAACAGACCAAATGGCCATGAGCACATCCCATCTCCAAGGATTGCCATCAACTAGCAAAGTAGTCACCTCATTGCCAGTGATTGCTGTCAAATGCCCAGACACAGATCTAATGCCATGGTTTGTCATCAAATGCTTCCACTTACTACCCAGACTGCCGGCAGGAACGCCAACTTCCCAGGGCTGCAGAAGGGAGGTATGCGCAGTGGCCACCCCCACAAGGTTTGGCCACAGAAGCCCCACATACGCCTGCAAGCAAACGAGTGGGCATGGCCAAATGGCCTTTTAAAAGCGTGTGCCAGTATTGACTGGCTCTGGGGAAGACAGAGGTATAGATTGGCCTGAGAGATCAGGTGGCAGTTGGGAACAATGGTAGGAGGCAGTGAAGAGGTAGAATACGTGCAGAAAAGACCCTCATTTGAAAGCAGAGATGAAGGGTGTTCAAGTTGGGTCAGGAGGATAAGAAGCAGGCAGAGAGACCAGGTGGAGCATGGATTTTGGAGCAGGGTACTGAAGACTTGGAGATTGTGGAAAAGAGTGCATGCGAGGTATTGTGTGTGGGAGAGAGGTATATCCAGTGTGAGAGGGTGGAGTGGTTGTTGTTGGAGCAAGTGTTGGGGTAAGTGATATTAGTGCGAGAGAAGGTGTGGATGACGGGAGAGAGTGAGAGTAGAAGAAGATTAGTCCAGAGAGCAAGGGAGCGAAGGAGGGAGTGACAGTGACTGTAAAGCCAAGAGGAAGCAGGTGTAGGGAGCGAGTTTGAAGATTAGAAGGGAGGAGGAACAGGAGGGAGTGATGGTCAGATGAGAGAAAAGTGAGAAAGATCAGAGCGACAGATGATGTAGAGGGAGAGAGCACAGGGAGGAGAATGAGAAAAACCATAGGGAATGGCAGAGAGTTATAGAGAGGCGAGATAGGAGGAAATACTAGGATGAGAGCGATAGAGGGGAAAGGAAAGAAAGAAGTATGGAGTAGTAAGAGATAGATTGGGAAGGAAGAGAAGAACACTTAGGGTGGAGACGGGGTAGAAAGGAAGGTGGGGGAATAGGGAGAAAGCGGAAAGATTGGCGAGAGGAGAGACAGAGGGTGTAACTGCGAGAGAAAGAGAAGGCACAATGTCAATCATCGGCCAAGTAGAATGTCTAAGCTACCTTATGAAACCTTGGAATACTTGAAGCCATCTCTGACAACCACTAACAAGCTAGCACTCCACCATCAGAGCTTTTGCCATCCAGCACCTTTCAGTGGACAGTCACCCAATCACTGACCATGATGCATCTTTATCTGATCATCCTTTTCCCCTTAATTTCCAGTGGTCAACCAACCTCCCTCACTTTACCATTCCTTTCCCACTGGTTACTCTGCTTCAATTGCTTGTCACCCTTCCATGTTCTTAGTCCTTGATCATCTTGCCCCTCTGCGGGATACCCTTTGTCACTGAACCTGTCACCTGCCAGATGTTCCCTTGTCAATCTTGTATGTATCGGCTGATTACCCCAACTCAAACTTTCCAGTCACTGCTTGCTATTCTGTTTAATATCTGCTTGTCATTGCTGGTTACTTGGCCTAATACTACTTATCTATGTGCAAATATTGTATTTTTGCTCACTTCCTCTCATTTTGGGGAGTGTAAGATTGGGGTGCCATATTTGTGTATAAAGGGAAGATTTGTTTAAAAACTGCAACTGTACTAGTTGTGGTACTGACATAGGAGGCAGACATACTTGGTAAGCCTTGCTGCTAGACCTGCTAGCTAGTCTGAGACCATCTAAAATTGTAGTTATCTAGAGTCATTCTGATATATGGCCTCTCTATATCCCTTCGAGGCTACCCCAGATAATGAACCCGGAGACAAGCCTGGCAGAACTCAGCCAACTCAGTTCCTTTAAGAGCATGAGATGTTGTATATTAGCAGCTGAGGCAACAGTTCAAGCCAATCAGGATGTTAAGAATGTGGGCTGAATCTATCGGTGTAAACCTGCATTTCATCCTGAGGTTGCCACCTTTCTCCCAGATTAGCAATGTTCTGCTACCCTCAGTGTTATTCCCCTTCACCTCCCCTTCCTGCTCTGTTCCCTGCCTCCTTTGCCCTATCTCTTTCCCTTCATGTACTCTCACCGTGCCTCCAATAATCCAATAATCCTCATGATTTATCTGCTCCTAGGTCCCCCACTCCCAGTTCTTCCCTGATGCTGCCTCCTTGGTCATAGAAATGGTCTCTGCCTTAATCCGGTGTTCCCTTTCTATAACTGCTGGCCCATACGTGGCCCACTGTTCCATTTTGTATTTTTATTAGCACTTCACTGCTAATCAAATTAACAGCCACGGTGGTAGTCTGTGGTGGCTGGTATTGCTTTGTTCTGGCCTATAACTAGGGCCCTGGGCTATTATCAGCTGATCCAGCTAGCCACTAGGGTTATTATGGTATAGTAAATAACGCATGTCAGAGGCTGAAAAAAAAGAGGGGCTCAATAGTGGACTGAGCCAAAAATTAGACCCGGGAAAAATTTGGGCAGCTGTCATGCGACCTTGGTGCTCCCCCAGGCTCTGGTCCCCAGAACCCAAGTGGTGCCTGCCACCACTCTGCATTGACGGGCTGTATTTTCATCACAGCTCAGTCGATTAGTGGGATGACAGGTTTACTTTTGGGGAGGGGAACTAAAGGGGAAAGTGGAGAACAACATGATCTATGTTGTGTGCCAAGGAGAGCTAAAAATGATGCCCATTTGGTGGGGAGGGCATGATGGGGTTGCCAATGTCTGCAATGAGAAAAGGGCTGCTTTGTCCACAAGGAACAAGCTGACCTCAACATTGCCCACCGAGTTCACATTGATAACCAGGTGCATGTCACCTGGGTAGGATCAAAGGTAGAACATTGCTAGTTGATGTTAACCAATTGCTTTACAGTACTCCACAATGGATGAGAACATCACCCACGTGTGGTGAAGATAAGAAAAGAAGACAGCGGGACCAATCGGAAGACGGGCTATGTGTAATCATTAGCATGTATATAGGTGGCTGCCAAAGTGGGTGGGGGGTGAACACTGTATATCTAAGCTTGTGTTAATTGTAATACGTATACAGAGCACTGCAGAGATGTCCCTGGCATAGGGGCATCAACGCAATATAAACCACAATCAACCTAGTGGACCTTTCTAGGTGCTGCGTGCTGAGCAGGGCAAAAACCAATTTGTGGAAACTTTCTTAAAATGTTAAACATCAAACAACTGCGTAATAAACAAAAGGAATAATGTAAGATGATTCAGGTGTTTAGCGAGGATATAGCTGCTTTGACCGAATCCATGTTTTTCGAAAGAGTGAAGTGAACAAAATGTTTTAATTATTGTGGGGGGAGACCCCCGCAGCCCCTCTCTTTCCCCCTAGCTTCATTAATATATCTTACCCCACCCCCACATATATTTTATTTAAAACTTTTATTTTTGGGTAAAAAACAAACAAAAACAATTTGGTAGCTTCTTCTTAGAAATTGGGTAAAAAATAAACATAACTATTTGGTCGCTTCTTCATAGAAATCATTGGATTTGGTCACTTCTACGGTATCGGTTTATTCATATACAATACAGATCATAATGAGAAAGCAGACTCATATGAAACAAAGCCAATGCATTTCGGACTGAGTCCATGATCAGGGCCAAATCTGAGTCATCACGTGGTGCAAACCTGAATCTTTGAAATTAAAATCCAAAGAAATAGACAACATACGTAACACTCGTAGAACAAACTAGTGAAATTCTTTACTTTGATAAACCTTTTCAGTCCTGTTCATCATCACCTTTTAGTTCTGTAAGTATTGTTGCTGCTTTGTTTTTCCATGTACCTTCTGCCTTTCCCTGTGAACGAGGTGTTCACGCAGAAAGGGCGAGTGACATAGTGTGGAAGTCACTTAGTGTGGAAGTGACAAACAGATAGGATTGATAAATCACTATTGACTGCATGGCCAATTACACCTGTGTGTTACTGTTTCAAAATTGTAGACCCCGAGAGAAGAGAGGCAGAGTAGCAGATAAAACTGTCAATTAACAAGGCATAATCAACATCTCTGCTATCACATATTAGTGCCCTTTGGGACTATGAGGGTTAGAACCTCATGGCAAAGACCCTGCTTCGAACCTCCTCGGAGCTGGAGGCCGTCATCTTCCCCCGCTGGATAATCAAGTAAGTGCTGCACTTGCCCCTGCATCCCCATCCCCCCCATTTTCAACACATTTAGGTCCCCACCTGCGCCCCACTTACCTGGTACTGCTGTCCCTCGCCGGGAGCAATAGTGTTCCTGGTGCCTCCTGACGTGCAAATAGCCACAATGGAAAGGGAGAAGGGACTACAAGTGTTCCCTTCTCCCTGATCCATGGTGGCCATTTTATTTTGTAGTTTTTTGTAAGCTCAGAAACGGCAAACACGTCATTTCTCAACCTTAATAAAAAAACTATTAGGACTAATAATAGCAATATTGCCCTCACAGGATGGTGGGGGCGGCATTACCAGGGCAGGTAATTCCCTGGGCTCTCATTAAAGCCCTCGAGCTGCATTACCTGTGAATTTAGTTTGTTTTGGTCTGGGTTAGGATGCAGCTTTTTTCACATCCTGCATAACAATATGATGCATGGCTATATGAAACAAAGGGTAAGACCAGGTGATGTTATCACACATGTATAACCTGAAGAGAGGTTAGGCGTCTTGAGCTGGGCCCTATCAACAGTGATATGCTTAGCCAGCCTTGGAGTATACGCTCCCATTACATTACTTGTCGGTAATTGTATGGCTGCATTAGTAGTGGGGAAAGTACAACTTCAAAAATGTACAAGGGAAACAAACGGGGTGAGACAAAAAGCATGGTTTGCAAAATATCTTACACATGTCCCATTCACTATGTTTCTGCATTTGTTTTCATGAAAGGAGTGAACACATGCATCACTTACAAATGCATCACGTTCAGTAGGTTAGTCTTTAGTTCCCCTTGTTAGGCAAAGTTTGTATGCAGTACCCTCTGGGGCCACTACACAGAACTATGACTACAGGTGTAAGCAAAACCAACCTTTGGTATAAGTCTCTACCACACAGTTTTTGGTAGCGAGCTAAGCAGCCAGGCTTATCTCAAGATGGGATGCAAGCTGTAAGGATGTTACACAGAGGCCTGCAATTGCAAGTATTCAGATAGAGACTTATACTCAAGGTTTCTTGGTAAAACACTTATCAATTTATTACACAGCCAGTTAGAAAACATTCACTAAAAGGAGGCAATCAATATCACACAGAAAATAAACTACAGTACTTCACTCTATCCGGTTCTGTGACATTGAAACTACTTTGAAGGAGGAGCAAAATGGCATTCAGAGCATTTGAAGTAGGAGCAAAAAGGCATAAGTTAATAAAACCAATAGTACAGTTACTCTTAAACAGTGCAAACAGTTTGAGTTCACCAGAGGAGTTGATTCAATGCAATAGGTAGGCCAAAGTCAATGGGCTACAGTCTTGTATAGGTAAAAATGGTTCTGGAAGTTAAACGGAAAAGTCTTTGGCACGGTTCTCAGAAGTAGTTCATAGAAGAAAGATTCATATGTCGGATCACAAGCTGAATAGGCCTGCAAGATGCCAAAGTTTCGCAGTGAGAGGTAAGTTTTCTCGGTCGGGATTTCACAGTACCTTATATTGAGGAAAAAGATACAGCTGAAGACTTCTGTTCCTGGCAGTTCCTGCAGATCTCACTGTTCCTGAGCCTCAGTCATGAGGACAAGTGGGAGGGCGTCAGGGCACTCCTGCACTGCACGGGGACTGGTCACAAAGCTGGCAAACTGGCAAATCTTCGATTCCTGTAGCTGTCGTCAAGCACACAAACTGGTGTCCTTCTCCCTGGCTATCCGGTTTCCTGCAGCACTCTGAGGAAAATACAACCAGCTCCGAGAATGGTGTCCAGGTGGCTTACGAGTTGATTGGTCCCACCAATTCAAAGGGAGAAGTCGTTCTTGAAGGATATCTCTGTCGAGATGAACCTGGTGATTCGGACCTGCAGCAGGGCTTCACCGGGCAAACCAACGGTCCAGGAGTTGCAGCAGCCGTTCTCTTCCAGCTCGTCTTCAGTTCTTTCATTCCAGTGGTTGACTCAGCCTTCCAAGCCAAGAGACTCACCTTTTATACAGTTTTCTCCCATTCATTCCAGACTAGCTGCCACTCACCCAGCAGGGTGGCTGTCCTTGACGGACAGTCAGCCAGCCAATCACGCCAGAGTGCATTTGGGTCTCCTAGGAGACTAAGCACAGGGAGTTTCGGGAACCTCCCTCACTTCCTGCCCACCCCAGACACTCAGGCGCCAGAGGCGGTCTTCAGTCCTGAAGTCCATCAAAGAGGGAGGAACAAAGGAACCAAATCTGGTTTGGCACACAGAGACAAACTCTAGAAGGAACTTTCCAAATAGAAATGGTGAAAAAAGAAGACCGGGACCTGTTTAAATAAAGGGGGCTCAGACGCCATCTTGAAAAACATGGCTCCCATGATTTTATGCTACCGGTGTTCATGGTCGGGAAAAATCATGGTAGTTTGTTGTAAAACCACTGCCACCAGCCATCTTGATAGGAAAGGGTAGCATTTGACTGCTACATGAGTTTCTAGACATAGGGGATACTAGGTAACCCCTCCAGCACTCTATTGGAAGACAGTGTGTGCTAGTTCTAGGAATTTAAAAAGACTAGTAAAGTCAATTTAACTTTACTTTCTCTGGGAAACAGTAGTTTATCCGAGATAAGGTATTTAAACCATTGCACTGAGGGTGCTGTGTGACACATATGAAAAGGTGATGCCTATGGAGTTGTCTAAAACCCCATAATCAAAGAACACAAGAGTAAAACACACATCAAAATATATGAGAGAGTGGGAAAAAAGGCTCACACTCTCTCCAGGTAAATACATTTAGTCCTCAAAATCCAGCAAAGTTGCTCTGGGTCTCTAAGGTGAAGGGAATTAGCACATTTATGGGAATTCTCCCTAACACTCCTAACACAGACTAAGGGACAGAAGGATGTAATCTGCCCCTGGATGAATCTCCTTACTCCAGTTGGTCATACATTCTGGAGAGACCATCAGCATTTTAATGATTACACCCTGACCTGTGTTCAATGGTAAAACAAACACATGTAGCCTGATTGACCATCTTAACAATTTAGAATGTTCCCTTTCATCTGCATTAACCATCTCAAGGGTTGTTGTCTGTCTGAATCACAAAAGGAGATCCATACAAGTATGGTCTAATCTTCTTCAGAGACCACACAAGGGCAAAACACTCACGTTCTATGGTTGCTCACCTTGTCTCAGGTTCCTTCAGCTTCCTACTGATGTAGCAGAAGGGGAGGTCCCTACCTTTTTCATCCAGCTGACTCAGAACTGCACCTATACCTGTATTGGAAGCATCTGTTTGCACACTGAAGGTTTGGCTGTAGTCAGGAGCTCTTAAGACTGGAGATTGACAAAGGGCTTTCTTAAGTAATGCCTTAGTACTCTCCTCATTCCACCTGACTTTTTTAGGGAATTTGATTGAGGAGACCACATTCAAGGGAGAAGCTATAGACCCATAGTTATCTATGAAGTTCCTATAATAACCAGTGAGACCTAAGAAGGCTCTCACTTGGGTTTGAGAAATAGGAGTGGCCCATTCTTGTACAGCTTGCACTTTACTAGGCAATTGCCTTATTTCACCTCCTCCTACCTCATGTCCAAGGTAGACCACTTTTCTCTGACCAATTTGACATTTACTTGCCTTGATGGTCAGGTGGGCCTGCTCAGGAGCCTGAAAAACATATCCTAAGTGGTCAACATGTTCATTGCAAGTAGGGCTGAACACTGCAATGTCATCCAAGTATGCCACGCAGAAGTCCTTCATTCCATTCAGAACTTGATTAACCATCCTTTGGAATGTAGTAGGTGCATTTTTAAAATCCAAAAGGCATTACCTTAAACTGGTAGAGGCCTGCTGGGGTCAAAAATGCAGTTTTCTCCTTGGCATAGTCTGCCGGGGCTATTTGCCAATAGCCTGACGTTAGGTCAAATGTACTGAGGTACTTGGCTGAACCAAGTTTGTCTACCAGTTCTTCTGTCCTAGATAAATGATGGCATCAGTCTTTGTGACTGCATTTAGAGCTCTATAGTCCACACAGAACCTCAACTCCTTGGATCCTGTCTTTGGCACTAGTACAACTGGAGGAGACCATGGACTGATAGAGTGTTCTATTACCCCAAGATCAAGCAACTTGTGGACTTCTTCCTTTATGTGGGTTTGTACATGGTCTGACAGCCTGTAACATCTGCTTTTAACAGGTAAACAGTCACCAGTGAGAATATTATGCTGGCCCCAAGAGGTCAAGCCTGGTGATAGTGAACACAGAGGGGCAAACTGATTTAACTGAAACGTACACTCCTCCTGTTGTTCCAGTGTCAGATTAGAAGAAAGATTAACTCCTTCTATCATCCCATCTAAAGGTTGTCCCCTGAGGAAATCAAGTAGAGGTTCACTCTCCTCCTGCTCCTGAGCAGAAGTTAAAAGCAAAGCTCCAACTTCTGGTCTTGAGACATAGGCTTTTAGACAGTTGGTGTGAAAGACCAAGGGGGGCTCCTTAGGATTGTCTAAGTCCACCAAATGATGCACCTCTCCAGGTTTTCCCACACCTTGAAGGGTCCAATCCATTTATCCTGTAAGGCCCTCTGCCTTGTAGGTACCATAACTAGAACTTGCTGGTCTTGAGTAAACTCAACAATGTTGGCCTTCTGGTCATGCCAATGCTTCACCAGAGCCTGGCCTGCTTTCAGGTTATCAGATGCTTCTGTCATCATGTGTGTCATTCTCCTCCAGAGACCTAGCACATAGTCAGTGACCCTCACTGGCTTGGGAGAAGGAGCACTCTCAAACCCCTCCTTAATTAGAGTCAAGGGGGCTCTAACTGTATGACCATAGAAAAGATCAAAGGGACTAAATCCAACTCCCTCCTGAGGGACTTCTTTATAAGCAAATAGAAGGCATGGCAGTAGAAGGTCCCACTTTCTTCTAAGGGGTTACTCTGAAACACCTATCATGCTCTTCATAGTCCTGTTAAACCTACCTACCAACCCGTTTGTCTGGGGATGCTAGGCAGTTGAGAACTTGTAAGTCACTCCACAGTGTTTTCACATGGCCTGCATGTAGTGGGACATAAAGTTTGATCCCCTGTCAGAGATGAATTACTTAGGAAAACCTACCCTGGTAAAAATACCAGGTACAGCCTTATCAACAGTCTGAGCTGTAACAGTCCCCATAGGTATGGCTTCAGGAAACCTAGTAGCATGGTCTACTAGAACTATATAAATCGATTGCCTGAAGAGGTTGGAGGGTTTAAGGGACCAACAATGTTGATTCCTACCCTCTCAAAAGGGACTCCCACCACTGGGTGAGGCACCAAAGGGGCCACATGCTTGGCTCCACTCTTGCCAGATGTCTGACAAGTGTGACAGCTCCTCTAGAATTTATCTACATCAGACCCCAATTTAGGCCAGAGAAAGCCTTTCCTTGGTCTTCTTTAAAGTTAGGTGACCAGCCAAAGGAATCTCATGGGCTAACTGTAGGAACTGTTGTCTTATCTATAGAGGCACTACAAGTCTTCTGTTGTCCCCTGGGATAGACTCAGTTGGTTCACTGTAGAAGAGGCCATCTTCCCAGTAAAACCTGTGCTTCCCTGGCTCTTGCCCATCCAGCTGGAAGCTGCCTGTTGGTGAAGTCCTTCAAGAGTAGGACACTCTCTTTGACCTCTGCTGAAGTCTGCCCTATAGGGGCCACCTTCTGCCAGTAAAGACTCCAGCTCAGGATGGTCTTTAGGATCCAGATCTCCAACAGGGGGAGGGTCTTCTTCCAGCTCTGAATCTTCAGTAGCCGATTCAACCTTTCCTGGTTGTTCCTCACACTCAGTCTCAGCTGGTGGAGCAGTCACAGGTGTGCCTTTGGACAGTCCTCTCGGGGATGTCCTGGTTGGAAGCACAGGGGTGCGTTCTTGCTTTTAATTTGAGACCTTGGGTTTCTCCTTTGTCTCTTTCTTCTTAGAAATAGCAGTTAGTAGTTCCTGTGGGATGGATTTCATAGATTCTTCTGTAACATCCTCTTGAGAGCCTGTTATGGTACTCTCTCTTGCCTTCCATGTTTGTTCCTGATTCCTTTTGATGGGAGGCCTAGGGGTGCTTGAAAAAACTCCAAGAGTTTTTAAGTCATTCCCCAACATCACCTCCCAGGCACCTCCCTACGCACATTAACAGGTATCTTGACAGTCATGTTGTTGCACTGGATGAGAGCTGGTAATCTTTGAAGCATTTGAACAGGGCCTCCAGCAAATTTAGTGAGGCCTTTGGGTGTCTTAGCAACTTCCTCAGGTTTGAAAAAAGATTAATCCAACATTGTGATGCTGGCCCCAGTGTCTCTAATGGCAGGTGTCTCCTGGCCATTTACAAGTACACTGTCCTTGTAATATTCTTTTGTGTTATCTGGAATTGATTTATAGACATCTAAATTCTGCTGTTCCCACAGACCCAGGGACACTAAATAAACACTGGCAGAGACTCTGTAAGTGAGAGGCCCCTAAAAATACAGTTAATTCTCCCAAAGGAGTCAATAAAAACGCATCCCAGGAGGCAATGAGACCAAGACAAAGTGCTGGTGGTATCAAAGACTTTATCTAAAATAGGGCAAGCAGAATCTACTTTGCTCACACCGAGAGCGCTCTGCAGAAAACATGTTACAATTTATTTTTAATCAGAAAAATCATCATCAAACTGAGGGAAGGCCTAGTGGGCACATGAGCAGTTGGGATTGGTCACTAAGAGTAGACACCTATAGGTGCCATAGGGTCGGCGGCACTTGATTGGCTTGAGGGAACACGATGAGACAGTGATGCGTTCTGGGTCAATCGGTCAGCTGTGCTCATCAAGTTGGTATGCAGGATTGGCAATTTGTAATGTTTCTTTTGTTAAGTAACCATTTAGCATTTGCCCTTGCAGCCACACATTCCCATTCATTCACCACCATAATCTGTTGTCTGGCGAGCTCAAAAACCTGTGGCTTAAACACTTATGAAAACATGGTTCAAAGGCAGGTTATTTACTACTGGCCATGGGTTAAACTTCATCCATTAAATGCAGCGCTTGACCTGTTCAGACAATTCAGAATATATTGACTAAGGGGTAGAACGCATGGGATCATTGTGTGATCTGGGGTGTCCATCTGATAACAAAAAGGGGATTCTAAATATATTGCTGGAATGACTAGGTCACAAGGGGCACATACCTCTATGGGCATACATTGCATTGCGGGGTTTTTCTTATAATATGTCCAAACACCATTACATCACTGCTAATCCATCTTGATACCATGAAGGGTAGAGGAGAATCGAAACCTCCCTGCGGTAAAGTTCCTCGTCACACAAAGAACCAGGGCCTTCAAACATAGTCTTACATGCAGGCTTTTACACTTGGCTTACTGTATTGCATTCAAGTTCTACTGTGCTAAAGTATAGTAGGTCTGCTGTTTGGGTAAACATTCTCATTGTAACAAAATAACTCATCAAGAAATCAAGAACATATACTTGGATCAATGTTCATCCTTCATTAAAAGCAGTTCATGGCTCGGGGTCTGTGCTTGCAGCCTTGGCAGAGATTGTGACTTGTCGAAATTGATTAGCTGTTGTATTATGTTTATGCAATATCATACATATATTTACATTTGAACTGATGGAAATGGGGTAGCTTAGTGCTGGTGTGTGCAGTATTATACATGTTATGCATCATGTTGTTGCTATCTACTTCTATGGACATCTTTATACCACATGTTAATATACATCACACTTTCATGGAACTTCTAATTACACATATATGTTATATTGTTCACTAGCATACATATTGTCTTCTTATTAGTTTTACATTATCTTGCATACAAAAAGACACGTTGGCTCTGTCCTCATTAAGGCGTGAACAATTAAACAGACTCAAGGGTCACTTCTGACTGTTGACCCTATCCTAAGGAATATAGGGATGGTGCTTTTTATGGCCGGGATCTGTTGGGTGTGGGGGCAGGTTTATAGAGAAGGATGGCTTTCACACTGGCCCCTGCTCAGGGCTGTATCTGGGTCAGTAAAGTAAGACAGAAAGCAAAAGATACAGGGTAAAGTTTGTTGCATTCTTGCAGCTATTCTCTTTTGGGACCCGAACAGCTGCAGAGACGGTAAAGGGGAGGAGGTGAGGGGAGTAGCTTGCTCGCTGTGCGCGCCTGGCTGGAAGAGCTGCAGGACTGCATTGAAACTTCACGACTGTCTTGCCATTACAAAATGGAGTCGGTGACTTACAAAATGGAGTCTCATCTGGCCTTGCACTGACATATGGGGGGTGACAAGGGCGGTCCAAGTTCTTATAGGTATTCACGTGCGTGTGCTCCGGGGCCCTGAACCCAAAGCAGCCGTGACTGGACCTACCCAGGAAGTGTAGGAATAGGGGAGGAGGGTTCAAAATGCCCCCTCCTTCCACTCATTCCCCCTTTCGTTACTTAAGTAACGAATATTGTAACTGCCCCAATCTTTTACGTTCTTCTTCCTCTGCCACTGCTTCATCCCATGCAGGTGTCCCCTTTATAGGCATCCATGCTCTACATATCACCCTAAGGCTTTCCCCCCTTCTAGCATACTCATCTGGGGTACAGGTCATATAAATAGACCCTCCCTCCCCCTACAGGTCCTCCCAAACTTCCTTGTACCATTGTAATTCTCTCGGTTCTTTTATGGGGGTGTGGTATAAATTATCCGCCCTATGCCCTGTGTTGTATATGGCAGTCATTCTGTATTTGGGATCTGAACTGTTTCTTGTTTGCACCACTGTGAAAACAAAATCAAAATATCGAGGCTGAGAACCCCAAAAGGAAATACACCAAACACGGGTTACAAAGGAACATGCAAAGTACTTTATTTTATACTGAATCCAGTTACAAAAACAGAGCAAAATCAGATAGCTATCGGCCCTCAGTACAACACAACGAACTCCAGCATGGTTCAGTGTGTTCAGTGAGAGACGCTGTACATTAGAATGCATTGGCTTTTTATACACTTTGTGAGCACGATGTCCAGCCCCACTTCGGGTTAATATTCCACTTAATACATCACCGATCTAGGGTTAATGCCAAGTCTCGAACAACCGCATATAACTGGTTCGCTTTTAATACATGTATCAACAAGCCTATACAGCAACTGTGTAATCTGGGATTTTCCATGTTAGTCTTCTTAAAGATTAATACAATGTGGTTAAACAAGTTTTCTATGTTCAGTATTTGAATACATTGTTTTTATAGTATACTCGTGGATTAGTTTCTTTACACGAGTAAACCCTTACACACAAGTCAACGAAGGACAAGGTTTCAGTTCACGACCTCAACAAGTGGCCTGCAGGCAAGTTACATATTAGCTATGTACAGAGGTCAAGACGGCCATGTTGTATTTTGGAATGACATGGTCCACCATTTTAACTCACAGGGTGACTTTTACAAAGCGAATCCTAAAATGGCAGATTGGCCTAAAATGGCGGCTTACATTGATTTAAGGTCAGGACCTTGCAACACGGATTCTTTCGCAAGCGACTTTCGAGCAGCTTGGCGTAGGCCAATATACATATATTTATTGCAATAGGAGGCACAATATAATTTCTCTTTAGACAAACCCTCCTTTGGCCTATGCCAAGTGCTCAAACTACTTTGGATCTCCTTGCAAATAACTCCATGCATCATCATCCATGCACCCCGAATCACTGTCGGAAATATCTATTGCCAATAGGTAATTTGCTAAAATTTCTTTCAACACATATACTTTGGAAGTTTTATCTGGGGCATACACTTTATGTCCTATCGAACCTATTGCTTGTGCGCAACATCCCCTTAGTATCGAACACATACCAGGTAGGCACTGAATACAGCAACAAAGAAACAACAGGATTCCCAAAATACTTAGCAGGACCGAAAGTACCTTCCAACCCCAAGATCGCAAGAAGTCCCAGAACCAAGCGCTTAGATCCCAGTTTCCCCCGGGAACATGCACTTCGGAACTAAGGATGTGCAGATTCTGTATTGCCTTGAAGATAGTTGGGGAGGAATTTGGTACGAAAACACAGCAAGCGGACCCCACTAATCTACAAACTCCACCACGCTCAGCCAGAATGACATCTAATGCCATCCGGTTTTGAAGCGCTACTAGTCTTATCGCCTTCTGTTCTAACGTCATATTATAGAGTATGTCCGTGGTCCAGTTGATGGTTCTCTCCAGTACTCTCGCTAGTTTTCTGATATCGTCTGAATTCACTATCTGCCCCCAAAATGGCACAACTGATTTAGCTATATCTCCCAAGATTTGTGCTGGGTGTCACCATTCTCGTCCCGCCATGGACAAGCCTTTGAAACTTCTCTTGTACTAGCTATAAACAACCCAGGTAACAGGATCCCTAAATAACAGGTTCCCTGCCAATCCCTGGGCAACCATGGGAATGCTACATTACCGCAGACAAAGTAGACAGGTTCGCTTACATACAAAGGTCTTTTTTCCCCAGTCAAATTTGCAACATTGGCACAACCTAGAACATTTCCCATTGACTGAGTTCCATTCATCTGTATGCAAAAGGAAACTGAATCGGGGCTACGATTAACAGTGTAAGAAGGAGGCATGGCATCCTTATTGCCTATTGGAGCCATCTTAAAGAAAATCAAATATTGGAAGGGACGAGACAATCTGTCAGAAGGCCTAATAGAAGCAACGTTAAGTTTACTCCTGTTTGCAAAAAGCGAGCATCCCATGGGAGTCAAAACACGTTCTCAAAATTATTCAAATTGGTGCCATCAAAGTTCCCTGAGATGCTATCATTCCATCGGCCAAAGAACCGTGCTCTAAGAGAAGCATAGCAAGCAGTTGTCAAAGGTAAAGGATGAATATACCAACCTAGCCCCTTATCCCTGTGTTGCGGTAAATGTGAGCAGACCCAACAGTTAGACTTATTAAAAATGGCATGCGTAGCATTCATGATAAGCAGTAGAGTGTTATTGTGGTACCTTTGTCTATGCTGAGAGTCCCGAGGAGAGTATGCAAATGTACAAAGGGAGTCGGAACAATGGGTATACTTTCAGTAGGTAACAAAAGTTCTAAAAAATGAGTTTCCTCAAGGTACCACAATCCTAAGGCAGCGACTATTAAAAACCCAAATATCATTATAAAAATATAGCAATACATTTTTGGGGCCCAGGCATTTTGTCTATTGTCCCGGTTGGTCACCCCCTTATTTACAAGTCCCATATGAGCGGTAGCAGGCATTGTAGTCTTCAAACGCATACCCAAATGTTCGTTGCTGGCGACCTCCCGGTCGAGTGACTTCTTAGTCCTTCCACAACCCTAGCCAACAGAATCCCCTTTCTCAAATTTGGGCAAAAACAAGCCCTCGATGATCCTTTTCTTCTTCAAATGCACAGCCGAACCGTGCTGTAAGTCTATCAGATGCACAGCAAAACCGTGCCGCAAGTCTATTTTCTTGGATGCAAATTGTACCTTACTTTTCCCGGTACTGATTGATCCAGATACAATATGTCGTCACTTCCTGCTGGAAGCAACGTGTCGGAAACAAGTGAAGATGCCGAATTTGAAATAGCAGTTTCTGGATGCAAAACTTTTGGAGAGTGTGGAGACAAAATGGCAGCTTCGCCAAGCCTCACCGGCTCAGAGAGATTCTCCGACACACTCTCAGTGCTACTTACTGCTTTGGGATCATTGTTTGCAGTATCAGCGAGGGGTTCTGTTTCTTCTGTAACGTGTGGCACAGGGTGAGGAGGTTTCTTGATGTGAGACGCGTGGATCCAGTTCTTTCTCCCACAGACCCGCACCGCTGTCTGGGTGACCAACAGGACATGGAACGGCCCACGCCAGTGAGGCACAAGGCAGGAAGAGCGCTCAAATGCTTTGACGAGCACCCAGCTTCCAGGCCGAATGCTGTGGCCCGGCCCTCGTATCGCACAGGTAAAGCTTCTCGTACCTGGTGATGAATCAAATACAGGTTTTTAGTCAACTGGCTGCAATAATCTGAAAGTAATACATTTTCAACATTTCTCAATGAATTGCATTTAGGAAGGTTCCAAATATTGGCAGGTCTCCCCATTACCACCTCAAATGGAGAGAGCCCAGTCTTAGTTTGAGGGGTTGCACGCATGGATAACAACACGATCGGTAAGGCGTTAGGTCATTTTAGTTTGGTGCCGGCACACGTCTTAGCGAGCTTGTTCTTAATGATACCATTGTGTCTTTCTACTAGTCCGGCGCTCTGAGCATGTCTGGCCGAATGGAACCGTTTGTCAATTCGTAATGCCGTACATATCTGCAGAATTACAGCAGCGACAAAATGTGGACCATTGTCTGACCAGATAACTCTTGGTAGCCCGAACCGCGGGAAGTATTCCCTCAACATGATTTTTGCAGTAGTCATGGCTGTAGCATCTTTAACAGGGAAAGCCTCAACCCATTTACTAAAAGCGCAGATAACCACCAGCACATATGTTTTATTCTCACATCATTCCATTTCAATAAAGTCAAAGTGGATCACTTCGAAGGGGACAGAGGGTGGCCCAAAACTTCCCCTTGTCCCCTTGGAGTTACTGTCCCCTTTCCCACATTGTGTTGTAGGCAAATCATGCAATACTGGACATAGCGCTGGGCAATTTTTGAAATTTTGTTATTCACCCAAACTTTCTCTAACATTTTTGTTGTCTTCTGGGCACATACATGCGTAGGACCATGGGCCATGATGACCATCATCATTATATAAGCATCAGGGAGTAGCCATTTCCCTTCCGCCATATCCACCCAACACCCGTCATCATCAAGTTTCCCCATGCCTTCAGACCACATTTTGGATTCTTCTAACGTGGCATCAGCTTGGATATCCCGTACAGACCCAACACCCTCATCCATTGCATAAGCATTTACAGGCTCCCTTGAAACTTACATCTCCGTAAGGAGATCGGTAGCAGTTTGTTTAGATATCTTATCAGCGAAAGCATTCCCTTTCCCTATATCATCTGTAACCTTTCGATGTGTTGCACATTTCATAACTGCTAACTGAGTAGGGAGCGCAAGCGCAGAGAGTAGTTATACTATTAGGGAGCCATGTTGGATTTTGGTACCATGTGAAGTTAGGAACCCTCTCTCTGACCAAAGTCTCCCAAAGTTGTAAACCACCCCAAAGGCATACTGACTATCAGTATATATATTTACTGCAAGCCCTTCGGAAAGTTCACAAGCTCGGGTCAATGCTATAATCTCTGCCGCCTGAGCAGAATTATGCGTGATTCTCTTAGTTTCCACAACCGTGCTTAATGTAGTGATCGCATAAGCAGCTGTGGATGTACCATCCGGAAGTTTGAAGCAGAAGCCATCACAGAACAGCTCTCTTTGCAGACTATCCAAAGGAGTGTCGTTCAAATCAATTCTACCCTTTGTGTCTTGTTCGGTAGTATACAGACAATCATGTGGCTCTTCATCGCCGCAAGTAGAATCTTGCGGGAAAGGTAGGAGTTCAGCCGGATTAAGAACACAATACCTCTTAATTTGAATGTGAGGAGCAAACAAGATCAATTCATATCTTGTCAACCGTGCAGAAGTGAGGTGTTGCGTTTGAGTTCGGTTCAGTAGAACATCTACAGAGTGAGGCACCATCAGGGTTAGATCATGGCCTAGGACCATTCCCTCACTCTGTTTTACAGAAGCAGCAGCAGCAGCAGCAGCGACAGCTCGCAAACATCTTGGCAAAGCGCATGCTACAGGATCAAGGGCAGAAGAAAGGTAACCGCAAGGCCTATTCTTCCCTCCATGTTCCTGCGCTAATACAGCCAAAGCACATCCATAACATTCATGCACAAACAACACAAAGGCCTTTTCATAGTTTGGTGTGCCCAAAACTGGTGCAGAGAATAATGCAGTCTTATGCAAGTCAAACGATTGCTGGTGTTCCGCGTTCCATGGCAATGGCGAAGAAATGCCCTTCTTCGTCAAAGCCAACATCGGTTTGATCACTAGTGAAACATTTGGGATCCACAACCTACAGTAAGAACAACCTACAGTAAGAAGCCATTCCTATCAAGGCTCTAACTTCCTTCTGTGTATTTGGGACAGACATGCCAGAAATGTGTTTTATTCTTTCAGGTGTCAATCTTCTTCCCTCCTTTGACAGGAGATAGCCTAAATAGGTGACCTTCTGGGAACAATAATGAAATTTTTTAAGCAAAGCTTTGTGAGCATGCTTAGCTAGATGGATAAGCAATAACACAGTGCCCTCCTTACAGGCGCTCTCAGAGTCAGCAGCTAAAAGCAAATCATCAACGTACTGAAGCAATGTACAGGTAGAGGGCAATTAAAGGGTATCAAGGTGTTCTTTCAAAGCCCTACTATAAATGCTAGGACTCTCTGTGTACCCTTGAGGTACACGAGAAAATGTGAACGAGCGTCCCCCTAAGATGAACACAAACAAGTATCTACTATCCTTGTGTATAGGAATACTAAAGAAAGCATTCTTTAGATCCACCACACTAAAGTAAGTAGCTGTAGTTGGAATCATGGTTAGGATTGTCGTTACATCAGGCACAATTGGAAATTGTGGAGCCACGACTTTATTAATGACACGTAAATCAATTATGAAACGGAATGGAATTGCATTATCGCCTTTCCTCATACACGGGTAAAATCGGACTATTACACAAACTTCCTGAAATTTCTTCAATCACCCCGCGATGCACAAAATCGGAAACAATGCATTTCAAAGCTCCCTCGCCCTCAACTGAAATCTGGAATGCGTGGCAGCTCAATTCCATATTTCAAAACTATCTTAACAGGTTCAATCTGTAAAACACTGACATCATTGTCGTCAACAGCCCACAATCTCTCTGGTACATTAATGAATTCTGGCGGCAAAGGTCTAGTCAAGAATTGCGAGACAGAAAATTGCTGTGGTGAAATCGTCAAGCGTACTCCATCAGAAGAACAATAAATCACTGCATTTAATTCTTTTAACAGATTCAACCCCATCAAGTTCTCTCCACAATTCGAAGTCAACAGAAATGGACAGTGGTCCGTAAAGGGACCCAAAGAAATAGGTACCGGCAAAGAAACTGGACAAATAACTGGTGTGCCAGAAAACCCTACAGAAACATTGGTTTGCCCTGACAGTGGAATGTTTGGAACCCGTGAATGATCAATGGAACACTTCTGTGCTCCAGTGTCTATCAAAAACTGATGTTTCCTATTTTCCACCATCATTTCAACGTAGGGCCCTTTCTGATTGACGGGAATAGGTGTAGGTTCCAAACCCTGCTTCGGGCAATCCTAACGAAACAGAATGTCATCAAAAGGAAGCTCTTCAGATAAATATGCAGCGGAAGGATGATCAAATATGTTCCTGGTGTCCACACTCGAAATCTGATTATCCTGCGAGAAAGGTTGCTGAGGATCCTGTGTAAACTAACCTCTACCAGGGCCCCCTACACCCAGGCGACCTCTGGATCGTCTACCCATATTTCCGAATGTATTATTTGACCTTTGTTGAAGGACGGGGCATTGTGCTCACCAATGACCCTCTTGACGACAATAAGCACAGTGGTTAATGTTCACAGGACCCAAGGGCACATTCCCTTGCGGGACATACTGCCCTCTAATCTGAGAACTACCCCCTCTGGGGCCTCTAACAATTTGCTGCAATAGCACTTTAGTTTTCAAATCGCCTTTTCATTTTTCAACCCTATCTTTTTCATTATTGACACGGTTCTCATAGTATTGAGCCATATGCAGCACTTCTGATTGGGACTTTGCCTGCTAAGCACTCTCAGAAGACATAATTTGTGACTGGATGTCAGGCAGCAATCCACGCACAAATTTGTCCACAAATAACCTTTTCCCAGACTCTGTGCCTAGGTCTTGTCCACTGAAATCCGAGAATACCTGTTCGAACCAATTAAAGAACTCGGTAGCACCCTCAGACTTTCCTTGGACACAGGCCGTAAGTTTGTCCCATATAATTCTTTTCTCTGGAATTATGTTTTTCAATTTTGCAATGATTCTTTAAGGCAAAGTCAATATCACCTGAGGCGGTCTTTCACCAGCTGGCCTTTCTCCATCGAGTCTAGTTATATTCACCCATGTATCTCCCAACCCTGGCACGTCGTCTATAGTTCTAACTTGCTCCCACAAATCTACGGGCAGGAGTACACGGAATAACAAATCAATATCACCTAAGGTGAACACTGAGGATTGCAAGACAGACTCTATTTCTTTATAGAATCCTGTCGGATTTTTCCTAATATCAGGAATAGATTGCCTAATAGTATTCACTTCCTGTCTTGAGAACGTGAAGTGAATGAACTGTGATACATAATGTGCAGGCATGTTCACAGCGACTATATTTTGTGCAGCATCGGCCGCAATCTCAACCTTCGGGACACATGTCGGAGGAACCTCTCTCATAGGCAACTGAGAAGTAGGTGACTCCCAACGCTTACTAAGCAACAGAGCTAAATCGAGTGCTAAAGCAGTCGAAGAAGTGTCAAGTGAAAAAGCTCTCTTATAAATACTCATTTACTCTGTGGGACAACTAATCTTTCTTTTTACACAATCATCCTGTAGGTACTCTATCATTACCTGTATCACTTTCCTCTGCATTTCTGGCATATACTTAGTATATGTGTCATATACTTCAACTGGAGTTATTGACATATCCGAAATCCATCTAAGCGCGTCCCTCGTACAAATTCGTGCTTCATCAGATATCGATTTTCGACAAGGAAGGAACCGTTTCTGTACATACATACTTTCCTCCTCGTCATCCTCATTCTGCAACTTTTCTAACTCCTTTCTATACCCAAATAACCTCTCTACATGCTCATTTACTTTCTCCACAGTGTCTCTAGAAAATGCTAAAGTATTTAGATCCCTTAACCCTTGCGGGAGATCTGTATTATTTAATTTTCCCCACATTATACATAACTGAATCCCTAAACATTCAATAAAAACATTTTTCTCAGGAAAATTATTCATATTACAAAGTGTGGCAAAAACATTAGCTTGATCATCCCTCTCCCTACAATGCTTAGCCCATGCAATTAACTCACGTTTCTTCTTCGGTGGTACAGTATTGAGAGTGACAACCTTTGACCCTGCACCTCGATCGATTACAAGCAGCTCAGGACCACTTGGAAGAGAGGGAGCAGGCAAATTCAATGGAGGTACTGTAACTGGTGCGATAAGAAGAGGTGGAGGATCTGGAGGAAGGTGAACATTAGGAGGAGCAGGAACAACGGGAACAACAGCAGGTAGAGCAGGAATAACAAGAGGAAGAGGCAAAGCAGCCGGAAGAGGAACATACGGAGGTGGCGCAGAGGCACCAGGCCTTCATTCATTTAACAATTTATCTATAAATTAATCGGAAGCATGGAAGTCTTTGGATGGATATATTTTTTTAATTCCAAGTGAGAAAGCCCTAACCATACTCCTAGTCGATTCAGAATGTTTATCTTGGTCATACAATAATTCTTTTTCGGCATTCGTCTTGTGACGGCGCGCATACTTTTCTCTACTTTTAAGTTTCTGCAATGCTTCTTTTTTCCAATTCTGCAAAACATCAAATGCTGCAGGTCTAGCCTTTTTCTTTAATAGAATTGACTCTAAATACTCAATACGAGGGATTTCAAAACTACCATTGATTGGCCACTGAAGTTCGGAGCATTTCTGGTTTGTCTGTGCCAAATGTCATTAAATACTATACTTCCAATGCCATGTTTACAGTACATAGTACATGCCGGCGACCCCTCCTGTGGTGCCGGACGGCTAAATTCCAAAGATTGTCTATCGCTGCGGAACAACGCCATGAAGCAGGTAGACAATTTCCCAGGCATATCAAATTATTGGTGTTACCTGGTCAATAATTGTGTCTGCAGATACAATGCGCCAAATTCAAATTTTCAGGGTTGAATTAAGAGTAGGGTCATGACTCACCTGAACAAACCTAAGGAGGTCCGATCGGATTTCAAAGTATTTTACCTAACTAATCTTACCTCATGTATGGTGATTTTGGCAAATCTGCCACCTCGATAAGTGGACCCTCGTCAAGATGCCATCTCAGACCACAAGCTAATCGTCCAGGGATCGGGTCGTGCAGCGCTGCTGAGGTGTCGCGTCTCGTTCAGTGGGGCCACTTTTTGTCACACCGTCCGATCCCGGTCCAATAGCATGTGTCAACCTTCAACAATCTGGCATCAATCTTGAGGGTCCCTATTCGGGCGCCAACTGTGAAAACAAAATCAAAATGTCGAAGCTGAGTACCCTAAAAAGAAATACTCCGAACACAGGTTACAAAGGAACATACAAAGTACTTTATTTTATACTGAATCCAGTTACAAAAAGAGAGCAAAATCAGATATCTATCGGCCCTCAGTATAACACAACGAACTCCAGCGTGGTTCAGTGTGTTCAGTCAGAGACGCTGTACATTAGAATGCATTGGCTTTTTATACACTTTGTGAGCACGATGTCCAGCCCCACTTCGGGTTAATATTCCACTTAATACATCAGCGATCTAGGGTGCATGCCAAGTCTCGAAAAATCGCATATAACTGGTTCGCTTTTAATACATGTATCAACAAGCCTGTACAGCAACTGTGTAATCTGGGATTTTCCATGTTAGTCTTCTTAAACATTAATTTAATTTGGTTAAACAAGTGTTCTATGTTCAGTATTTGAATACATTGTTTTTATAGTATACTCGTGGATTAGTTTCTTTACACGAGTAATCCCTTACACACAAGTCAACGAAGGACAAGGTCTCAGTTCACGACCTCAACAAGTGGCCTGCAGGCAAGTTACATATTAGCTATATACAGAGGTCAAGACGGCCATGTTGTATTTTGGAATGACATCGTCCACCATTTTAACTCACAGGGTGACTTTTACAAAGCGAATCCTATAATGGCGGATTGGCCTAAAATGGGGGCTTACATTGATTTAAGGTCAGGACCTTGCAACACGGATTCTTTCACAAGCGACTTTCGAGCAGCTTGGCGTAGGCCAATATACATATATTTATTGCAATAGGAGGCACAATATAATTTCTCTTTTGACACCACCGTCTCATGTTTAATTTGCGCCACTCCATTTGCACGACGCATTGTTACCATCTTCAACGCGCCATTAGGTACTGCATTTGCGCAGCATCGGGGTCCTAATTGGCACACGCAAAAAATGAGGACCAGAAAAACGATGAGCGGTATGAGAAGTTTGACTGTCATTCCTAGCCAGGAAGGTGCCCAGTAAAAAAGAGTGTTGAACCAAGTGCTGGGCCGTGCCCCTCCTTCATCCTTTATGTGCTCTCTGATGTCGTGCACCGCTACTATTACGTGTGAGAGGGACCCAATCTCCGCATCTGCAGAGGGTACGAAAGTGAAACACGCACTCCCGATTTTTCGGCAAACACCTCCATCGATTGGTGTTAACAGGTCTAGCACATACCTGCTCTGCATGGTCATTAGTCGCAGGGCTCTAAGTTCTACCTTGATGATGTTGAACCCCTCTTCAGTGTTGTTGGCCAGTTGGATAAGCTCTCACCTGGTGATTTTAAGCCACTTTGCATTTGCTCTCGCTTGGATACTCGGGACGAGGGATGCGAAGAACATTTCAACAGAGCTGAACAACCGGAATCGATTGGGAATCTGTGCCAGCAGTTCTGATGATTTGGAGAGATATAGTTTGATGATAGCTTTTTCCTTTGCATGGTGCTCTGCAGCCCCTCTTCGTCCATTGTATACACGGGGGCTACGTCGGGCGGCGTTGGGGAAATTTCACTTGGAGCTGCTGCTTGCATTCTTGCTTGGATGTGGCTTTCTGGAATCACCATTTGAGTGGAAAGCAGCATTGCCAGTGAGCACGTGCCCCTCCATGATTGCGGGAGGTGTAGGTAGGCCATGTTGCTGCAGACTCAGTAGGTATCCATCATTGCAGCCATTCCTTTCTTCATGATAGTTTTACTGCAGTTTTTATTTTCCCCATGTCCTGTTTCCCTTCCCCACGGAAGCAAAGTTCGTAAGGAATGTCTTTTTTGTAGTTTGAAGAGTTTTTCGATGGTGGTGACCCAAGTTATGTTTATTATGTGTTCAGTCCATATGGGAGTGCATATTCTCTGTACCCATGACAGCTTTTCTTCAGACAACCCTCGCAGTGCCTCCGCTTTGCATATTATTTCTTCATTTTGCCATTTATTGTCCATGTGTAATGTCCCTTTTATCACAAGGAAAGGCTCTTTCACACAAATTACTCTTTGCGGCTGGCAGTAACATGTCCGCTCGTTCTGCAATAGTTCAAATGAAACTGTGTGTGCTTAGAAAGTATTTTTTATTCGGCATAGCGCGGGATGTAAGAGACACTGAGCCTCCGCAAAAGGTATTTCTTGTGGCAGCAATACTTTACGGGTGCCTGAAGCATGAGGTATAAATGAGCACACATAGCAACTCTCGTTAGTTGCTTGTTTAGCCGTGTTGCCCATGTCAGCATACCATTTGTTTGTTTGGTGTGGGTGCTGAGGATCATCAACCGTGTCTAGGCCAAATTTATAGTGTTCTTCCCACTTTTACTGTTGTGTTTCTTTCCTCTTTTTTCCTCCCAAGTGCACCACCCTCATCCCTCTGTCCCGTATTGCTATCCTCTTTCCCCTCCCACACTGTGTACACGTTATAGTAGCTGATAGCCATATGTTTGTTAACACTGCTCTCCTTACTGGTTGTCATATTATCTGGGGATACGGTTTCTGGCACCGGCATTGTGGTTGGGTAGAGATGATTTTGTACCCATGTGACTTCGGAAGGTGTTCTGTCATTCAATGTGTAAACGCTAAAATCTTATTCATTTACATGTGGGGACTGTGGGGTGGCTTGCATCGTTGTGATATTTGTGGTGTTGTTATATTCATCCCCATGGCTCCCGTGGGCCCAAATTAAATTAGCACCATCCGAAATTAGATGGGTCCCTTTCTTGATTGTATTTATGCCCACAAGCCCTGGCTCGCACCGATTGAAATATATGTGATAGTCCAATACAGGAACAGGCCAAATAATGTTGAAAAGAATAATACTGAACACACAAACAGCACGCATTCATATGAATAACTAGGATAAACATAACTCCTTCGTCTACTCCTATCTACACTATCATTTGTTGCTGCCGGGACCTCGTCCATGCCCATTGTAGCTCCTGATAAATGAAATATGAGCATTTGCTAATCATGCATGTTACTTTTTCATGTTTTACACATTGTTCACTATTGATTTAATTTCAGCTTTTCTGAGTTACTTTAACTATCCATTTCACATATAAGTGAGTATTATTATTATTTCTTTTCTTTTTTCTGTATCCTTCTGTTTCCCTTCCCCACACCTCAAGTCTGGGGGAGGAGAACCGAGGGAGACAACTCACTGTCAGTTAGAATCATCATCAAGGAAGGGAAAAAAAAACATTACTCTCATACTGTCACGTACACTTTCAATTACTTAATCAAAAGAAGAAAAGAGTGGGGAAAAAGGAAGAGAGAGGGATTTTATTGTTATCTCATCCTATCACACATATTACTAATACTTGTTGACACTATACATTTATTTAAATATCTTTATTCTTCCTTTATTTCTTCTTATTTTCATACCTGACACCTATCCTGTATTTCTACCTTTCCTTCCCTCTACATTTGTACACTCTGCTCGTCCCTGTTACTTTCGTGGTCTGTGCAGTACGTGCTCCCATGAGCCTTACCAACATCCATCAAGTGCACCCAATACTTCAGGTCCTGTACTTTGACAGCTGTAGGCGTACAGTATAGTACCTTGTATGGACCATGGAACCTTGGCCCGCTCCACCTACGCACAAAACTCCTCACATATACCATGTCACCTGTCACCAACTGGCAGTCTGGACTATCTGTGGCTGGGGTCATCGTATCAGTAGCGTTTTCCTGTGTGAATGGTGGTGCTATTTGTTTGGCTATGGCTCGTGCAGCTCTTGTCAGGTTCCTAAGATACTCATGGAATTCTTCTCCTAGAATTGTGTCACTTTGGTGCGTGTCTGATTGCCTGCACAAGGGTGAGTGGGCTGTGTGCATCCTCTTACCTGTCACAATTTCATGGGGTGACAGGTGGTGGTCCTTGCTAGGTTGGTTCCTCATTTCAAAAAGCGCCAGGGGTAAACAATATACCCAGTTCTTCTTGAGCGTATGACATAGTTTTGACAATCTATTCCTAAGTAAGCCGTTCATTTTCTCAACCATCCGTTAGAGTGCGGATGAAAAATCGTACAGAGTTTATGTGTTATTCCTAGCATCGCAGTGATATGCTTGAACATGTCATTCATAAAGTGTGTCCCGTTGTCGGAATTTATGACATTGCAAATGTTCCAACGGGGAAACACATCTCTCCCTAAAAATTTGGCGACACTGTGCATCTGGATGAGCGCAGGGACCTACTTCCACCCACCAGGAGAAGGGGCATACCACAACAATCAAGTATCGAGCCCCTTTACACCACTCTCCCATGTCTGCATAATCTATGTGTAGTTCTCTGAAGGGCCCTTCAGGCCTTGGCAATGTTCCTCTTAGTGTTCATAATGTCATGCCAGAGTTGTACGTTTGGCATGTAAAGCATTCTACTATTAACTTTGTCATGTGCTCTTGTACTCCTCGGGCTAATCAATTCTCCTGTATGTTTGCAATGATGTGCTACTTTGCATTGTGGGCAGGGAAGTGCAATTGTTTAAATGCAACCTCTAGTAATTTTGCTGGCATCAATACTTTGCCAGTGTTATTTTGTCTCCTTAATAGATCACTGGATGACTGGCTACACCCCATTTTTGCCCATGTCTCTTTCTCCTCAAAGGGTGCGTCTTGCTGAAGTTCAATGATCTCAGAGACTGGTAATGAGTTGAATCCTTCTGGCTGTGTTTCTTCTACTATCTTCTGTAGTATGTACTCACCTGTTGGGGTTTTGGTAGGTAGGAGGCTTCTTTGGCGACAGAGTCCTCTGCCGCGTTTTCCAATGAGATGACGTCATCACCTCGAGTATGGCCTGAAACTTCATGACTGCTATGAGTGCAGGTTCTTTTAATGCATCACTTAATTCCGCTAGTAGTGTTGTGTGCTGAACTGGGGAGCCATCTGCTCTTCGGAATCCTCTCCTCCCCCACCTTGCTAACCCTCCATGTGCTGTTGTTGCCATATAAGCAGAGTCTGTATAGATGGTGACTAGGAACCCCTTTGCCGCATGTAATGCTTCTATGAGTGCTACCAGTTCTGCTGCTTGAGCTGAGAAGTGTGGGGGTAATCTTTTCTGCACAATCACTTCCAATTCCACGCCCTCCACCCAACCTACAGCTGCTCCTACGTGTTTTTCTCCCGTTTCACAATCTATGGAGGCAGACCCATCTACGAAGTAAATTTCTCCTTCTGACAGTGCATTTTCATGTGCTTTTGGCATGTCATCATCATCTCCTCTGTATGTAGCACAATCGTGTTGCTGCATGTCTTCTACTGTGCATGCTTCTGTGACAAATGTAGCTGGGTTTAAACTTTTGCACCTCACAATATGAATGTTCACACTAGAAATAATCAACTCATAAGCTGTGGCCCTTTGAGTAGTCAATCTGCTTTTCGATCTTTCAAGGATGGCAAACAGAGTGTTCTACATACAACGTGACAGACCATCCCATCGCGATTGTAGAACTTTTTTCTATTGCGACCGTGGCAGCTGGAGAGCCTGTTCGCAAGCAAAATGTCCTTGCATTACTGCGTCTAGTGTTCCACTGTAGAATGCAAGTGGCTTGTGACCAGGGATGTTTTTTGTGTCAATAAAGCTGTCACAAGTGTGCCATTACAATGTGAGAATAAATAGAATTCCCGCTCACAATCAGGAGTCACGAGAACTGGGGCAGTAGATATCAATTCTTTAAGTGTGTCAAAAGCTGTATGCATTTCCTGTGTCCATTGTAAGTTGGTGTTTTCTCGCTATGCTTCCTTGAGTGCCTGTAACAGTGGTTTTGTGTATGCTGCATAATCCAGTATCCAAGCACGGCAATAGTTACACATGCCGAGAAACTTCTGCATATCTTTTACTGTGTTGGCCTCTTTCACTGCTTTTATTGCTGCTGCCCTGTCAGGTATTATTCTCTTACCATCTTTAGATATCAGCTGACCTTAGTATAGCACTTCGGTCAAGCAGCATTGCAATTTTTGTCTGTCTACTTTGTACCCTTTGTGTGCTAGGTGTGTTAACAGGGTAATTAAATCCTCTCTGCACTCTTTTTCGTTTTTGCTGCAGACTAACAAATCGTCCACATACTGAATTATTGGACTCATTGTGTGTATGTTTCCAAGCACTTCATTTAATATTCTATTGAACATACTGGGACTTTCGCAGTACCCTTGGGGCAGTCTTCAATTTTCATATCTCTTCACCCCTAGCGTAAATGCTGTCAGGTACCATGAACCCTGATCTAGTGGAATTGAAAAGAAAGCATTCTTTAAGTCCACCACTGTGAAATGAGTGGCCTCTATTGGGACACTGCATGAGATTGAGGCAGGATTTGGGACAAGAGGGTACTCCTTCTGTACTACGTCATTGAGGGGGTGTAGGTCCTGGATCATCCTTTACGCCCCTCCCTTCGCTTTCTTGATCGGGTAAATGCAAGTGTTGCAGGGTGAGTTAGATGGCACTATCATTCCCTGTACCATTAGTGCACAAATTGTGTCTTTTATTCCCTCCTCAGCTTCCCTAGATAGGGGGTATTGTTTTACCCGGGGTAAGATGTCCCTGTGTTCAAGCTTGATCTTTACTGGTGTCACTTCATGCAGTAATCCTACATCATGTGGGCCTGTGGTCCACAGCTGCTGTGGTACTTGGGACATGTCTTCCTCTATGTATGCTGGTGGTGCTTTAATCACTGCTACGAGGGGCAGTGGCACCTCTCTTCTTTGGATCATGACATCACAGGGGATTGCAATTTCCATCACTATTTCCCTGTCGTCTTCTGTGTCACTAAAAAGTTCCTCATCTGTCAAGTCTTGCAGGGCCTTATAGGTATTGATGCACAGCACTGTTCTCCACTGGCATCCCTCCATATCCATAGCTATCACTGCTATTCTTTGGGGTGTCACGTGTACTGCATGTATGTCTAACGATACCATAGATCCTGGCACTATTTCTGGATCTGCGATTGGGTGGAAAATGAATTCTAAAGGCACTCTCCATTTTTCACTTTTCAATTCTGACACTAGTCACACTAGTATCCTTAATCCTGGTAGGAACATGTCTGGATATATAGGTATGCCACGTGTCTGCTGGAAATTTGCTTGGGTGTGTATGGCTAGCATGGCTCGGATTGCACATATGCCTGGTGTAGAACACACTATTCCTTTGTCAGTGAAGGATATGGTCATGTTGAGTTTGCTGAGAAGATCCCTTCCCAGCAAATTAATGGGCAACTCTTCATTATATAGCATGGTTACCCGAACAGTTTTCCCTCCCACCGTTATGTCTAACTCTTCAGGGTATGGAACCTCGACCACCGCCCCTTAGAATCCTTGTGTTTCCAAAGTCCGATTAGAGAGCATGAACCTGCCTTCCCTGAGGCACGATTCTTCCGCTCCCGAATCCACCATGAAAATAAATTGTTTGTTTCCTATCGCTGCCCCCACCAGTGGTTCCCCTGCTGCGCTAAGGGTCGTCAACAGTACTGGGCACGCAAGTGTTCCCTGTGGGCTGTCCTATGCTGAATGCCATGGGAGTTCATCAATGTCAAAAACACTTCCTGTTACCATTGCTGTCCCTCTACACGGGGTAGGTGCTCTATTTGCAGTGGCGACATAAGTGTTATGGTGCATGGGGGCGGTACTGTCATGACACTGTGGGTGCGGGGATGTATTCTACGGGGACATTGCACTCTCGCTCGTGTACCTCGGGTCAGGCTGGCTGTCTCGCCTATTCCCGCCCATCGGTAACCCATAAGGGCTTCCTGGGTGTGGGTGTCCGATCTGGTGTTAACTCGAGAATGAGTTGTTGGGCCTGCTGTGACATTCTCTCATAAAATGTCCCCACCTCCCACAGTTCCAACACTGTCCTTGCATTCCTCCTCAGGGCCCCCCATACCCTGCACCTCCTCCCCTTGATCCCCTGAATCCTCCTCTATTGCCCCGCCCCCCTCTCGATGGCCACTGTAGTCCCTCAGACTGATTTTCCCTGTCCACTGATCTTGGCCGTTACCTGTCCAGTTTACCGCCATTTGCATTGGTATCCCCATCTGTCCGTCGTCCTCCTCCCACTCCCTTCCTGCCGTGCTGGTTGCTGCTGCTGCACTGCAGTTCGCTCTGTACTAATTTAGCCTTGTCTGCCAACTGCCACTGAGCTATCTCCTTTTCCTTCTCTTTGATCCTTTTACAGTGGTGCACAATAATGCTTTGAATTTCAGGCCAACCCTTGGCTTCTATCCCAGCTATTTTATCTAGGGCCTTCTGCACTTCTTTTGGGAGCCTTATTGTTATAATGAAATAGAACAGAGAAGTTTATTGGTCCCAGGCCGTGCCGTTTCCGCTCTCCACATATCCTGCACCCGGAGAATGAAAGACATCGCATCTTCCTCATCTCCCATTGTACACTGCATTACTGACTGTAAATCTGGGGTGTCTGGAAATGTTCCCCTCAGTGCATCCCACACACATGCTCGCTCTGTGTTAAATGAGGCCCCGTCATGGTGGTCACAATCTAATGTTATTCCGGGGAACCCCTCCTTCGCCCACACTCTATTTACTTGGTCTCCTACTTCAGATACCAGCAGGCTTTTAACATCCCCCACTGCCAAGGGCACTCCTGCTGTGTGTTTCTCAAATTCATATATCCACTTGCTGGAGGCTCCTGAGAGTGGGGGTAGCTGTTTGAGCAAATTGGCCTTATCCATTTGGGCCCATGGTATGTAATTCGGCCTTCCCGCCCCCCTGTGTATTAGTGGCTGCTGCAGATTCCCCCCTCCTTTTTGGCACTCACTTTCTTCCCTTTTTTCCCAATCACAGCCATGCGCCCTGTTCTGTTCCTTAACCTTCCCGTCCACTCTGCCACGGGCAACAACCCTTCCCCGAATGAAGCTGCACCTGTGGCAGTTCCGAGCCTCCTTTCTTCTTCTTCTTGCTCCTCTAAGTCACACCAATATTCTTCCTCCCTGTCTGATGTCACCCCTCCCTCTTCTATCTCGTGTTCACTGTCAGCTGTGTTTATTTCTACTGTTCACGTGGGGGTATCATTTATTCAAAACAGTATCTCTCCCTTCTTCCATCCATCTTCCCCCACCCCTACACTCAGTTGGGGCGTCCCATCACGTTCTACCTGGGGGGGGGTGATCCTCCTTGTTCTCCCATTGCCCTTAGGCGGGACAGCTCAGTCCAAGCCATTGCTAATCGTGAATCTAGATCTTGTGTGAGTTTCTCAATGTCGATTGTAGGGGTACTCACCTGTCCTGTTGTTCCCTGGCTCTCATAAGGGGGTGGTGCACTGGCAGACGGCTTACGTATGGAAGGCGCTGTGGGTTGTGCTACATATAGAGGGTCACTATATCCTTCTGCAGGCACTGGCTTTAACAATAAGGGATATACGCGTGTGAACTCTATTGTTTTCTCATTCTGTGTAGTGGGCCCTTCACTGCCAGTTGTTGTCAGAGGAGATGTATTACACTCGCCGCTTTTCTCCAGGGGCACTTCCTCAAACAGCCGACACAAGTCCAATATTTCTCTCCTGTTTTGCAACTGTTTTCCTTTATATTTAATGGACAGGCAAGTGGCAACCATATCTAGTACCGCTTTGTCAAAAGACCCTCCTTGTGGCCAAACTTGGGGCAGTCCTTCTCCCTTTAACTGGTATTTATTAATCTTTTCTGCATACCCTGGCAGAGTCTTACAAATATGGCAAGGGGTGTCTCTACACCCATCGTACTTTGCTACCTGCGTAACGCAACTCAACTGACAATTCTTATCTAGATGCGTACACTTCTCGTATGACCTACTCAATATGCTGTGCACCCCTTCTCAAAAGAAATGGACTATTCACTTACTCTTCAACACTTCTAAACTGCACCAATATGAATACACTCTATTCATGTAATGTCAAATCAATTCATTCATTTTCATTTACAAAAAGGCAATGTTTCCACAAAGAGATCAACACTTAACAGATTTCACATACAACACAAAAACATAGACAACATGAATTGAACTTCACCGTCCCCTTACCCCTGCTTAATTGTACTCCCCTAGGACAATTCTCTCCTCTCGCTTTGCTCCAGTCCACCCAAGAGGGAGAGAGAAAGAGATAGGTAAGACAAAGTTAGAAAAAGCGTTTCTAAATACTACTCCAGGTCTTCCTTTGAGACCCCTACATTATTTTCTTTTGCCTCAATTTTTTCCCACACTCATATATCCTGTACTAGTCGAGATAGCACCAAGCAGCGCCGCCTTCCACCCCCTCACCAGAGATAGGATCCCTTTTAACTTCTTTTCACCTTGTGCGCTGTCACTGTCCTAATGGCCATATGTGATAGAATAAGAGTAGAATGGAGTATAGAGAAAAGAGAAAAGACCCAGACCCCCAGGATGTTTTCCCCTTGTACTACAGATTTCCACACCTTATTTTTCCCCCAAATAATGCCGTTTGTCCCAAGACCTTATAATCTTACTCCCATCCGCCTTTTGATATCACCCGCACTTAATACTGACGTGTCCGTCTTGATCCGAGACCCACGGACACGATCGGTTAGTGCGCTGCTCCTCGCTCAAAGACCACGCCCGGCTCCGGTGAGTGGTACGGTGGGTTTTGTAAAGGGAGATCCCATACCCTCTCTCCCTACTGCGTGCGCACGTCTTGGTGTACCGGTTGCCATTGGCGGATAGCTCTTGAGGGAGCGCGCTCTGTGTCAAAGCAGGGGGACGTCTCGTGCGAGAAGGACGGAAAAGAACGCTATTGTGTCGGGATCACCAATGTAAGTGAGAGGCCCCCCAAAATACAGTTAATTCTCCCAATGGAGTCAATAAAAATGCATCCCAGGAAGGAACGAGACCAAGACCAAGTGCTTGTGGTATCAAAGGCTTTATCTAAAATAGGGCAAGCAGAATCTACTCTGCTCACGCCGAGAGCGCTCTGCAGAAAACATGTTACAATTCATTTTTATACACAAAAATCATCATCAAACTGCGGGAAGGCTTAGTGGGCCCATGAGCAGTTGGGATTGGTCACTAAGAGTGGACACCTATAGGTGCCATAGGGTTGGCGGCACTTGATTGGCTTGAGGGCATGTGATGAGACAGTGATGTGTCCTGGGTCAATCGGTCAGCTGGGCTCATTGAGTTGGTATGCAGGATTGGCAATTTGTAATGTTTCTTTTGTTAAGTAACCATTTGACATTTCCCCTTGCGGCCACACATTCCCATTCATTCACTACCACAATCTGTTGTCTGGTGAGCTCAAAGACCTGTGGCTTAAACACTTATGAAAACATGGTTCAAAGGCATGTTATTTACTACTGGCCATGGGTTAAACTTCATCCATTAAATGCAGCGCTTGACCAGTTCAGACAATTCAGAATATATTGACTAAGGGGAAGAGCTCATGGGGTCAATGTGTGATCTGGAGTGTCCATCTGATAACAACAAGAGATTCTAAATATATTGCTGTAATGACTAGGTCACAAGGGGCACATACTTCTATGGGCATACATTTCATTGTGGGGGTTTTAATGACCATATGTCCAAACATCATTAAATCTCTGCTAATCCATCTTGACACCATGAAAGGTAGAAGAGAATCGAAACCTTCCTGTGGTAAAGTTCCTCGTCGCACAAAGAACCAGGGCTTTCAAACATAGTCTTACATGCTGGCTTTTACACATGGCATACCGTATTGCATTCAAGTTCTACTGTGCTAAAATATACAAGATCTTCTGTTTGGCTAAACATTCTCATTGTAACAAAAGAACTCATCAAGAAATCAAGAACATGTACTTGAATCAATATCCATCCTTCATTAAAAGCAGTTCATGGCTCTGGGTCTGTGCTTGCAGCCTTGGCAGAGATTGCGACTTGTTAAAATTGATTAGCTGTGTGTTATGTTTATGCAATATCATACATATATTTACATTTGAACTGATGGAAATGGGGTAGCTTAGTGCTGACGTGTACTGTATTATACTTGTTATGCATTATGTTGTTGGTATCTACTTCAATGGACATCTTTATACCACATGTTAATATACATCACACTTTCATGGAACTTCTAATTACACATATATGTTATATTGTTGGCTAGCATACATATTGTCTACTTATTAGTTTTACATTATCTCGCATGCAAAAAGACACATTGGCTCTGTCCTCATTAAGGCGTGAACGATTAAACAGACTCAAGGGTCACTTCTGACTGTCGACCCTGTCCTAAGGAATATAGGGATGGCGCTTTTTATGGCCGGGATCTGTTGGGTGTGGGGGCAGGTTTATAGAGAAGGATGGCTTTCACACTGGCCCCTGCTCAGGGTTGTATCTGGGTCAGTAAAGTAAGACGGAAAGCAGAAGATACAGTGTAAAGTTTGTTGCATTCTTGCAGCTAGTCTCTCATGGGAACCAAACAACTGCAGAGACGGCAAAGGGGAGGAGGTTGGGGGAGTAGCTCGCTCGCTGTCCGTGCCTGGTTGGAAGAGTTGTAGGCCTGTGTTGAAACTTCACAACTGTCTTGCCATTACAAAATGGAGTCGGTGACTTACAAAATGGAGTCTCATTCAACTCTGGTCTTGCACTGCCATACGGGGAGGGTCACAAGGGGTTCACAGTTCCTAGGGGTATTCCGGTGCAAGTTCCCTGGGGCCGGGGCCCTGAACCCAAAGCAGCCGTGGCTGGGCCTACCCAGGAAGTGTAGGAATAGGGGAGGGGGGTTCCAAAATTCCCCCTCCTTCCATTCAACTCCAATGGGGTCTTCAGCCAGTAGTTGAAAGTTTACACTTGCCATGTGTACGTCTCTCTCTGGGGAAAAGGCTAAGGAGGCAGTGTGGACCCCTGAAGGTTTACCCTTGCACCTGGTATCCCCTTTCACATGGTCAGTGGATGCACAAGCATAACATTTTCCAAATGTTTTGACAAATGGGGGTTTCTGCTGACCTCCCTCCGGTTTGGCACCAGAGGTTTCACTAACCTGATTAGGTTTCCCTTGTGGCTTACCCTTTTTCTGTTTGGGGCCCTCTTTTTGATTGGAGGTATTAGAATTCTCTTTGCCATCTTTTTTTTGCTGCTTCTCATCACCCTTCTTCTGATTTGCCCCAGAATCCTTGTGAGTAGCCGTGTAGGTAACCCAAAAGTCAGAAGCCTTTGCTAACTTGTTTGGATCAATTTCCTTAGGGTCAGCCAAGTGCTGTCTCAGCTCAGGAGAGCAGGCATCAAAAATAGATTCTACCAAAAATAGATTTCTCATTCCTTCAAAAGCTTTAACTATGTAACACTTTACCCAAACATCTATGTTCTTCAAACATTCACACACCCTGGTAGCCCAAGGGGTATCACCATGCTTTTTGAGGATCATAAACCTCTTAAGGTACTTGGAAGGAGTTTTCCCAAATCTAGCTATCAAAGCTAGCTTCACATTTTCATACTCCAATCTATCAAGTTCCCCCACCTCCATTACAGCATCAATTGCAACCTGAGGGAGCCTAGACAAAAGCCAAGGAATCAACTGGTCCCCTGTGAAACCCTGAATCCCATAGTTATACTCAAAATCAGCCAACCAATCCAAAATATCAAGCTTCATCTCATACATACTCACAGCTTCCTTAGGCATGCAAGGTCTCTTAGGACTCGAAAACCTAGCAGACTCTGGGAGAGAAGCATTTTCAAGAGACAAAGGGCCTCATTCCGAGGTGGGCGGTAAGGGCTACCGGGCACCGGTAAGGAGACCGGTGCTGGTAATCCCTTACCGCCCAATTCCGAGGTCCCTTAGCGGGAACCGTAAAGGACATGTGGTCTGACCCCACATCCTTTACGGGTCCTGTTAAGGCACAAGGGTGCTAATAATGGGCCTGTTATTCACGGGCCCGTTATTAGATCCTTCCCCATTCCCATTGAGTCCTATGGGGTCTCAAATGGGAATGGGGAATGGTTTGGTGAATGGGGACTTACCGGGACTGCAAGGGTTGGAATGACCCGGTAAGTCCCCATTCAACCAGACCGGTGCCAGACCTGGGATTGGAGGCAGCCATGGTGCAAATAGTACCATGGCTACCTACAATCTCTGAATGAGGTCCAATTTCTTCATTTCAAGAGCATGATGCATTTCCATTTGTCTGAGTTTGATTTCTTGATGTTTACTTTCAGTTTGCATTTGGAGCCTTTTGAACTATAACTCAAGTCAATTTTTTTCAATAGAGACACAGTACTGGACCTGGTAGGATCCCTGTAGATAAAGGTTGAACCCTAAGAGCTTGTTGAGGAGCAGAGGGGCTCACATCCTGAGACTCCTCCAACTCATCTTTTTCCTCAATAACATTAGAGTTAGACTCTGAATCATTATCATCCACATCAACATTTTCCACATTTGCTGAACAGACCTACTTCTCAGACATTGAAATTCCAACAATCTTTCTATCAATTCTTTTTTCTTTCCTTTAACAGGGAGGTTCCTGACCTTACAAATTTCCATTTAGTTGATCTACTGTTAAAATGACCAAGGCCTCCTGTCTTTAGTTATCCATCTCAGGCATGATAAAATTGCTTTTTAGTGGTGCTAAGCCTTGTAAAGTTTACTATTTGAACAAAAGTAAAGCAGAGCTCTCAATGTAACAACTATACAATTTATCCTCACTGCCTGCCACCAGGGTTAGGCAACATTTGTATGCAGTACCCTCTGGGACCACTACACACAACTATGACTACAGGTGTAAACAAAACCAACCTTTGGTATAAGTCTGTACCACACCATTTTTGGTAGCGAGCTGAGCAGCCATGCTTATCTCAAGGGGGAATGTGAGCTGTAAGGGTGTTACACAGAGGTCTACAATCGCAAGTATTCAGATAGACACATAAATTCAAGGTTTCTTGGTAAAACACTTATTAATGTATTACACAGTCAGTTAGAAAACATTCACTAAAAGTAGGCAATCAATATCAAACAAAAATATACTACAGTACTTCACTCTATCCAGTTCTGTGACAGTCAAACTACTTTGAAGGAGGAGCAAAATGGCATTCAGAGCATTTGAAGGAGGAGCAACAAGGCATACGTTAATAAAATAAATATTACAGTTACTCTTAAACAGTGCAAATAGTTTGAGTTCACCAGAGGAGTTGATTCAATGCAATAGGTAGGCCAAAGTCAATAAACTAGAATCTTGCATGGTTAAAAGGGGTTCTGGTAGTTAAACGGAAAATTCTTTGCCACGGTTCTCAGAAGTAGTTCATAGCAGAAAGATTCATATGTCAGGTCACAAGCTGACTAAGCATGCAAGTTGCCAAAGTTTCACGCACTTTCGCAATGAGAGGTACATTCTCTCGGTCAGGTTTTCACAGTGCCTTATATTGAAGAAAAAGATGCAGCTGAAGACTTTTGTTCATGGCAGTTCCTGCAGATCTCGCTGTTCCTGCACCTCAGTCGTGGGGACAAGTGGGAGGACGTCGGGGGACTCCTCCGCTGCACGGTGAGTGGTCACAAAGCTGGCAAACTGGCAGATCTTCGATTCCTGTAGCTGTCGTCAAGCACACAAACTGCTGTCCTTCTCCCTGGCTATCCGGTTTCTTGCAGCACTCTGAGGAAAATACAGCCAGCTCTGAGAATGGTGTCCAGGTGGCTTACGGGTTGATTGGTCCCACCAACTCAAAGGGAGAAGTTGTCCTTGAAGGGCTTCTCTGTTGAGATGAACTTGGCGATTCAGTCCTGCAGCACACATCCTCTTCCAGCTCGTCTTCAGTTCTTTCATTCCAGTGGTCGACTCTGCCTCCCAAGCCAAGAGACTCGCATTTAAACAGTTTTCTCCCATTCATTCTAGACTAGATGCCACTCACCCAGCAGGGTGGCTGTCCTTGACGGACAGTCAGCCAGCCAATCACGCCAGAGTGCATATGGATCTCCAAGGAGAGTAAGCACAGGCGGTTTTGGGCACCTCCTTCTCTTCCTGCCCACCCCAGACACTCAGGTGCCAGAGGCGGTCTTCAGTCCTGAAGCCAGCCAAAGGCGTAGGAACAAAGGGACCAAACCTGGTTTGGCGCACAGAGACAAACTCTAGAAGGACCTTTCCTTTCCATAACGAAATGGCATACAAAATATGACCGAGACCTTTTAAAACAAAGGGGGCTCAGACCCCATCATGAAAAACATGGCTCCAACGATTTTTAGCTACCGGTGTTCGTGGTCGGGAAAAATTATGGTAGTTTGTTGTAAAACCACTGCCACCAGCCATTTCGATGGAAAAAGGTAGCATTTGACTGCTACATGAGTTTCTAGACATAGGGGATACTAGGTAACCCCTCCAACACTCTATTGGAAGATAGTTTGTGCTGGGTCTAGGAATTTAAAAAGACTAGTGAAGTCAATTTAACTTTAATTTCTCTGGGAAACAGTAGTTTATCCCAAAGAAGGTATTTAAACCTTGGGAGATCCCAAAAGGTTCCCTGTGCCACTGCACTGAGGGTGCTGTGTGATACACATGAACAGATTATGCCTATGGAGTTGTCCAAAACCCCATAATCAAAGTACACAAGAGTAAAACACACATTTAAATATATGAGAGAGTGGGGAAAAAGGCTCACACTCTCTCCAGGTAAAAAAATCAAGTCCTCAAAATCCAGCAAAGTTGCTGGGGTCTCTAAGGTGAAGGGAATTACCACATTTATGAGAATCCTCCCTAACACCCCTCCCTTCAGTCTATTGAGATATTTGTGAATGACAAAGTAGAAGTTCAGAGAGAATTGTTACATCAAGTATAAGCAGTAACCAATTTGAAATATGTCGTCCTGCACCCTCATTTTACTCTTATCTTTACTTGTGTGCTTATTAGGCACAACATACTCTTTCATGTGATGTCACGTCTGTCTCAGTCAAAGGTCCCACCTTTCAACTGAGCAGCCCGCCCCGTCACCCCCATGAAATATCGAAACATTGGTGCCTATGCACTCTGCGCTGGTGTAACTCAAAACTATGTATGTTAGTGCAAAACCGAAGATGCAATAGGAGTATATGTAGAACAAGCCAACACAATTGCAAACTATGAAAACAGAAAAGCTGGACTGACAGCTGGGTTTCCTGACTTAACCAATTATTGGGATCTACGGAAAATCGCTCTGCCTGAAAATCTGGTAGGCTGGCTCATGAGTCTTGGCTCCTTAAGCATTCTATCAGCTCGATGCATTTTACTCTTCCTTTAACTGGCCAGGCAATGCGGGTAATGACTTTCCACCTGTGAGTGGACACTGGTCTTCGGCATGGGGAATGCATGCCTCGATGCAAGGTTGGCCACCTGCTACACACTAGCAACTCTATTTGCCACCCCCACCATAGAGGGGTCATGACCGAAGTCAATACTACACATTTTATCGATCTCAAAAGGATGACATGCTTTACCAGCACATCCAAGATACAAATAAATGACTTTCAGATTGTTCAGAATCACTGCAACAGGTGAATCAACCGACTGAGGCACCTTACACATTATATTCAAATTATATATTCTGAAGGTTTACCTACTTAATTACAGAAATATATTAAGGGGGGGTACATGACAATTGCTATTCTAGTGGGGGAATGTTGTTCAAAAGAAATCAGTATAATATTGGAATGAAAATGGGTCATGGATAGCAAGACCTTTATTTTTTTTTATTTTTTTTTATTAATATAGTGTGTGATAGTTTAAAAATAAAACTTTTCACACTAACATAGTTGATGTAAAATAACAGAAGAGAAAAATGTGATACATTAAAAGTACATTTCATAGACAAAGAGAAAATAAAACAATAATCTTAGATAATTTCTTTCTTCATAATGGACTCGCCCACATAACTCAAAATTAATCAAATCGTGAAAAGGAAAGAACAAAATAATAAAATCTGTTACTAAAAATACAGTCAAGAATATTAATTAAGACAGATTGTAAACATTCTTAATCTATCACATTTTGATAGCTCTGCATTTTCAGCCTAAGTTGCTCTTCAATTTTGAATAGAAATCTAGCCAAAGCACACATAAATGCAATATAAGGATTGTTCATACATTTATACCAAAGTATTTCACGCGACAGAATAGAATTGCCAACATTTTTGCCTCCCAAATATAAAGTTCTTTCATTGTCAAAATGTTTACAGAAAATAACCAGATGTTTTAAGGTTTCACTTTGAGAGGGTATCTCACAAAAGCGACATATATCCGAATCAAATTGAATCCACTGACTAATACGCTCTTTAGAGCGAAATTGGTGCATACGAAAACGCATGTATATTTCCCGAACTTTGATGTCAGGAAAGCATTCTATATACATCAGCATAGGAGACCTTTTATGTGAATGTAAAGCAAACTCCTTATACAATTTGTAAGTACCAATTTTATCCTGAGTATCAACCCAATCCATTTGATATAACCTTTTTTTAGTATAACTCACTCTCATTGCTAAATCCTCTTTCGTAATGTTAATTCGAAGAAGAGCCAAATCCATCCTTTTTTTAAACTGTGAAATAGAGATAGGATTTTCTAAATCCAACATCCCATTAAACTCTTCATAGATTGAGTTTCTAGGAGGATTCAACATTTTATCATAGGTATTCATTTGCCTCCATAGATGACGAGATGATAGACTAGAAAGACCCAATTCAACACGTATACATGCATTTGGCACAGATTTAGCAAGATTTAACACATTTTTCCAAATGGATCCTTGCACCATGTCGAGAAATTCATCAATGTCAAAAAGACAAAAGTCCAGATTGTGCAGAATGATAGGTTTGATTTTTAGCAAATAAAACTGAATTGCAGGATTTAGAGAGAATTTGCAAAATTTCCGATGAATCATTTTTAACAAAGATATTAAAGGTCTAACCTTAGTTGTTAGTAAGTTATTCCAGTATGTTTGGAGAAATCATTCGATACATCGTAGCCCAAATATTTAAGTATGGAAATTCTTTCCAATTTGCACCCATCAAGAGTCCAAGAATAGCGAGGAATTTTCTTTGAACTAGAAAAGATTAAAATGTTTGATTTGCCAACATTTGCCTGTAAGTTATGATCAATGGCAAAGGTGGAGAAAACCTGCAGTTTATTTTGTAAACCTATAGTAGTTTTATCAAATAGTATGATATCGTCAGCATAAGCCAACCAATGAATCTTAAGGTGCCCAAGTCTAACCGGAAAGCATAAGGTTTGTTCCCACAAATTTTCAACATCAAGCAGATATAAGTTAAAAAGAGTAGAAGCTAGGCTACAACCTTGCTTCACCCCAGTACAAGTTATTATTTTCTGCATCACATCACCCTCACTATTAATTCTGATTTTAAAATATGTATCTATATGTAGAAGACCTAGTATCTGAATAATATTTTCAGGAAAACCTGGTTTTAGAATTTTGCACCAAAGCTTGTCGGGAATAACGCAATCAAAAGCTGAGCGCAAATCTAAAGAAGCCATATAGATATTATCTGTGTGATTTATTTTACAGGAATACAGCATATGCGATAACATAGTGGCATTAATCGAAGTTCCCATATGTTTGGGGAACCCAGTTTGATTCTTAGATAAAATGTTCTTAAATAAAATGGTGAAGACTTTATAAGAGCAGTCCATGAGGCAATGGGTCTATAATTTGTCGGCTCCGCTGGATTTCCCTTCTTATAAATGGGAACAATCATAGCGATATGCCATGAATCTGGAATTGTCCCAGTGACAAATATATTCTCAAACTTTATAAACAGCAGTGTAGCCCAAAATAAAGGGTCGGCCTTAAGTGTACATGCAGGTATTCCAGCCGATCCACAAGCCATAGAAAAATTAAGTTTACCTATAGCCCAGATGATATCATCAATTGACCAATGAAGACGAGGTAGAGTATATATTTTTTTTTTATAGAGAATTGATTTAAGGCAAACTTGTTAGGAAGTTTGAAATTTCCTTCAATATATGCCGCCCAAGTATGGGCCGAAATTACATTTGGAAGAGCCATCTCACTCAAGGTCTGACCCGATTTTCTGAACATCTGCCAAATCGATTTAGTATTGTGTTTACATAGAAATCCTACTATTTTTTGGTTGTCACTAAATGAAGAAGATAGCGATGTCTTCTGCAGCTATTTCTGAACCGTTGTACAATTAATCTTTTATTTTCAATATATTCAGAAAAGGGCAGTTTCTGGGCTAGTATGTATTTTAAATCACAATGTTTTTGTTTCTTGAGTGCCGCCATATGCGGGTCAAATTGATGTAAATGCTTTACTTTTTTGTTGAGACATTTTTTGGATATCAAGATTAATGTATCTCGTATAATATAATGCTCAAAAGGATGACATGCTTTACCAGCACATCCAAGATACAAATAAATGACTTTCAGATTGTTCAGAATCACTGCAACAGGTGAATCAACCGACTGAGGCACCTTACACATTATATTCAAATTATATATTCTGAAGGTTTACCTACTTAATTACAGAAATATATTAAGGGGGGGTACATGACAATTGCAATTCTAGTGGGGGAATGTTGTTCAAAAGAAATCAGTATAATATTGGAATGAAAATGGGTCATGGATAGCAAGACCTTTATTGTTTTTATTTTTTTTTTATTAATATAGTGTGTGATAGTTTAAAAATAAAACTTTTCACACTAACATAGTTGATGTAAAATAACAGAAGAGAAAAATGTGATACATTAAAAGTACATTTCATAGACAAAGAGAAAATAAAACAATAATCTTAGATAATTTCTTTCTTCATAATGGACTCGCCCACATAACTCAAAATTAATCAAATCGTGAAAAGGAAAGAACAAAATAATAAAATCTGTTACTAAAAATACAGTCAAGAATATTAATTAAGACAGATTGTAAACATTCTTAATCTATCACATTTTGATAGCTCTGCATTTTCAGCCTAAGTTGCTCTTCAATTTTGAATAGAAATCTAGCCAAAGCACACATAAATGCAATATAAGGATTGTTCATACATTTATACCAAAGTATTTCACGCGACAGAATAGAATTGCCAACATTTTTGCCTCCCAAATATAAAGTTCTTTCATTGTCAAAATGTTTACAGAAAATAACCAGATGTTTTAAGGTTTCACTTTGAGAGGGTATCTCACAAAAGCGACATATATCCGAATCAAATTGAATCCACTGACTAATACGCTCTTTAGAGTGAAATTGGTGCATACGAAAACGCATGTATATTTCCCGAACTTTGATGTCAGGAAAGCATTCTATATACATCAGCATAGGAGACCTTTTATGTGAATGTAAAGCAAACTCCTTATACAATTTGTAAGTACCAATTTTATCCTGAGTATCAACCCAATCCATTTGATATAACCTTTTTTTAGTATAACTCACTCTCATTGCTAAATCCTCTTTCGTAATGTTAATTCGAAGAAGAGCCAAATCCATCCTTTTTTTAAACTGTGAAATAGAGATAGGATTTTCTAAATCCAACATCCCATTAAACTCTTCATAGATTGAGTTTCTAGGAGGATTCAACATTTTATCATAGGTATTCATTTGCCTCCATAGATGACGAGATGATAGACTAGAAAGACCCAATTCAACACGTATACATGCATTTGGCACAGATTTAGCAAGATTTAACACATTTTTCTAAATGGATCCTTGCACCATGTCTAGAAATTCATCAATGTTAAAAAGACAAAAGTCCAGATTGTACAGAATGATAGGTTTGATTTTTAGCAAATAAAACTGAATTGCAGGATTTAGAGAGAATTTGCAAAATTTCCGATGAATAATTTTTAACAAAGATATTAAAGGTCTAACCTTAGTTGTTAGTAAGTTATTCCAGTATGTTTGGAGAAATCATTCGATACATCGTAGCCCAAATATTTAAGTATGGAAATTCTTTCCAATTTGCACCCATCAAGAGTCCAAGAATAGCGAGGAATTTTCTTTGAACTTGAAAAGATTAAAATGTTTGATTTGCCAACATTTGCCTGTAAGTTATGATCAATGGCAAAGGTGGAGAAAACCTGCAGTTTATTTTGTAAACCTATAGTAGTTTTATCAAATAGTATGATATCGTCAGCATAAGCCAACCAATGAATCTTAAGGTGCCCAAGTCTAACCGGAAAGCATAAGGTTTGTTCCCACAAATTTTCAACATCAAGCAGATATAAGTTAAAAAGAGTAGAAGCTAGGCTACAACCTTGCTTCACCCCAGTACAAGTTATTATTTTCTGCATCACATCACCCTCACTATTAATTCTGATTTTAAAATATGTATCTATATGTAGAAGACCTAGTATCTGAATAATATTTTCAGGAAAACCTGGTTTTAGAATTTTGCACCAAAGCTTGTCGGGAATAACGCAATCAAAAGCTGAGCGCAAATCTAAAGAAGCCATATAGATATTATCTGTGTGATTTATTTTACAGGAATACAGCATATGCGATAACATAGTGGCATTAATCGAAGTTCCCATATGTTTGCGGAACCCAGTTTGATTCTTAGATAAAATGTTCTTAAATAAAATGGTGAAGACTTTATAAGAGCAGTCCATGAGGCAATGGGTCTATAATTTGTCGGCTCCGCTGGATTTCCCTTCTTATAAATGGGAACAATCATAGCGATATGCCATGAATCTGGAATTGTCCCAGTGACAAATATATTCTCAAACTTTATAAACAGCAGTGTAGCCCAAAATAAAGAGTCGGCCTTAAGTGTACATGCAGGTATTCCAGCCGATCCACAAGCCATAGAAAAATTAAGTTTACCTATAGCCCAGATGATATCATCAATTGACCAATGAAGACGAGGTAGAGTATATATTTTTTTTTTATAGAGAATTGATTTAAGGCAAACTTGTTAGGAAGTTTGAAATTTCCTTCAATATATGCCGCCCAAGTATGGGCCGAAATTACATTTGGAAGAGCCATCTCACTCAAGGTCTGACCCGATTTTCTGAACATCTGCCAAATCGATTTAGTATTGTGTTTACATAGAAATCCTACTATTTTTTGGTTGTCACTAAATGAAGAAGATAGCGATGTCTTCTGCAGCTATTTCTGAACCGTTGTACAATTAATCTTTTATTTTCAATATATTCAGAAAAGGGCAGTTTCTGGGCTAGTATGTATTTTAAATCACAATGTTTTTGTTTCTTGAGTGCCGCCATATGCGGGTCAAATTGATGTAAATGCTTTACTTTTTTGTTGAGACATTTTTTGGATATCAAGATTAATGTATCTCGTATAATATAATGCTCAAAAGGATGACATGCTTTACCAGCACATCCAAGATACAAATAAATGACTTTCAGATTGTTCAGAATCACTGCAACAGGTGAATCAACCGACTGAGGCACCTTACACATTATATTCAAATTATATATTCTGAAGGTTTGCCTACTTAAGTACAGAAATATATTAAGGGGGGGTACATGACAAATGCAATTCTAGAGGGGGAAAGTTGTTCAAAAGAAATCAGTATAATATTGGAATGAAAATGGGTCATGGATAGCAAGACCTTTATCATTTGGATGGCCCACCCTTGCTGAAAATTGATAGCTGAAAGGCTTTCCTTTGATCATTTCCATTATCAAATCACAGTGCAGCCTTCCATGCCATCATGTTTCTGTCTTCTGCAACATTGCAGAAGAGAGCCAGTCCTATGCAAATCTGTACTTGTGCTGCCACCAAAAGGAGCAGTCCAGTGCAAATTGGTAGACCACATTTACTTTGTGAGACAACACAAGTCACCACAGCCACAGTCTGACCTGGTGGTCTAGCAATTAGGACACACCACTTTCAGTAGTGGCAAGAGCAAAATGGATTCACATGCAATGGTATGGAAGTGTGCCTATAGCAATGACAGTCGTTATGATGGATACAAATCTATCCATCAATATTTTAGAATATGTCCCCAGGTGAGATTGTACAGTCAGACCTGGGTTCCTTGCTTTTTCTGCATAGGAAAATAATCTGCACCTCCTTTATCCTGCAAGGAAAAATATTTCTGTATCTGATTATGTTTCTTATTTGACAAAGTCTCTGTGACCAACTCATCCAAAGTTAATTTTGGAACTCGGGGGATCAAGAGGCTGCCTGCTATTTGATGCAACAACTGGGGGCATTAAATGAGAGATTCGCTCAGACCTCTCCCAATCCATCCTCCCAAGGCTGGCAAAAAAGATCCGGAGCCCCTGTGCCTCCTACAGATACTCATCAGACATCAGATGATCTATACCTGGTGTTGTGAACTCACACACCAACATTAAGAGGCCGATTCATGGAATAATTAGCGCGGCGCAAGTGGGCAAAAACGTGCGAATCGCAGTGGAATAGCGAAAATCGCAGTGAACGTGCGAAAATCGCACGAAAAGCAGCGCACGTCGATTCATGGAAGGCCGTGCGCGAGAAAACCAGCGGATGTGCGAAAAAAAAGTGCGCGGCGCACGTTGGCGCACGTTGGCGCACAGGCCATCTAACAGCGTGCGCCAGGTCACAGCGAAAATCGCACAGGCCACAGCGAAATTCGCACATAGCGCGGCGCACGCAATAAAAGTAGGCGGAACACGGGCGTAACACTCGGAATGGGGAACAACTTGCCAAAACGTGGGCGTCACGGGGGAAGTACAGGGCACAAGTGCGCGGAACGCCCACACGCTCGCCTACAACACGTATTCATGGAATAGAATAGGGGAAAAAAGCGCACGCTCAAACCAGCGCACAGGCACAAACACGACCGCCACAAGAAAGGAGGCGGTAGCGTCTCTGCGGCTGTAAGAAATGTGCGCCAAAAGGTGCGCCAACAAATAGCACCTATATACTGCCATGATGAATGTCCCATACTGTGGCCCTCCAGGAAAAATGACGTGCAAAGGGGTACCCACAAACACGGACACCCGCTGACAAAAAATACGTGTGCATGTATACCGGGGTGCGCGGGAAGTGTCACACGCGATTTGCAGGGTACGTGCATCACAGGGGTTCGCGTGAAGTTATTCACACGATCGGGCCTGGGGGAGCGGGCTACATGTATTACAGGGGTTCGCGTGAAGTTCCTCACGCGATCGGGCCTGGGGGAGCGGGCTACGTGTATTTCAGGGGTTCGCGTGAAGTTCCACACGCGATCGGGCCTGGGGGAGCGGGCTACGTGTATTACAGGGGTTCGCGTGAAGTTCCACACGCGATCGGGCCTGGGGGAGCGGGCTACGTGTATTACAGGGGTTCGCGTGAAGTTCCTCACGCGATCGGGCCTGGGGGAGCGTGCTACGTGTATTTCAGGGGTTCGCGTGAAGTTTCACACGCGAATAGCCTGGGCGCGTGAATTTGAGGGGTGCGCGGGAAGTTCCACACGCGATCGGGCCTGGGGGAGCGGGCTACGTGTATTACAGGGGTTCGCGTGAAGTTCCTCACGCGATCTGGCCTGGGGGAGCGGGCTACGTGTATTTCAGGGGTTCGCGTGAAGTTTCACACGCGAATAGCCTGGGCGCGTGAATTTGAGGGGTGCGCGGGAAGTTCCTCACGCGATCGGGCCTGGGGGAGCGGGCTACGTGTATTACAGGGGTTCGCGGGAAGTTCCACACGCGAATAGCCTGGGCGCGTGAATTTGAGGGGTGCGCGGGAAGTTCCACACGCGAATAGCCTGGGCGCGTGTATTTCAGGGGTGCGCGGGGAGTTCCACACGTGAATAGCCTGGGCCCGTGTATTTCAGGGGTGCGCGGGAAGTTTTACACGCGAATAGCCTGGGCGCGTGTATTTCAGGGGTGTGCGGGAAGTTTTACACGCGAATAGCCTGGGCGCGTGTATTTCAGGGGTGCGCGGGAAGTTTTACACGCGAATAGCCTGGGCGCGTGTATTTCAGGGGTGCGCGGGAAGTTTTACACGCGAATAGCCTGGGCGCGTGTATTTCAGGGGTGCGCGGGAAGTTTTACACGCGATTTCTGCACGGTACGTGTATTTCAGGGGTGCCGGTTAGTCCCACATGTGATTTGACAGTGTGGGTCCTCCCAGGTGTACCCTGTACACCCTCCACGGCCCCTGCAGGCAGCCCACACCACAGGGGACTACCCTGCATCCCTGGTCATGTCCCGCAGGCAGCCCACCCAACATGGGCATGCCCCCCAGCAAAGGCACATGTCTCCTTGAACTAATGAACACCAACACATGTCCCCTTGCACCCCCACCCCCCAGCACTGTGGGGCACATGCCAGCAGTCCCCCACCCATGTCCAACTCATGTCCCCCACCACCCCCACCCCCCAGCACTGTGGGGCACCTGCCAGTAGGCCCCCACCCATGTCCAACTCATGTCTCCCACCACCCCCACCCCCCAGCCACCAGGGTCACCCTCCACCAGGGCCCCACTCATGTCTCCCACCACCCCCACCCCCCAGCAGTGCAGGGTCACCCTCCACCAGGGCCCCACTCATGTCTCCCACCACCCCCACCCCCCAGCACTGTGGGGCACCTGCCAGCAGGCCCCCACCCATGTCCAACTCATGTCCCCCACCACCCCCACCCCCCAGCACTGTGGGGCACCTGCCAGTAGGCCCCCACCCATGTCCAACTCATGTCTCCCACCACCCCCACCCCCCAGCCACCAGGGTCACCCTCCACCAGGGCCCCACTCATGTCTCCCACCACCCCCACCCGCCAGCACTGTGGGGCACCTGCCAGCAGGCCCCCACCCATGTCCAACTCATGTCTCCCACCACCCCCACCCCCCAGCACTGTGGGGCACCTGCCAGCAGGCCCCCACCCATGTCCAACTCATGTCTCCCACCACCCCCACCCCCCAGCCACCAGGGTCACCCTCCACCAGGGCCCCACTCATGTCTCCCACCACCCCCACCCCCCAGCACTGTGGGGCACCTGCCAGCAGGCCCCCACCCATGTCAAACTCATGTCTCCCACCACCCCCACCCCCCAGCCACCAGGGTCACCCTCCACCAGGGCCCCACTCATGTCTCCCACCACCCCCACCCCCCAGCACTGTGGGGCACCTGCCAGCAGGCCCCCACCCATGTCCAACTCATGTCTCCCACCACCCCCACCCCCCAGCCACCAGGGTCACCCTCCACCAGGGCCCCACTCATGTCTCCCACCACCCCCACCCCCCAGCACTGTGGGGCACCTGCCAGCAGGCCCCCACCCATGTCCAACTCATGTCTCCCACCACCCCCACCCCCCAGCACTGTGGGGCACCTGCCAGCAGTCCCCCACCCATGTCCAACTCATGTCCCCCACCACCCCCACCCCCCAGCACTGTGGGGCACCTGCCAGTAGGCCCCCACCCATGTCCAACTCATGTCTCCCACCACCCCCACCCCCCAGCACTGTGGGGCACCTGCCAGCAGTCCCCCACCCATGTCCAACTCATGTCCCCCACCACCCCCACCCCCCAGCACTGTGGGGCACCTGCCAGTAGGCCCCCACCCATGTCCAACTCATGTCTCCCACCACCCCCACACCCCAGCAGTGCAGGGTCACCCTCCACCAGGCCCCCACTCATGTCTACCACCACCCCCACCCCCCAGCCACCAGGGTCACCCTCCACCAGGCCCCCACTCATGTCCCCTATCACCCCCACCCCCCAGCCACCAGGGTCACCCTCCACCAGGCCCCCACTCATGTCTCCCATCACCCCCACACCCCAGCAGTGCAGGGTCACCCTCCACCAGGCCCCCACTCATGTCTCCCACCACCCCCACCCCCCAGCAGTGCAGGCTCAACCTCCACCAGGCCCCCACTCATGTCCCCCTGCACCCCCACCCCCCTGCCACCATGTGCAGCCCCCACCAGGTCCTCACAATCCCCAATCATGTGCGTAATGGTCAGCCTCCACAGCCAAAAAGACCTACCAAGTAACCCATTCACCCACATGGAAATGGAAATCACATGTTACACCCCCAATGTACATGAAGCAAATGAACCCATGTCCGTCACACACATATTTTCCAATTGAATGGGAAAACACACAACATGACATGCATGAAACCAATGAGATGAAACCACACAGTGAAAAATGGAAAAAAAAATGTATTGAAAAAAATACAAATGCCAAAGAAAGAAAACTAACTACAATGTAAATGTGAAAAAATAAGCTGCATGTCCGCATAAAAACACAAAACTAGAAAATCAAATCAAAAAAATTATGTCCAAAGTGAAATGTAAAAACTCTCCATGCAACAAAGAACTATGTACAAAAATAACAAGGGTCCATCATCACAACTGAACTAAGGAAACCTCCTAAAAAACCTACCTAAATATCAACTATATACAAAAAGTGGAGCAGTGTCCGTCGACTCCAAATAATAATAAGAACGAAAGGAAACCTAAAACTAAAGAACTATATACAAAGGCGGCGGGCAAGTCCAGTGGCTCACTCTGTGGTGTTCCGGGCCAGGGCATCATCGAACTCCTGTTCGATGTCCCGGAGGCGGTCCAGTTCCATGGCCCCGAGGGTCCGCAGGGACGACGCCGTGTCCTCCTCCAACCCCCTGCGGATTGCCTCGAGGCACTCGGCCCGCCTCAGGGCCCTCCGCATGGAGTTCTCCGCCCTGACCATTGTGAGCCGCGCCTCTTCCGCCCGCCGCCGCTCCGCACCTATGGCGTGGCCCAACCGCTGCCACACGGAAGACATTCTCTGTCCTGGGTCCTCCTGCCCTCCGGCCGATGCCTGCCCCTCCGATGTCGAAGGCCCCGAGCCTTCATGGCTCCCACCATCTTGCTGCTGCTGCTGCTCTGCCCGTGCACTGCCTCCTGCTGCCTGCACATCCTCCGCCGGCTGGGGTGCACCTGTTGATGTGGGCACCCCTGCTGGACGTCCGACTCCCGACTGTGGCAGGGATGCCCCCTCCACCAGCCTGGCCGCACTGTCAGAGGCAGCTCCACAGGGCACCCAGGTGACTGATGGGTGGGAAGATGGCACAGAGGACGACTGGCGCGTAGGGGGTCCAGTTGAGGAGGGGGTCGGAGCAAGCCCCATCAGACAGCGGAATCCGGCCTGGGTGACCTGTCCCAGCAGGCTGACGTGGTCAACGAGCCATTCGAGATGACGTGCAGTCTCTCCATGAAAAGACTGCAGGTCACCTCGCATGGCCCGTTGATGCAACGCCACACCAGCCAGGACAGGCTCAACCCGGTCCTGGATGGCCACGTCCGCAGGCAGAGGAAGGCCAGTTGACGTCAGCTCATCCCCTGCCTGAAAACGGGTCTGGATGTAGGCATCCCTGCTGGTGCAAGATGATGCAGGGACAGGATCGGGGACAGGATTGCACACAGGCACCTCCGCGGCCGCCTGTGCTGCCTCCTGTCCCTGGTCCTGGACTGCACCACTAGCACCAGTGGGATCCCCACCTCCAGACCCCGTCTCTGGTGCTTGCACGGCCCCCTCCTCCACCAGACCCCCCACCAACCTGGATGACTCTGTGCCATCTTCCCCTGTTGGGCCCTGTGGGGTCCCAGCTGCCCCTTCTGCTGCCGAGGAGTCCAACTGCAACCTCCGCCTCTTGGACCTCCCCCCGGCAGCTGCGGCCTGGGACGCGGCACCGGACTCCTCACTCCCCGACGAGATGACAACACGGGAGGGGAGCCGGGCCTTGCGTCTCCGGCTGGCGGTCGGATCCCCGCCGCTGTGCTCCACAGCACCTTCTCCGCCCTCTTCATCAGTTGACGCTGCAGACAGGGAGAAACAAAACACAGGCATCAGGGCACTGTACAATGGACACATACACGCATGACAGTTGCACATGAGTGGCATTGGCAAACCTCAGACATGTCATCACAATCCCCAACACACATGTCATTGCAACTGGCACACATGAGCCATACCACAGCCATATCGCAACTGCCACCACCATCCCTACACATACAACAGCATCAGCAGCCAAAGGGGAGCCATACATCACATGCAACACAGGAAGTGCACCACACATGTACACACACCACCACACTTGCATGCATGTCTACACCTCTGCCAAGTGTCGCACTGTTCAGACGGGCATCCATGTCACATCTGCCAATCAGGCTTCCACATACCGCTGTCACATGCATCCATGTAGCATCACTGTTGCACCTTTGACAAATACACACACATGCACATGTACACAGTGCTCATACATGCAGCCGAAAACAACATACATGCCTGACATCACGGACATGTCTACTTACATACACATTCATCCAAACATGTGTGCACGCACAACTGCATTTGCCATGCAAGCCCACACACACAAGCACCATCCATGTCTCACACATTACAGCCCTCGCATGTGTCAGCCCCACGGCCCTGTACACCCCCACCCATACTCCACCCCATACAAACAGATGTGCAACCGGCACAATGGGGAATGATCACCACACGCCCTGCTCACAACCAGGATGCATGTACACTCACCGCTCGACTCCAGACGGCTCTGCTTCTCTAGGACCTGGACGTGGAGCGCTGGGGATATGCGTTCCAGGACCCCCATCTGTTCTTCCGACAAGTGGCCCCGGCGCCCCTTGGCATCCGCTGCCTTCAAGAGGCGCCGGGCCTTGTTCAGGGTCCTGGACCTGAAGTCCTCCCAGCGCTTCCTGACATGTTGTAAGTCCCGGACTGCCACCCCCTCCGCGTTGATGGCAGTCACGATGTCTGTGCAGATCCGAGTCCGTCCTTCCTTGTCGGCGCGGGAACTTCCAAAGAGGGCATCATACTGCCCCAGGACTTGCTCCACCAGGACACCAACTTCGGTGGCACTGAAGCTGGTGCCCCTCTGCCTCTCTGGCCGGGGGTTGTCAGTGGTCACAGATGGTGTTAGCCCCGACATGACAACCCCAGAGGCAGGAGTGGGTGGGCAACAGGGTCCTGGGGCTGGGCTGTGGAGCGATGGAATTCCAGTCGGGAGTCTTCTGTTCCAGCAGGGGTGGTCACAGCAACAGCACCCCTGGCTGATGTGCAGGCAGCAAATGGCAGTGCACGTGGGCAGCAGGCAGTCAGGCAGCAGCAGATAGCAGGTGGGAGCGTGCTCGGGGCTCTGGGGGGCAGTAATTCGGCCTTCTGGGCAGGAGCGTGGTCTCCCGTGTGCTCACGCGTGGCCAGCTTGGTACGGAGTGAATTGGCACGTGAAAATCCTGCACGTCAGCGTGAAAACCGAGGAAAGGCCCTTAGCGCGTAAGCGCGTCAGCACGCATACGCGATTCCATTGGACCAAAGGCCCTCAGCGCGTAAGCGCGTCTGTGACGTGACCCGCACGGGTGTTTCCCACACAGCACGTGATGACAGAGCACACGTGGAAAGACTGCACGTCAGAGTCTCATTGCGTGTGATTGGTGGAAATGGCCGTACATTGGGATACAGGTGCGCTGACGTACTTGTGTGTGTAAGTGTCCGCGCACACCTCATATACACGTACATAGGCCAATCGCGTGTACACGCACTTTTGTCCAATTACACGCGATGAGACTCTGACGTGCAGTCTTTCCACGTGTGCTCTGTCATCACGTGCTGTGTGGGAAACACCCGTGCGGGTCACGTCACAGACGCGCTTACGCGCTGAGGGCCTTTGGTCCAATGGAATCGCGTATGCGTGCTGACGCGCTTACGCGCTAAGGGCCTTTCCTCGGTTTTCACGCTGACGTGCAGGATTTTCACGTGCCAATTCACTCCGTACCAAGCTGGCCACGCGTGAGCACACGGGAGACCACGCTCCTGCCCAGAAGGCCGAATTACTGCCCCCCAGAGCCCCGAGCACGCTCCCACCTGCTATCTGCTGCTGCCTGACTGCCTGCTGCCCACGTGCACTGCCATTTGCTGCCTGCACATCAGCCAGGGGTGCTGTTGCTGTGACCACCCCTGCTGGAAC